>NC_133747.1:7738508-7799098 GCF_048934315.1 Petromyzon marinus | reverse complement strand
TCATTCTTCCTCACAGGAGGGATGACATAAACGGCATCCACATCGTCGCCTTTGCTGAGGAAGATGACCCAGGTGAGAATTCAGTCACTCACCAAGTCATTCACCCACTTATTCACTCACCAATTCACTCACCAAGTCACTCACCAAGTCACTCACCCACTTAGTCATTCACCAAGTCACTCACCAAGTCACTCACCCACTCAGTCACTCACTCACTCACCAAGTCACTCACCAAGTCACTCACCAAGTCACTCACCCACTTAGTCACTCACCAAGTCACTCACCAAGTCACTCACCAAGTCACTCACTCAGTCACTCACTCAATCACCCAGTCACTCACCAAGTCACTCACTTACCCAGTCACTCACCGAGTCACTCACCCACTTAGTCACTCACCAAGTCACTCAACCAGTCACTCACCAAGTAACTCACTCAGTCACTCACCAAGTCACTCACCCACTTAGTCACTCACTCAGTCACTCACTCACTCACTCACCCAGTCACTCACGAAATCACTCACTTACCCAGTCACTCACCAAGTCACTCACCCACTTAGTCACTCACCAAGTCACTCACCAGGTCACTCACTCACTCACCCAGTCACTCACCAAGGCATTCACTTACCCAGTCACTCACCAAGTCACTCACTCAGTCACTCACCAAGTCACTCACCCACTTAGTCACTCACTCAGTCACTCACCAAGTCATTCACTTACCCAGTCACTCACCAAGTCACTCACTCAGTCACTCACCAAGTCACTCACCCACTTAGTCACTCACTCAGTCACTCACCAAGTCACTCATTCACTCACTCACTCACTCACCCAGTCACTCACCAAGTCACTCATTCACTCACTCACTCACCCAGTCACTCACAAAGTCACTCACTCACCCAGTCACCAAGTCACTCACCAAGTCACTCACCAAGTCACTCACCCATTTAGTCACTCACCAAGTCACTCATCCACTTAGTCACTCACCAAGTCACTCACCAAGTCACTTACTCACCCAGTCACTCACTCACTCACCAAGTCACTCACCAACTCACTCACCAAGTCACTCACCAAGTCACTCACCCACTTAGTCACTCACCAAGTCACTCACCAAGTCACTCACTCAGTCACTCACCTAGTCACTCACCAAGTCACTTACCAAGTCACTCACCCACTTAGTCACTCACCAAGTCACTCACTCACTCACCCAGTCACTCACAAAGTCACTCACCAAGTCACTCACCAAGTCACTCACTCACTCACCCAGTCACTCACCAAGTCACTGACCAAGTCACTCACTCACTCACCCAGTCACTCACCAAGTCACTTACCAAGTCACTCACCCACTTAGTCACTCACCAAGTCACTCACCAAGTCACTCACCAAGTCACTCACTCACCCAGTCACTCACCAAGTCACTGACCAAGTCACTCACCAAGTCACTCACCCACTCAGTCACTCACTTACTCAGTCACTCACCAAGTCACTCACCAAGTCACTCACCAAGTCACTCACCCACTTAGTCACTCACCAAGTCACTCACCAAATCACTCACCAAGTCAATCACTCACCCACTCACTCACCCACTCACTCACTCAACCCACTCACCCACCCACTCACCCACCCACTCACCCACCCACCCACTCACCCACTCACCCACTCACCCACCCACTCACTCACTCACTCACCCACTCACTCACTCACTCACCCACTCACTCACTCACCCACTCACCCACTCCCACTCACCCACCCACCCACTCACCCACTCACCCACTCACTCACCCACTCACTCACCCACTCACTCACTCACCCACTCACTCACTCACTCACCCACCCACCCACTCACCCACTCACCCACCCACTCACCCACCCACTCACTCACTCACCCACTCACTCACCGACTCACTCACTCACTCACTGACCCACCCACTCACCCACTCACCCACTCACCCACCCACTCACTCACTCACCCACCCACCCACCCACTCACCCACCCACTCACCCACCCACTCACCCACCCACTCACCCACCCACTCACTCACCCACCCACCCACCCACTCACTCACCAACCCACTCACACACTCACCCACTCACTCACTCACCCACCCACCCACCCACCACTCCCACTCACCCACCCACCCACTCACTCACCCACCCACTCACTCACCACCACTCACCCACTCACTCACCCACTCACTCACTCACCCACTCACTCACTCACTCACCCACCCACCCACTCACCCACTCACCCACCCACTCACCCACCCACTCACTCACTCACTCACCCACTCACTCACCGACTCACTCACTCACTCACTGACCCACCCACTCACCCACTCACCCACTCACCCACCCACTCACTCACTCACCCACCCACCCACTCACCCACCCACTCACCCACCCACTCACCCACCCACTCACCCACCCACTCACTCACCCACCCACCCACCCACTCACTCACCAACCCACTCACACACTCACCCACTCACTCACTCACCCACCCACCCACCCACTCACTCACCCACTCACCCACCCACCCACTCACTCACCCACCCACTCACTCACTCACCCACTCACCCACTCACTCACCCACTCACTCACCCACTCACTCACCCACCCACCCACCCACTCACTCCCACCCCTCACTCACCCACCCACCCACTCACTCACTCACCCACCCACCCACTCACCCACCCACTCACCCACTCACCCACTCACCCACCCACTCACTCACCCACTCACCCACTCACCCACCCACCCACCCACTCACCCACTCACCCACTCACCCACCCACTCATCCACCCACTCACTCACTCACTCACCCACCCACCCACTCACTCACCCACTCACCCACTCACTCACTCACCCACCCACCCACTCACCCCACTCACCCACCCAACCACTCACTCACACACTCACCCACCCACCCACCCACTCACTCACCCACCCACTCACCCAACCACCCACTCACCCACTCACCCACCCACTCACTCACTCACTCACCCACTCACCCACCCACTCACTCACTCACTCACCCACCCACCCACCCACTCACCCACTCACTCACTCACTCACCCACTCACTCACTCACCCTCCCACCCACTCACTCACCCACCCATTCACTCACCCACTCACCCACTCACCCACCCACTCACTCACCCACCCACTCACCCACCCACTCACTCACCCACTCACTCACCCACCCACTCACTCACCCACCCACTCACCCACCCACTCACTCACTCACTCACCCACCCACCCACCCACTCACTCACTCACCCACCCACCCACCCACTCACCCACCCACTCACTCACCCACCCACCCACCCACTCACTCACCCACCCACTCACCCACTCACCCACCCACTCACCCACTCACCCACCCCCTCATCAACTCACCCACTCACCACCCACTCACTCACTCACTCACCCTCCCAGCTCACTCACTCACCTACCACCCACCCACTCACTAACTCACTCACCCAACCACTCACTCACCTACTCACTCACCCACCCACCCACTCACCCACCCACTCACCCACCCACTCACCCACTCACTCACTCACTCACCCATCCACTCCCTCACCCACTCACTCACTCACTCACCCACCCACTCACCCACTCACCCACTCACCCACCCAGTCACTCACTCACTCACCCACTCACTCACTCACCCCTCACCCACCACTCACTCACCCACCCACCACCCACTCACCCACTCACCCACTCACCCACCCACCCACTCACCCACCCACCCACCCACTCACTCACTCACTCACCCACTCACCCACCCACCCACTCACCCACCCACTCACTCACCCACCCACTCACCCACTCACCCACTCACCCACCCACTCACTCACTCACTCACCCACCCACTCACCCACTCACCCACCCACTCACTCACCCACTCACTCACTCACCCACTCACTCACCCACTCACTCACCCACTCACTCACTCACCCACTCACTCTCACTCACCCACCCACCCACCCACCCACCCACCCACTCACCCACCCACTCACCCACCCACCCACCCACTCACCCACTCACTCACTCACCCACCCACTCACTCACCCACCCATCCACTCACCCACCCACTCACCCACTCACTCACCCACCCACCCACTCACTCACCCACCCACCCACCCACTCACTCACCCACTCACCCACCCACTCACTCACCCACCCACTCACCCACTCACCCACTCACCCACCCACTCACTCACTCACTCACTCACCCACTCACTCACTCACTCACCCACCCACTCACTCACTCACCCACTCACTCACTCACTCACCCACTCACTCACCCACTCACTCACCCACTCACCCACCCACCCACTCACTCACTCACTCACTGACCCACCCCCTCACCCACTCACCTACCCACTCACCTACCCACTCACTCACTCACTCACCCACTCACTCACCCACTCACTCACTCACCACCCACCCACTCACCCACTCACCCACCCACCCACCCACTCACCCACTCACCCACCCACTCACTCACCCACCCACTCACCCACTCACCCACTCACCCACCCACTCACCCACTCACCCACTCACTCACCCACCCACCCACCCACTCACCTACTCACTCACCCAACCACCCACTCACCCACTCACCCACCCACCCACTCACCCACCCACCACCCACCCACCCACTCACCCACCCACCCACTCACCCACTCACCCACTCACTCACTCACTCACTCACCACTCACTCACCCACTCACTCACCCAACCACCCACTCACCCACTCACCCACTCACTCACCCACCCACCCACCCACTCACCCACTCACCCACCCACCCACTCACTCACCCACACTCACTCACTCACCCCACTCACTCACCCACCCACCCACTCACCCACCCACTCACCCACCCACCCACTCACTCACTCACCCACTCACTCACTCACCACCCACTCACTCACCCACTCACTCACCCAACCACCCACTCACCCACTCACCCACTCACTCACCCACTCACCCACTCACTCACCCACCCACTCACCCACCCACTCACCCACTCACTCACTCACCCACCCACCCACTCACCCACTCACTCACCCACCCACCCACCCACTCACCCACCCACTCACCCACCCACTCACCAACTCACTCACCCACTCACCCACTCACTCACCCACCCACTCACCCACCCACCCACTCACTCACCCACTCACCCACCCACTCACCCACCCACCCACTCACCCACTCACCCACCCACTCACCCACTCACCCACCCACTCACCCACCCACTCACCCACTCACCCACCCACCCACTCACCCACTCACCCACCCACCACCCACTCACTCACTCACCCACTCACTCACCCACTCACTCACCCAACCACCCACTCACCCACTCACCCACTCGCTCACCCACCCACCCACTCACCCACCCACCCACTCACCCACTCACCCACTCACTCACTCACTCACCCACCCACCCACTCACCCACTCACTCACCCAACCACCCACTCACCCACTCACCCACTCACTCACCCACCCACTCACTCACCCACTCACTCACCCACCCACTCACCCACCCACTCACCCACCCACCCACTCACCCACCCACCCACTCACTCACCCACTCACCCACTCACCCACCCACTCACTCCCTCACCCACCCACCCACCCACTCACTCATCCACTCACCCACTCACCCACTCACACACTCACCCACTCACCCACCCACTCACTCACCCACTCACCCACCCACTCACTCACTCACCCACTCACTCACCCACCCACTCACCCACCCACTCACCCACCCACCCACTCACCCACCCACCCACTCACTCACCCACTCACCCACTCACCCACCCACTCACTCACTCACCCACCCACCCACCCACTCACTCACCCACTCACCCACTCACCCACTCACACACTCACCCACTCACCCACCCACCCACCCACTCACTCACCCACTCACCCACCCACCCACTCACTCACCCACCCACTCACCCACCCACTCACCCACCCACTCACTCACTCACCCACCCACTCACCCACCCACCAACCCACTCACCCACTCACCCACCCATTCACCCACCCACTCACTCACCCACCCACCCACCCACTCACCCACTCACCCAGCGTGTTCTCTCCACTGCTAGACGGTTTCGAGTTCCTGGAGGTGCTAAAGCAAGTGGCTGAAGCGAACACGGACAATCCTGGGCTCAGCATCATCTGGATCGATCCTGACGACTTCCCCCTGGTGCCTGATACAGCTGCCTGACATAGCTACACAGCTGCCTGACATAGCTTTACAGCCCTGTGCCTGGCATAGCTTCACAGCCCCGTGCCTGACATAGCCACACAGCCCTGCCTGGCATGGCTTCACAGCCCTGTGCCTGACATAGCTACACAGCCCTGTGCCTGGCATAGCTGCACAGCCCTCACTGGCATAGCTACACAGCCCTGTGCCTGGCATGGCTTCACAGCCCTGTGCCTGACATAGCTACACAGCCCTGCCTGACACAGCTGCCTGACATAGCTACACAGCCCTGCCTGGCATAGCTACACAGCCCTGTGCCTGACATAGCTTCACAGCCCTGTGCCTGGCATAGCTTCACAGCCCTCACTGGCATAGCCACACAGCCCTGCCTGGCATGGCTTCACAGCCCTGTGCCTGGCATAGCTACACAGCCCTGCCTGACACAGCTGTCTGACATAGCTACACAGCCCTGCCTGACATAGCTTCACAGCCCTGTGCCTGGAATAGCTACACAGCCCTGCCTGACACAGCTGCCTGACATAGCTACACAGCCCTGCCTGACACAGCTTCACAGCCCTGTGCCTGGCATAGCTTCACAGCCCTCACTGCCATAGCCACACAGCCCTGCCTGACATAGGCTTCACAGCCCTGCCTGACATAGCCACTCAGCCCTGCCTGACATAGCTACACAGCCCTGCCTGACATAGTTACATAGCCCTGCCTGGCATAGCTACACAGCCCTGCCTGGCATAGCCACACAGCCCTGTGCCTGACATAGCTTCACAGCCCTGTGCCTGGCATAGCTACACAGCCCTGCCTGGCATAGCCACACAGCCCTGTGCCTGACATAGCTTCACAGCCCTGTGCCTGGCATAGCTACACAGCCCTGCCTGACATAGCTACATAGCCCTGCCTGGCATAGCTACATAGCCCTGTGCCTGACATAGCTACACAGCCCTGCCTGGCATAGCCACACAGCCCTGTGCCTGGCATAGCTTCACAGCCCTGTGCCTGGCATAGCTACACAGCCCTGCCTGACATAGCTACATAGCCCTGCCTGGCATAGCTACATAGCCCTGTGCCTGACATAGCTACACAGCCCTGCCTGGCATAGCTACACAGCCCTGCCTGACATAGCTACACAGCCCTGCCTGACACAGCTGCCTGACATAGCTACACAGCCCTGCCTGACACAGCTTCATAGCCCTGTGCCTGACATAGCTACACAGCCCTGCCTGGCATAGCTACACAGCCCTGCCTGACATAGCTACACAGCCCTGCCTGACACAGCTACCTGACAAAGCTACACAGCCCTGCCTGACACAGCTTCACAGCCCTGTGCCTGACATAGCTACACAGCCCTGCCTGACATAGCCACACAGCCCTGCCTGGCATAGCTACACATCCCTGTGCCTGACATAGCTACACAGCCCTGCCTGACATAGCTACTCAGCCCTGCCTGACATAGCTACATAGCCCTGCCTGACATAGCTACACAGTCCTGCCTGGCATAGCTACACAGCCCTGCCTAACATAGCCACTCAGCCCTGCCTGGCATAGCTACACAGCCCTGCCTGGCATAGCTACACAGCCCTGCCTGACATAGCTACACAGCCCTGCCTGACATAGCTACACAGCCCAGTGCCTGACATAGCTACACAGCCCTGCCTGACATAGCTACACAGCCCTGCCTGACATAGCTACACAGTCCTGTGCCTGACATAGCTACACAGCCCTGCCTGGCATAGCTACACAGCCCTGCCTGACATAGCTACACAGCCCTGTGCCTGACATAGCTATACAGCTTCCTGACATAGCTACACAGCCCTGCCTCGCATAGCCACATAGCCCTGCCTGAGATAGCTTCTCAGCCCTGCCTGACATAGCCACACAGCCCTGTGCCTGACATAGCTACTCAGCCCTGTGCCTGGCATAGCTACATAGCCCTGCCTGACATAGCTACACAGTCCTGCCTGACATAGCTACACAGCCCTGCCTGGCATACCTACACAGCCCTGCCTGACATAGCTAAACAGCCCTGCCTGGCATAGCTACACAGTCCTGCCTGGCATAGCTACATAGCCCTGCCTGGCATAGCTACACAGCCCTGCCTGACATAGCTACACAGCCCTGCCTGACATAGCTACACAGCCCTGTGCCTGACATAGCTACACAGCCCTGCCTGACATAGCTACACAGCCCTGCCTGACATAGCTACTCAGCCCTACCTGGCATAGCTACATAGCCCTGTCTGCCATAGCTACATAGCCCTGCCTGGCATAGCTACACAGCCCTGCCTGGCATAGCCACATAACCCTGCCTGACATAGCTACTCAGCCCTGCCTGACATAGCCACACAGCCCTGTGCCTGGCATAGCTACACAGCCCTGCCTGACATAGTTACACAACCCTGCCTGACATAGCTACACAGCCATGTGCCTGACATAGCTACACAGATTCCTGGCATAGCTACACAGCCCTGCCTGACATAGCTACACAGCCCTGTGCCTGACATAGCTACACAGCCCTGTGCCTGACATAGCTACACAGCCCTGCCTGATATAGCTACTCAGCCCTGTGCCTGACATAGCTACACAGCCCTGCCTGGCATAGCTACACAGCCCTGTGCCTGACATAGCTACACAGCCCTGTGCCTGACATAGCTACACAGCTTCCTGACATAGCTACACAGCCCTGCCTGGCATTGCTACACAGCCCTGCCTGACATAGCCACACAGCCCTGTGCCTGACATAGCTACTCAGCACTGTGCCTGACATAGCTACATAGCCCTGCTTGACATAGCTACACAGCCTTGACTGACATAGCTACATAGCCCTACCTGACATAGCTAAACAGCCCTGCCTGGCATCGCTACATAGCCCTGTGCCTGACATACATAGCCCTGCCTGAAATAGCTACACAGCCCTGCCTGGCATAGCTACACAGCCCTGCCTGAGATAGCTACACAGCCCTGCCTGGCATAGCTACTCAGCCCTGCCTGACATAGCTACACAGCCCTGCCTGACATAGCTACACAGCCCTGCCTGACATAGCTACATAACCCTGTGCCTGACATAGCTACACAGCCCTGCCTGACATAGCTACACAGCCCTGCCTGACATAGCTACACAGCCCTGCCTGACATAGCTACACAGCCCTGCCTGGCATAGCTACATAGCCCTGTGCCTGACATAGCTACACAGCCCTGCCTGACATAGCTACACAGCCCTGCCTGGCATAGCTACTCAGCCCTGCCTGATATAGCTACACAGCCCTGCCTGACATAGCTATACAGCCCTGCCTGACATAGCTACATAGCCCTGTGCCTGACATAGCTACACAGCCCTGCCTGACATAGCTACACAGCCCTGCCTGACATAGCTACACAGCCCTGCCTGACATAGCTACACAGCCCTGCCTGGCATAGCTACATAGCCCTGTGCCTGACATAGCTACACAGCCCTGCCTGACATAGCTACACAGCCCTGCCTGACATAGCTACACAGCCCTGCCTGACATAGCTACACAGCCCTGCCTGACATAGCTACTCAGCCCTGCCTGCCATAGCTACACACCCCTGCCTGACAGAACTACACAGCCCTGCCTGGCATAGCTAGTGTTATTATGATGATGATGATGTTGATGATGACGATGATGCTGATGATGATGTTGATGATGATGCTGATGATGCTGATATTGATTATGTTGATGATGATGTTGATGATGTTGCTGATGATGTTGATGATGATGATGTTAATGATGATGATGTTGCTGATGATGTTAATGATGATGTTGATGATGTTGATGATGCTGATGTTGATGATGATGCTGATGATGATGTTGATGATGTTGATGATGATAATGATTATGATGTTGATGATAATGTTGATGATGATGCTGATGATGATGTTGATGATTTTGATGATGATGCTGATCATGATGCTGCTGATGATGTTGATGATGATGATGATGGTGTTGATGATGCTGATGATGAAGATGATGTTGATGATGACGATGATGCTGATGATGATAATGATGTTGATGATGAATTTGATGATGCTGATGATGTTGATGATGATGTTGATGATGATGTTGATGATGCTGCTGCTGATGATGATGATGATGTTGATGATGATGTTGATGATGATGCTGATGATGTTGATGTTGATGATGACGATGGTGCTGATGATGTTGATGATGTTGATGATGCTGATGATGATGCTGATGATGCTGATGATGATGTTGATGATGATGTTGATGATGATGTTGATGATGCTGCTGCTGCTGCTGATGATGATGATGTTGATGATGATGCTGATGACGTTGATGATGTTGATGATGAAGATGATGTTGATGATGACGATGATGCTGATAATGATGTTGATGATGTTGATGATGATGTTGATGATGATGTTGATGATGATGATGTTGATGCTGATGATGCTGATGATGATGATGCTGATGATGAAGATAATGTTGATGTTGATGATGATGTTGATGATGATGTTGATGATGATGATGTTGATGATGTTGATGTTGATGATGATCTTGATGATGACGATGATGTTGATGATGTTGATGTTGATGATGATGTTGATGATGATGTTGATGATGCTGATGATGATGTTGATGATGATGATGCTGATGATGATGTTGATGATGATGTTGATGATGATGATGTTGATGATGATGATGTTGATGATGATGCTGATGATGTTGATGATGATGATGTTGATGATGATGTTGATGATGATGCTGATGATGATGATGTTGATGTTGATGATGATGATGTTGATGATGTTGATGATGATGATGTTGATGATGATGATGATGATGATGTTGATGATGATGCTGATGATGTTGTTGATGATGCTGCTGCTGATGATGATGATGTTGATGATGATGTTGATGCTGATGATGATGTTGATGATGCTGATGTGATGATGATGATGTTGATGATGATGTGATGATGATGCTGATGATGTGATGATGATGATGCTGATGATGACGATGATGCTGATGGAAGTGTGATGATGATGTTGATGATGTTGATGATGTTGATGATGATGATGCTGATGATGATGTTTCCGTTCCAGCTGATCTCGTTTTGGGAGAAAACGTTCAAGATCGACCTCTACAGACCACAGATCGGAGTGGTGAACGTCACGGATGTGAGACTCCTAACATGACAAAAACACTACACTACACTATACACTACACTATACACTACACTATACACTACACTATACACTACACTACACACTATGCACTACACTATACACTACACTATACACTACACTATACACTATACTATACACTACACATACACTACACTATACACTACACTACACTATACACTACACTATACACTACTACACTACACTATACACTACACTACACACTACACTATACACTACTACACTATACACTACACTATACACTACACTATACACTACACTATACACTACACTACACTATACACTACACTATACACTACACTATACACTACACACTACACTATACACTACACTATACACTATACACTACACTATACACTACACTATATACTACACTATACACTACACTATACACTATACTATACACTACACTATACACTACTACACACTACACTATACACTATGCACTACACTATACACTACACTACACACTATACACTACACTATACACTACACTATACACTACACTATACTCTGCACTATACACTACACTATACACTACACTACACACTACACTATACACTACACTATACACTACACTATACACTACACTATACACTACACTATACACTACACTATACACTACACTATGCACTACACTATACACTACACTATACACTACACTATACACTACACTATACACTACACTATACACTGCACTATACACTACACTATACACTACACTACACACTACACACTACACTATACACTACACTATACACTACACTATACACTACACTATACACTACACTACACACTATACACTACACTATACACTACACTACACACTATACACTACACTATACACTACACTATACACTACTATAAACTACACTACACACTTTACACTACACTACTACACTAAACTATACACTAAACTATACACTACACTATACACTACACTATACACTACACTATACACTACACTATACACTACACTATACACTACACTATGCACTACACTATACACTACACTATACACTACTATACACTACACTATACACTACACTACACTATACACTACACTATACACTACACTATACACTACACTACACTATACACTACTATACACTACACTATACACTACACTACTATACACTACACTACTATACACTACACTATATACTACACTACACTATACACTGCACTATACACTACTACACTTTACACTACACTACTACACTAAACTATACACTAAACTATACACTACACTATACAATACACTATACACTACACTATACACTACACTATACACTACACTATACACTACACTATGCACTACACTATACACTATACACTACTATACACTACACTATACACTACACTACACTATACACTACACTATACACTACACTACACTATACACTACACTATACACTACGCTATACACTACACTACACTATACACTACACTATACACTACACTACTATGCACTACACTATATACTACACTACACTATACACTACACTATACACTACAGTATACACTACACTATACACTACTATACAATACACTATACACTACACCATACACAACACTATACACTACACTATACACTACACTATACACTACACTATACACTACACTACTATGCACTACACTATATACTACACTATACACTACACTATACACTACACTAGACACTACACTACTATACACTACACTATATACTACACTATACACTACACTACACTATACACTACACTATACACTACAGTACTATACACTACACTATACACTATACACTACACTATACACTACACTATACACTACACTACACAATACACTATACACTACACTATACACTACACTATACACTACACTATACACTACACTACTATACACTACACTATACACTATACTATACACTACACTACACAACTATACACTACACTATACACTACTATACACTACACTCTACACTACACTATACACTACACACTATACACTACACTATACACTACTATACACTACACACTACACTATACACTACACTATACACTACACTACACACTACACTATACACTACACTATTATACACTACACTACTATCCACTACACTACACACTACACTATACACTACACTACTATACACTACACTACTATACACTACACTACTATACACTACACCATACACTACACTATACACTACACTACACACTACACTACACTATACACTACACTACTATACACTACACTATACACTACACTACATTATACACTACACTATACACTACACTATACACTACACTACACACTACACTACTATACACTACACTATACACTATACACGTCACTACACACTACACTATACACTACACTACTATACACTACACTATACACTACACTACACTATACACTACTATACACTACACTATACACTACACTACACACTACACTATACACTACACTATACACTACACTACACACTACCCTATACACTACACTATACACTACACTACACTATACACTACACTACACACTACACTACTATACACTACACTATACACTACACCATACACTACACAATACACTACTATACACTACACTATACACTACACTATACACTACACTATACACTACACTACACTATACACTACACTATACACTACACTATACACTACACACTACACTACACTATACACTACACTATACACTACATTTAACACGGGAGGTCCAGGTAGACTGGCCCTAGTGAGAGGTTTGTAACAGAGGAGAGGCTGCCGCTCCTCCATCCGGAGCTGGAGCGGTACCGCCTGGATCTCTGCGGCATTCAGGAGGTCCGGTGGACCGGCTCTGGCTCCTGCCACCTTGAGGGGTGGTGATGGTGGTGGTGGTGATGGTGGTGGTGATGGTGATGGTGGTGGTGATGGTGGTGATGGTGGTGATGATGGTGGTGGTGGTGGTGATGGTGGTGGTGGTGATGGTGGTGGTGATGGTGGTGGTGATGGTGGTGGTGGTGGTGATGGTGGTGGTGGTGATGGTGGTGGTGATGGTGGTGATGGTGATGGTGGTGATGATGGTGATGGTGGTGGTGATGGTGGTGGTGGTGATGGTGGTGGTGATGGTGGTGGTGATGGTGGTGGTGATGGTGGTGATGGTGGTGGTGATGGTGGTGGTGATGGTGGTGGTGTTGATGGTGGTGGTGATGGTGTTGGTGATGGTGATGGTGGTGATGGTGGTGATGGTGGTGGTGATGGTGGTGATGGTGGTGGTGGTGATGGTGGTGGTGATGGTGGTAGTGATGGTGGTGGTGTTGATGATGGTGATGGTGGTGGTGATGGTGGTGATGGTGGTGGTGGTGATGGTGGTGATGGTGGTGGTGGTGATGGTGGTGGTGATGGTGGTGGTGATGGTGATGGTGGTGGTGATGGTGGTGATGGTGGTGGTGATGGTGGTGGTGTTGATGATGGTGATGGTGGTGGTGATGGTGGTGGTGATGGTGGTGGTGATGGTGGTGATGGTGGTGGTGGTGATGGTGGTGGTGATGGTGGTAGTGATGGTGGTGGTGTTGATGGTGGTGATGGTGGTGGTGATGGTGATGGTGGTGATGGTGGTGGTGATGGTGGTGATGGTGGTGGTGGTGATGGTGGTGATGGTGGTGGTGGTGATGGTGGTGGTGATGGTGGTGGTGATGGTGATGGTGGTGGTGATGGTGGTGATGGTGGTGGTGATGGTGGTGATGGTGGTGGTGGTGGTGATGGTGGTGATGGTGGTGGTGGTGATGGTGGTGGTGGTGGTGATGGTGGTAGTGATGGTGGTGGTGTTGATGATGGTGGTGATGGTGATGGTGGTGGTGGTGATGGTGGTGGTGATGGTGGTGGTGATGGTGGTGGTGTTGATGGTGGTGATGGTGGTGATGGTGATGGTGGTGATGGTGGTGATGGTGATGATGGTGGTGGTGATGGTGGTGGTGATGGTGGTGGTGATGGTGGTGATGGTGATGGTGGTGGTGATGGTGGTGGTGATGGTGGTGGTGATGGTGGTGATGGTGGTGGTGGTGATGGTGGTGATGGTGGTGGTGGTGATGGTGGTGGTGGTCGTGATGGTGGTAGTGATGGTGGTGGTGTTGATGATGGTGGTGATGGTGATGGTGGTGATGGTGGTGGTGATGGTGGTGGTGATGGTGGTGGTGGTGATGGTGATGGTGGTGGTGATGGTGGTGGTGATGGTGGTGGTGGTGATGATGGTGGTGATGGTGATGATGGTGGTGGTGATGGTGGTGGTCATGGTGATGATGGTGGTGGTGGTGATGGTGGTGGTGATGGTGGTTATGATGATGGTGATGATGGTAGTGGTGATGGTGGTGATGGTGATGATGGTGATGGTGGTGGTGGTGATGATGGTGGTGGTGATGATGATGGTGGTGGTGGTGATGGTGGTGATGTTGGTGTTGATGGTGGTGATGGTGGTGATGATGGTGGTGGTGGTGGTGATGGTGGTGATGGTGGTGGTGGTGATGGTGGTGATGGTGATGGTGGTGATGGTGGTGATGGTGGTGGTGATGATGGTGGTGATGGTGGTGGTGATGATGATGATGGTGGTGGTGGTGGTGATGGTGGTGGTGTAGTGGTGGAGGTGTAGTGGGGGTGTAGGTGGTGGTGTAGTGGTGGTGGTGTAGTGGTGGTGGTGTAGTGGTGGTGGTGATGATGGTGACGATGATGACGATGATGATGACGCCGATGACGCCGATGACGCCGTTGACACCGATGACGACACCGATGACGACACCGATGACGACACCGATGACGCCGTTGATGACGTCACCGATGACGCCACCGATGATGACGAGCGCGTCTGACGCTGTCCGTCTCCCGCAGGCTGACAGCGTGTGGATGAAGATGGAGGATGAGGAGGATCTGCCAAGCGCACAGGAGCTGCAGGACTGGGTGGAGGACGTCCTGTCGGGAGAGGTCAACACGGAGGACGATGACGATGATGATGATGACGATGATGACGATGATGATGATGATGATGACGACGATGATGATGACGATGATGACGATGATGATGACGATGATGATGATGATGACGATGATGATGATGACGATGACGATGATGACGATGATGATGACGATGATGATGACGATGATGATGATGATGACGATGATTGAGATGTCGTGTTGTGAGCGGTCACAATCAGTGTCGTGACGGGGACGAGAACAGTGTTCATGGACACGCAGAGACACACAGACACACACAGAGAGACACAGAGACAGACACACACAGAGAGACACAGACACAGACACACACAGAGACACAGACACACAGAGACACAGAGACAGACACACACAGAGATACACACAGACACAGACAGAGACACAGACACACAGAGACACACAGACACAGACAGAGACACAGACACACACAGAGAGACACAGAGACACAGAGACAGACACACACAGAGACACACACAGACAGAGACACAGACACACAGAGACACACACAGACACAGACACAGACAGAGACACAGACACACAGAGAGACACACAGAGACACAGAGCCACACAGAGACACACAGAGAGACACAGAGACACACAGAGAGACACAGAGACACACAGAGACACAGACTCACACAGAGAGAGACAGAGACACACAGACACAGAGAGACACAGACTCACAGAGACACATAGCGACACACAGAGACACAGAGACACACACAGAGAGACACACACAGAGACACACAGAGAGACACACACAGAGACACAGAGACACACAGAGACACAGAGACACACACAGATACACAGAGAGACACAGACTCACAGAGACACATAGAGATACACAGAGACACAGAGAGAGACACAGAGACACACAGAGAGACACAGAGACACACACAGACGCACAGAGAGACACAGAGACACACAGAGAGACATAGAGACACACAGAGACACACAGAGAGACACAGAGACACACAGAGACACAGAGAGAGACACAGAGACACACACAGAGAGACACACACAGAGAGACACACACAGACACACAGAGACACAGACTCACAGAGACACATAGAGATACACAGAGACACAGAGACACAGAGAGAGACACACACAGAGAGACACAGAGAGAGACACAGAGACACAGAGACACAGAGAGAGACACAGAGACACACACAGAGACACACACACAGAGACACACAGACACACAGAGACACAGACTCACAGAGACACATAGAGACACAGAGAGACACAGAGATACACAGAGGCACACAGATAGACACACAGACTCACAGAGACACAGACTCACAGAGAGACACACAGAGAGACACACAGACTCACAGTTGACACACAGACTCACACCGAGACTCACAGAGACACACATACTCACAGAGAGACACACATATTCACACAGACACAGACACTCACACAGAGACACACACAGCCTCACAGAGAAACACACAGACTCACAGAGAGACACACAGACTCACACAGAGACACAGAATCAGAGACACACAGACTCACACAGAGACACACAGACTCACACAGAGACACACAGACTCACACAGACTCACAGAGAGTCACACAGATTCACACAGACACAGAGACTCACACAGAGACACACACATACTCACACAGAGACGCACAGACTCACACATAGACATACAGACTCACAGAGAGACACAGACTCACAGACACACGGACTCATAGAGATACACACAGACTCACAGACTCACACAGAGACACACAGACTCATACAGAGACACACAGACTCACACAGACTCAAGGAGAGTCATACAGATTCACACAGACACAGAGACTCACACAGACACACACATACTCACACATAGACGCACAGACTCACAGAGAGACACACAGACTCACAGAGAGACACACAGACTCACAGACACACAGACTCACACAGAGACACACAGACTCACAGACTCACACAGAGACACACAGAGACACACAGACTCACACAGAGACACACAGCCTCATACAGAGACACACAGAATCACGCACAGAATCACACAAGCATACCCGCTCACTGGAAGTCCATTGTTAATTGATAAAAATTATTAAAATGTTACATTGAGTCTCGTGTCGATCTACAGAGTGAGTGAGTGAGCGGAGTTTGTGTGATCTACCCCTGTTCTACAGAGTGAGTGGAGTTTGTGTGATCTCCCCCTGTTCTACAGAGTGAGTGAGTGGAGTTTGTGTGATCTCCCCTGTTCTAGAGAGTGAGAGAGTGGAGTTTGTGTGATCTCCCCCTGTTCTACAGAGTGAGTGAGTGGAGTTTGTGTGATCTCCACCTGTTCTACAGAGTGAGTGAGTGGAGTTTGTGTGATCTCCCCCTGTTCTACAGAGTGAGTGAGTGGAGTTTGTGTGATCTCCCCCTGTTCTACAGAGTGAGTGAGTGGAGTTTGTGTGATCTCCCCCTGTTCTACAGAGTGTGTGGAGTTTGTGTGATCTCCACCTGTTCTACAGAGTGAGTGAGTGGAGTTTGTGTGATCTCCCCCTGTTCTACAGAGTGAGTGAGTGGAGTTTGTGTGATCTCCCCCTGTTCTACAGAGTGAGTGAGTGGAGTTTGTGTGATCTCCCCCTGTTCTACAGAGTGAGTGGAGTTTGTGTGATCTCGCCCTGTTCTACAGAGTGAGTGAGTGGAGTTTGTGTGATCTCCACCTGTTCTAAAGAGTGGGTGAGTGGAGTTTGTGTGATCTCCCCCTGTTCTACAGAGTGAGTGAGTGGAGTTTGTGTGATCTCCCCCTGTTCTACAGAGTGAGTGAGTGAGTGGAGTTTGTGTGATCTCCCCCTGTTCTACAGAGTGAGTGAGTGGAGTTTGTGTGATCTCCCCCTGTTCTACTGAGTGAGTTGAGTTTGTGTGATCTCCCCCTGTTCTACACAGTGAGTGAGTGGAGTTTGTATGATCTCCCCCTGTTCTACAGAGTGAGTGAGTGGAGTTTGTGTGATCTCCCCCTGTTCTACAGAGTGAGTGAGTGGAGTTTGTGTGATCTCCCCCTGTTCTACAGAGTGTGTGAGTGGAGTTTGTGTGATCTCCCCCTGTTCTACAGAGTGAGTGGAGTTTGTGTGATCTCCCCCTGTTCTACAGAGTGAGTGGAGTTTGTGTGATCTCCCCCTGTTCTACAGAGTGAGTGAGTGGAGTTTGTGTGATCTCCCCCTGTTCTACAGAGTGAGTGAGTGGAGTTTGTGTGATCTCCCCCTGTTCTACACAGCGAGTGAGTGGAGTTTGTATGATCTCCCCCGGTTCTACAGAGTGAGTGAGTGGAGTTTGCTTGATCTCCCCCTGTTCTACAGAGTGAGTGAGTGGAGTTTGTTTGATCTCCCCCTGTACTACAGAGTGAGTAGAGTTTGTGTGATCTCCCCCTGTTCTACAGAGTGAGTGAGTGGAGTTTGTGTGATCTCCCCCTATTCTACAGAGTGAGTGAGTGGAGTTTGTATGATCTCCCCCTGTTCTACAGAGTGAATGGAGTTTGTGTGATCTCCCCCTGTTCTACACAGTGAGTGAGTGGAGTTTGTATGATCTCCCCCTGTTCTACAGAGTGAGTGAGTGGAGTTTGTATGATCTCCCCCTGTTCTACAGAGTGAATGGAGTTTGTGTGATCTCCCCCTGTTCTACAGAGTGAGTGAGTGGAGTGTGTGTGATCTCCCCCTGTTCTACAGAGTGAGTGAGTGGAGTTTGTGTGATCTCCCCCTGTTCCACAGAGTGAGTGAGTGGAGTTTGTGTGATCTCCCCCTGTTCTACAGAGTGAATGAGTGGAGTTTGTGTGATCTCCCCCTGTTCTACAGAGTGGGTGAGTGGAGTTTGTGTGATCTCCCCCTGTTCTACAGAGTGAGTGAGTGGAGTTTGTGTGATCTCCCCCTGTTCTACAGAGTGAGTGAGTGGAGTTTGTGTGATCTCCCCCTGTTCTACAGAGTGGGTGAGTGGAGTTTGTGTGATCTCCCCCTGTTCTACAGAGTGGGTGAGTGGAGTTTGTGTGATCTCCCCCTGTTCTACAGAGTGAGTGAGTGGAGTTTGTGTGATCTCCCCCTGTTCTACAGAGTGAGTGAGTGGAGTTTGTGTGATCTCCCCCTGTTCTTCAGAGTGAGTGGAGTTTGTGTGATCTCCTCCTGTTCTACAGAGTGAGTGAGTGGAGTTTGTGTGATCTCCCCCTGTTCTATAGAGTGAGTGAGTGTAGTTTGTGTGATCTCCCCCTGTTCTACAGAGTGAGTGAGTGGAGTTTGTGTGATCTCCCCCTGTTCTTCAGAGTGAGTGGAGTTTGTGTGATCTCCTCCTGTTCTACAGAGTGAGTGAGTGGAGTTTGTGTGATCTCCCCCTGTTCTACAGAGTGAGTGGAGTTTGTGTGATCTCCCCCTGTTCTACACAGCGAGTGAGTGGAGTTTGTGTGATCTCCATCTGTTCTACAGAGTGAGTGAGTGGAGTTTGTATGATCTCCCCCTGTTCTAAAGAGTGAGTGGAGTTTGTGTGATCTCCCCCTGTTCTACAGAGTGAGTGAGTGGAGTTTGTATGATCTCCCGCTGTTCTACAGAGTGAGTGAGTGGAGTTTGTATGATCTCCCCCTGTTCTTCAGAGTGAGTGAGTGGAGTTTGTGTGATCTCCCCCTGTACTACAGAGTGAGTGGAGTTTGTATGATCTCCCCCTGTTCTACAGTGAGTGAATGGAGTTTGTGTGATCTTCACCTGTTCTACAGAGTGAGTGGAGTTTGTGTGATCTCCCCCTGTTCTACAGAGTGAGTTGAGTTTGTATGATCTCCCCCTGTTCTACAGAGTGAGTGAGTGGAGTTTGTATGATCTCCCCCTGTTCTACAGAGTGAGTGAATGGAGTTTGTATGATCTCCCCCTGTTCTACAGAGTGAGTGAGTCGAGTTTGTGTGATCTCCCCCTGTTCTACAGAGTGAGTGGAGTTTTATGATCTCCCCCTGTTCTACAGAGTGAGTGAGTGGAGTTTTTGTGATCTCCCCCTGTTCTACAGAGTGAGTGAGTGAAGTTTGTGTGATCTCCCCCTGTTCTACAGAGTGAGTGAGTGGAGTTTGTATGATCTCCCCCTGTTCTACAGAGTGAGTGAGTGGAGTGTGTGTGATCTCCCCCTGTTCTACAGAGTGAGTGGAGTTTGTATGATCTCCCCCTGTTCTACAGATGAGTTAGTGGAGTTTGTGTGATGTCCTCCTGTTCTACAGCGTGAGTGAGTGGAGTTTGTGTGATCTCCCCCAGTTCTACAGATGAGTTAGTGGAGTTTGTGTGATGTCCTCCTGTTCTACAGAGTGAGTGAGTGGAGTTTGTGTGATCTCCCCCTGTTCTACAGAGTGAGTGAATGGAGTTTGTGTGATCTCCCCTTGTTCTACAGTGAGTGAATGGAGTTTGTGTGATCTCCCCCTGTTCTACAGAGTGAGTGAATGGAGTTTGTGTGATCTCCCCCTGTTCTACAGTGAGTGAATGGAGTTTGTGTGATCTCCCCCTGTTCTACAGAGTGAGTGAATGGAGTTTGTGTGATCTCCCCCTGTTCTACAGTGAGTGAATGGAGTTTGTGTGATCTCCCCCTGTTCACCCACTCACCCACCACCCACCCACGCTCTCACACAACAACAACAACCGCCATTCGCCACTAAGTGGCGGTGACGTCACCACGACGCTTGTGCCAGGCCATGTGCACCTTGAGGCCACGTGAAGTGTTGAAAGCACGTTGGCAGGAGGTCACGGGGCAGACCCAGGTTCCACGGGTCGACTGAATGAGATGACTGAGATCACTGAGATGACTGGCTGATGCACCACCTGTGCCCCCTACTGTGCCAACCTGCTGTGCCCTAGTCACCCGGCGCTCCGCTCGTTGTTGTGAGCGTCGCTCCTCCGCCCTCCGATGTTGTTGAAGGGCGACTACCTCCAACTGCCCAGTAGCGTCCTTCACGAGCCTCCTCCACAGCGGCCGATCTTGACACCGCTGGTACCAGTCATCGGCACGTCCACTCAGCTCCACGTCCTCCTGTACCACATCACTCCATCTCTTCTCTATCCCGTGCCGCGCCCGCTTAGCCCCCTCGATTCGGCCGAACAAAAGCTGTTTCGGCATGCGGTGGCTGGGCATGCAGGCTACATGACTCAGCCAACGCAGCATTTCCTGCCGGAGGAGCTCACCGATGGGACCCTGCCCAGATCTTTCAAGGATTTGTGAGCTCCTCACACAATCCAGTCTGGTTAAACCCAGGATGGATCGTAGGCAGGCCAGCATAAAAGTTTCCAACTGGCGAAGATGTTCCATTAGGGGGGTACACGTTTCGCAAGCGTAGAGAAGGGAGGGAATGACCGTGGCCGAGAAGACCTGAAGCTTAGTACGGAGCGACAGACCAGGAAGCTTCCACACAGCGTTACGCAACCGATGAAAAGATATTGCCGCTCAACTGATTCGGAGTGAAACCTCTGCTGTTAAACTGGAGCCGGCCATAAGCACACTGCCCAGGTATGGGTATCTCTCCACTCTCTCCACAACTGCCCCATCACCGATTGGGAGTTGTGGGAGTGGAGTATCCGATGGTACAAAATACCCAGGCAGGTGCTTAGTTTTGGTGGGGCTGATGGTAAGGCCCCACCTCTTAGTGGCACGCTCCAGTCTCAGCAGCAGCGTCTCCAACTCCTCCTCTGAATGAGCAGCTATTACCAAATCATCGTCATACATAACGTGGTTGAGCAATAGGGAGCCATCCCTTGACCGCACCCGGGCATCGATCAGCCTCCATTTATATCTGTACTATATGGAGATTCCCCCGGTACAGCTATTGAAAGCTTCACGAACTACGTGGTCAAAATTGATGTTAAATAATGTGGGAGCCAGAGGATATCCCTGTCGCACCCCAAGGTGTACAGGGAATGGCTCTGACTCCCGGCCACGTAGTTTTACCTGGGCCCGCTCAATATCATGAAGGTCCTTAATGATCGTGAGCAGAGGGTCAGGGACTCCAAAAGCACGAAGAACAACCCAGAGCCCAGGCCTACTGATGGTATCATAGGCCTTGACCAGGTCAATAAAGCAGAGATGTAGGTCTTGTTGGAATTCCCTACCCCTCTGCTGTAGCAGACGGACAGAAAATATGGCATCTGTGCAGGACCGCCCTTTCCTGAAACCGCATTGGGGCTCCGCAAGCCTCTCCTCAGCGTGCCTGGCAAGGCGATGTTGAATAATCCTTGCCAGGACCTTTCCCGGCACACTTAGGAGTGAGATGCCCCTGTAGTTGTTACAGTCTGTGCGGTCCCCCTTCTTAAAGAGGGGGACCACCAAGGCATCCTTCCAATCCTGTGGAACCTGTCCAGTGGTCCAGATTGTTGTAATGATGTCAAATAGGACAGTCTGTGCACAAACGCCACCCTCCCTCAGCATTTCGCTTGGGAGATCATCTCTACCCGGTGCCTTTCCTGGTCTCAGACTCCGGATCACCTTCAGTACTTCCTCAACAGATGGCACCTCAGCCAGCCACTCACAGGGGGTGACTTCTTCCAATATTTGAGGCACCGCAGCCTCAGCAGGGTCATCCCCACTTTGTGCCACTATGTTTTCCTGGCTGAGGGATTTCCCCTCCCCCAGGACCTCACAGAAATGCTCAGCAAATCTGCAAACCTGTTCCTGGGGGTCGGAGATTGGATCACCGTTTTTTCCCCTAATGATGGTAATAGGTGTGGCGCTGCAGGTTACCTTTTTGATGGAGTTAAATAGGGATTTGTGATCACCGGCCACTGAGGCAGACTCCATCTCCTCAGCAACCCGCGACCACCACCCATCCTTGCAGCGCCTCACGGCTCTCCGAACCTCCGAGCGAAGGCTGCGGTAAGCCTCCACATTCTATGACGTGAGATGCTGTAGCCGATTAGGCGAGCCTGTCGCTTTTTCTCAACCAGCTTGAACACCTCCTCTGTCAGCCAGGGTCTCTGGGGAGGTCTGGACCGCGTACCCAAAGCAGCCATTGCAGCTGCATGAGTCACAGTCCTAAACCTCGCTCATTTACCCTCGACATCAGGAGGAGTGGGGGACGATGCCAACCCTAGCCGCAAGCGATGATGAAATTCTCGCTTGCAACTTTCATCAACTAGCTGAGACCAGGCCACTATTGGTTGGAATGGGGTCCTGGGTGTACACCCACCACCGGAGTGGAAGAATGGCAGGCGCATCTTACAGATGACTAGTCGATCGTCAGAGGGCAGATCAGCTCAACGGTAGGTCCTGGTGTCAAGGACATGGGCTCGCATCCGCTGGTCCGTCACTATGTAGTCCAGCAGATGTTCTTGCTTGGACCCGGCATGCATCCTTGATGTTGTGTGGATGCGCCGATGCCGGAACAGCGTGTTGGTAATTACAAGCCCATGGGCTGCACACAAATCTAGCAGCCTCCTACCGTTGTTATTGAGCTGATTTGGCCCATGCCTTCCAATCACTCCAGACCAGGTGCCAGCATCATGACCAACTCGGGCATTAAAGTCACCCAAACAAGATGACTCTATCCTGAGGGGCCACTTTAGCCAGCACCTGTGACAGGAGGTCACAGAAGGCATCTGACTCATCGACTTTGCCTGGATCCCTCCACGGATGTTCATCTTCGGTGGGGGCATAAGTAACCACGACCACCATTCCTCGCCTCCGGTTGATGGGAAGGCGAGCCCAAAGTAGCCTGGGGCTTACAGCTTCCCACACCTCACCGCCACGCTCCCACGCCCCCTTCATTCTTCTGTTCAAAAGAAGAGCCACACCCTGTTGTTTGGCAGTCTGCTGCCCCGAGTAGAGGACTGTCCACACCCCTCATGGTGGCAGGAGCCAGAACCGGTCCACCGGACCTCCTGAATGCCGCAGAGATCCAGGCGGTACCGGTCCAGCTCCCGACAGAGGAGTGGCAGCCTCTCCTCCGCAGTGAGCGTTCGAACATTCCACGTGGCCACACGAAGTGGATTTTCGTTGTTTCTGGAGGAGCCCCGAGGGTAGATATTCAATCTCCTGGCTCCGCCAATTGGAGTTTGGCCAGGAGACGTGATAGACGCCTGGCCCCTCGGGGCCTCCGGCACAAGCTTATAAGTTACATATTTCAGTTTAACTCGTGGTTTAGTGGTAATTAATTGAAGGTGGAGGGGTTACCAGCCCCTTGCACACGTCCAGAGCCCCCGTTTAGCCACTGTGGTGGACACCCACCCACTCACCCACCCACTCACCCACTCACAAAGCCACTCCACTCACTCACTAACCCACCCACCCACCCACTCACCCACCCACCCACTCACCCACCCACACTCCCACCCACCCACTCACCCACCCACTCACACACCCACTCACCCACCCACTCACTCACTCACCCACCCACCCACCCACTCACACACCCACTCACTCACCCACCCACTCACCCACCCAAGCTCTCACCCACTCACCCACCCACCCAACCACCCACTCACCCACCCACGCTCTCACCCACCCACTCACCCACCCACTCCACCCACTCACTCACCCACCCACTCACCCACCCACTCCACCCACCCACTCACCCACCCACCCACTCACCCACCCACTCACCCACTCACAAAGCCACTCCACTCACTCACTCACCCACCCACCCACTCACCCACCCACCCACTCACCCACCCACGCTCTCACCCACCCACTCACCCACCCACTCACTCACCCACCCACTCACCCACCCACACACTCACTCCACCCAATCATCCACCCACTCCACCCACTCACTCACCCACCCACTCACCCACCCACACACTCACTCCACCCAATCATCCACCCACTCCACCCACTCACCCACCCACCCACTCGCCCACCCACCCACTCACCCACCCACTCCACCCACCCACTCACCCACCCACTCACCCACCCACGCTCTCACCCACCCACTCACCCACCCACTCACCCACCCACCCACTCACCCACCCACACACTCACTCCACCCAATCATCCACCCACTCCACCCACTCACCCACCCACCCACTCGCCCACCCACCCACTCACCCACCCACTCCACCCACCCACTCACCCACCCACTCACCCACCCACGCTCTCACCCACCCACTCACCCACCCACCCACTCACCCACCCAGACACTCACTCCACCCACTCACTCACCCACCCACTCACCCACCCACCCACTCACTCCACCCACTCACCCACCCACTCCACCCACTCACCCACTCACTCACCCACCCACCCACTCACCCACCCACTCACCCACCCACCCAACCACTCACCCACCCACCCACTCACCCACCCACTCCACCCACTCACTCACCCACCCACTCACCCACCCACACACTCCACCCACTCACCCACCCACTCCACCCACTCACTCCACCCACTCACCCACCCACTCCACCCACTCACTCCACCCACTCACCCACCCACTCCACCCACCCACTCACCCACCCACTCACCCACCCACTCCACCCACTCCACCCACTCACTCCACCCACTCACTCCACCCACTCACCCACCCACTCCACCCACTCACTCCACCCACTCACCCACCCACTCCACCCACTCACTCCACCCACTCACTCCACCCACTCACTCCACCCACTCACCCACCCACTCCACCCACTCACTCCACCCACTCACCCACCCACTCACCCACCCACTCCACCCACTCACTCCACCCACTCACCCACTCACTCCACCCCACCCTGAGTTTTATATCAACGTGAAACTCGCTTCAATTCTCTCAGAGTTCACTTCCACCCCTGTACATGGAGCTGCCGAACTAAGTCTCAGTAAAAAAAGTTGAAGTTAAAAACCTGTTTAAGTAAATAGTTTAACTAAAGAGCTTAAGTGAATAGTTGAAGTAAATAGTTGAAACGTTTCAATCTAAACCGACGATTTGTAAACAGAGGTGGGAACGATGCCTTGGCCATTTAAAAGTGAGTAGCGTGTCTGTGTGTGTCTGTGTGTGTGTGTCTGTGTGTGTGTGTGTCTGTGTGTGTGTCTGTGTGTGTGTGTCACTGTGTGTGTGTCTGTGTGTGTGTTTGTGTGTGTGTCTGTATGTGTTTGTGTGTGTGTCTGTGTGTGTTTGTGTGTGTGTCTGTGTGTGTGTCTGCGTGTGTTTGTGTGTGTGTCTGTGTGTGTCTGTGTGTGTTTGTGTGTGTGTCTGCGTGTGTCTGTGTGTGTGTGTCTGTGTGTCTGTGTGTGTGTGTCTGCGTGTGTTTGTGTGTGTCTGTGTGTGTTTGTGTGTGTGTCTGTGTGTGTGTCTGCGTGTGTTTGTGTGTGTGTGTCTGTGTGTGTGTCTGTGTGTGTTTGTGTGTGTGTCTGCGTGTGTCTGTGTGTGTGTGTAGGTGTCTGTGTGTGTGTCACTGTGTGTGTCTGTGTGTGTGTCTGTGTGTATGTGTGTGAATGTATGTGTGTGTATATGTGTGTACGTCTGTGTATGTATGTGTGTATGTGTGTGTGTCACTGTGTGTCTGTGTGTGTGTGTGGGGAGCGGTAGTGTAGTGGTTAGCGCTACGCTGCGCTATGAACCTGGCGACCCGGGTTCGATTCCCGCTCACGGCCAACGCCACCAGTGACGATTATCTGAACCGGTCCCGGGCCTCCCCTAGGTCGACTCAGCCTCAAATGAGTACCTGGTGCGGTGTGTAAACATCGTCACTGGGGAGACAAAGGCGGTCGGGCGTGGTGCTGGCCACCCACCCCCTCGTGTGCCGTGCCGGCCTTCATAGGTGCTCGCTAACAGCACTTGCCCCTACAGTCTGTTAAGGCTATACGGGGGATATTTGTCTTTGTTTGTGTGTCTGTGTATCTGTGTGTGTGTCAAGGTTTGTATCTGTGTGTCTGTGTGTGTTTGTGTGTTTGTGTGTCTGTGTGTGTTTGTGTGTTTGTGTGTGTGTTTGTGTGTCTGTGTATCTGTGTGTGTGTGTCAAGGTTTGTATCTGTGTGTCTGTGTGTCTGTGTGTGTTTGTGTGTCTGTGTGTTTGTGTGTCTGTGTGTTTGTGTGTCCGTGTGTATATGTGCGTGTGTCTGTGTGTGTTTGTGTGTCTGTGTGTGTGTCAATGTTTGTATCTGTGTGTGTGTGTAGGTGTGTGTCTGGGTGTGTATGTGTCTGTGTATCTGTGTGTATGTGTGTATGTATATACGGGTGTGTGTATGTAAGGGCGTGTATGTGTGTGTACCTGTGTGTATCTGTATGTATGCATGTGTATGGTAGTGCAGTGTACAGTAATGTATAGTGTAGTATGTAGGAGTGGAGTGTGTATTGTAGTGTATAGTGTAGTGTAAAGTGTAGTGTATAGTGTAGTGTATAGTGTAGTGTATAGTGTAGTGTATAGTGTAGTGTATAGTGTAGTGTATATTGTAGTGTGTCGTGTAGTGTATAGTAGTGTATAGTTTAGCGTAAAGTAGTGTATAGTGTAGTGTATAGTGTAGTGTGTACTGTAGTGTGATGTATAATGTATAGCAGTGTAGTGTGTAGTGTATTGTTGTGTGTAGTGCAGAGGTGCGTAGTGTGTGATGTAGTGTAGTGTAAAGTGTGTAGTGTATTGTACAGTGTAGTGAACAGTGCAGTGTATAGTGTAGTGTATAGTGTAGTGTATAGTGTAGTGTACAGTAGTGTAGTGTATAGTAGTGTAGTGTATAGTGTAGTGTATAGTGTAGTGTACAGTAGTGTAGTGTATAGTAGTGTAGTGTATAGTGTAGTGTATAGTGTAGTGTACAGTAGTGTAGTGTCTAGTAGTGTAGTGTATAGTGTAGTGTATAGTAGTGTAGTGTATAGTGTAGGGTATAGTGTATTGTACAGTGTAGTGTATAGTGTAGTGTATAGTGTAGTGTATAGTGTAGTATGTGTATAGTGTAGTGTGTAGTGTAGTGTATAGTGTAGTGTATAATGTAGTGTAGTATGTAGTGTAGTATGTAGTGTATAGTGTAGTGTATAGTGTAGTGTATAGTGTAGTATGTAGTGTAGTATGTAGTGTAGTATGTAGTGTATAGTGTAGTGTATATTGTAGTGTATAGTGTAGTGTATATTGTAGTGTATCGTGTAGTGTATATTGTAGTGTATAGTGTAGTGTATAGTGTAGTGTATAGTGTAGTGTATATTGTAGTGTATAGTGTATAGTGTAGTGTGTAGTGTAGTGAATAGTGTAGTGTATAGTGTAGTGTGTAGTAGTGTAGTGTACAGTGTATAGTGTAGTGTATAGTGTAGTGTATAGTGTAGTGTGTAGTGTAGTGTATAGTGTAGTGTATAGTGTAGTGTGTAGTGTATAGTATAGTGTATTGTATAGTGTAGTGTGTAGTGTAGTGTGTAGTATAGTGTATAGTGTAGTGTATAGTGTAGTAGTGTATAGTGTAGTGTATAGTGTAGTGTATAGTGTAGTGTACAGTGTAGTGTATAGTGTAGTGTATAGTGTAGTAGTGTATAGTGTAGTGTATAGTGTAGTGTATAGTGTAGTGTATAGTGTAGTAGTGTATAGTGTAGTAGTGTATAGTGTAGTGTATAGTGTAGTGTAAAGTGTAGTGTATAGTGTAGTGTATTATGTAGTGTATTGTGTAGTGTAGTGTGTAGTGTAGTGTATAGTGTATTGTACAGTGTAGTGTATAGTGTAGTGTATATTGTAGTGTATAGTGTATTGTATAGTGTAGTGTATAGTGTAGTGTATAGTGTAGTGTATATTGTAGTAGTGTATAGTGTAGTGTATAGTGTAGTGTATAGTGTAGTAGTGTATAGTGTAGTGTATAGTGTAGTGTATAGTGTAGTGTATAGTGTAGTAGTGTATAGTGTAGTGTATAGTGTAGTGTATAGTGTAGTAGTGTATAGTGTAGTGTATAGTGTATATTAGTGTATAGTGTAGTGTATAGTGTAGTGTATAGTGTATAGTAGTGTATAGTGTAGTGTATAGTGTAGTCTGTAGTGTAGTGTATACTGTAGTGTATAGTGTATAGTAGTGTAGTGTGTAGTTTAGTGTATAGTAGTGTAGTGTATAGTGTAGTGTATTGTGTAGTGTATAGTGTAGTGTATAGTGTATAGTAGTGTATAGTGTAGTGTATAGTGTAGTGTATAGTGTAGTGTATATTGTAGTGTGTCGTGTAGTGTATAGTAGTGTATAGTTTAGCGTAAAGTAGTGTATAGTGTAGTGTATAGTGTAGTGTGTACTGTAGTGTGATGTATAATGTATAGCAGTGTAGTGTGTAGTGTATTGTTGTGTGTAGTGCAGAGGTGCGTAGTGTGTGATGTAGTGTAGTGTAAAGTGTGTAGTGTATTGTACAGTGTAGTGAACAGTGCAGTGTATAGTGTAGTGTATAGTGTAGTGTATAGTGTAGTGTACAGTAGTGTAGTGTATAGTAGTGTAGTGTATAGTGTAGTGTATAGTGTAGTGTACAGTAGTGTAGTGTATAGTAGTGTAGTGTATAGTGTAGTGTATAGTGTAGTGTACAGTAGTGTAGTGTCTAGTAGTGTAGTGTATAGTGTAGTGTATAGTAGTGTAGTGTATAGTGTAGGGTATAGTGTATTGTACAGTGTAGTGTATAGTGTAGTGTATAGTGTAGTGTATAGTGTAGTATGTGTATAGTGTAGTGTGTAGTGTAGTGTATAGTGTAGTGTATAATGTAGTGTAGTATGTAGTGTAGTATGTAGTGTATAGTGTAGTGTATAGTGTAGTGTATAGTGTAGTATGTAGTGTAGTATGTAGTGTAGTATGTAGTGTATAGTGTAGTGTATATTGTAGTGTATAGTGTAGTGTATATTGTAGTGTATAGTGTAGTGTATATTGTAGTGTATAGTGTAGTGTATAGTGTAGTGTATAGTGTAGTGTATATTGTAGTGTATAGTGTATAGTGTAGTGTGTAGTGTAGTGAATAGTGTAGTGTATAGTGTAGTGTGTAGTAGTGTAGTGTACAGTGTATAGTGTAGTGTATAGTGTAGTGTATAGTGTAGTGTGTAGTGTAGTGTATAGTGTAGTGTATAGTGTAGTGTGTAGTGTATAGTATAGTGTATTGTATAGTGTAGTGTGTAGTGTAGTGTGTAGTATAGTGTATAGTGTAGTGTATAGTGTAGTAGTGTATAGTGTAGTGTATAGTGTAGTGTATAGTGTAGTGTATAGTGTATTGTACAGTGTAGTGTATAGTGTAGTGTATAGTGTAGTGTATAGTGTAGTAGTGTATAGTGTAGTGTATAGTGTAGTGTATAGTGTAGTGTATAGTGTAGTAGTGTATAGTGTAGTAGTGTATAGTGTAGTGTATAGTGTAGTGTAAAGTGTAGTGTATAGTGTAGTGTATTATGTAGTGTATTGTGTAGTGTAGTGTGTAGTGTAGTGTATAGTGTATTGTACAGTGTAGTGTATAGTGTAGTGTATATTGTAGTGTATAGTGTATTGTATAGTGTAGTGTATAGTGTAGTGTATAGTGTAGTGTATATTGTAGTAGTGTATAGTGTAGTGTATAGTGTAGTGTATAGTGTAGTAGTGTATAGTGTAGTGTATAGTGTAGTGTATAGTGTAGTGTATAGTGTAGTAGTGTATAGTGTAGTGTATAGTGTAGTGTATAGTGTAGTAGTGTATAGTGTAGTGTATAGTGTATATTAGTGTATAGTGTAGTGTATAGTGTAGTGTATAGTGTATAGTAGTGTATAGTGTAGTGTATAGTGTAGTCTGTAGTGTAGTGTATACTGTAGTGTATAGTGTATAGTAGTGTAGTGTGTAGTTTAGTGTATAGTAGTGTAGTGTATAGTGTAGTGTATTGTGTAGTGTATAGTGTAGTGTATAGTGTATAGTAGTGTATAGTGTAGTGTATAGTGTAGTGTATAGTGTATAGTAGTGTAGTGTATAGTGTAGTGTATAGTGTAGTGTATACTGTAGTGTATAGTGTGTAGTAGTGTAGTGTGTAGTTTAGTGTATAGTAGTGTAGTGTATAGTGTAGTGTATTGTGTAGTGTATAGTGTAGTGTATAGTGTATAGTAGTGTAGTGTATAGTGTAGTGTATAGTTTATAGTAGTGAAGTGTATAGTGTAGTGTATAGTGTATAGTGTAGTGTATAGTGTAGTGTATAGTGTAGTGTATAGTGTAGTGTGTAGTGTAGTGTATAGTGTATAGTGTAGTGTATAGTGTATAGTAGTGTATAGTGTGGTGTATAGTAGTGTATAGTGTAGTGTATAGTGTAGTCTGTAGTGTAGTGTATAGTGTAGTGTATAGTGTAGTGTATAGTGTAGTGTATAGTGTAGTGTATACTGTAGTGTATAGTGTATAGTAGTGTAGTGTGTAGTTTAGTGTATACTAGTGTAGTTTATAGTGTATTGTGTAGTGTATAGTGTAGTGTATAGTGTATAGTAGTGTAGTGTATAGTGTAGTGTATACTGTAGTGTATAGTGTATAGTAGTGTAGTGTGTAGTTTAGTGTATAGTAGTGTAGTGTATAGTGTAGTGTATAGTGTAGTGTATAGTGTATAGTAGTGTAGTGTATAGTGTAGTGTATAGTGTAGTGTATAGTTTATAGTAGTGAAGAGTATAGTGTAGTGTATAGTGTAGTGTATAGTGTAGTGTATAGTGTAGTGTATAGTGTATAGTGTAGTGTATAGTGTAGTGTGTAGTGTAGTGTATAGTGTATAGTATAGTGTATAGTGTAGTGTATAGTAGTGTATAGTGTAGTGTATAGTGTATAGTGTAGTGTATAGTGTAGTGTATAGTGTAGTGTATAGTGTATATTGTAGTGTATAGTGTAGTGTATAGTGTAGTGTATTGTGTAGTGTATAGTGTAGTGTATAGTAGTGTAGTGTATAGTGTATTGTATAGTTTATAGTAGTGAAGTGTATAGTGTATTGTATAGTGTAGTGTATAGTGTAGTGTATAGGGTAGTGTATAGTGTAGTGTATAGTGTAGTGTATAGTGTATGTGTAGTGTAGTGTATAGTGTATAGTGTAGTGTATAGTGTAGTGTATAGTAGTGTATAGTAGTGTATAGTGTAGTGTATAGTGTAGTGTATAGTGTAGTGTATAGTGTAGTGTATAGTGTAGTAGTGTATAGTGTAGTGTATAGTTTAGTGTATATTGTAGTGTATAGTGTAGTGTAAATTGTAGTGTATAGTGTAGGGTATAGTGTATTGTACAGTGTAGTGTATAGTGTATTGTACAGTGTAGTGTATAGTGTAGTAGTGTATAGTGTAGTGTATAGTGTAGTGTATAGTGTAGTGTAAAATGTCATTATCTTTTCAGAGGCGAAGGCGGAGCAAAAGCGACAAGCTGAAGGTAAGAAACACAATCAGACCCTGTGAGATGTTGACTACCTCGCCTGGTACACAGGAGGTTGTGGGTTCTATCACGGACCCTGTGAGATGTTGACTACCTCGCCTGGTATACAGGAGGTCGTGGGTTCCATCACGGACCCTGTGAGATGTTGACTACCTCGCCTGGTATACACGAGGTCCTGGGTTCTATCCCGGACCTTGTGAGATGCTGACTACCTCGCCTGGTATACAGGAGGTCGTGGGTTCTACCCCGGACCCTGTGAGATGTTGACTACCTCGCCTGGTATACAGGAGGTCGTGGGTTCTACCCCGGACCCTGTGAGATGTTGACTACCTCGCCTGGCCTACGGGAGTTCGTGGGTTCTACCCGGGACCCTGTGAGATGTTGACTACCTCGCCTGATCTACCCCAGACCCTGTGAGATGTTGACTACCTCGCCTGGTCTACAGGAGGTCGTGGGTTCAATCCCGGACTCTGTGAGATGTTGACTACCTCGCCTGGTCTACGGGAGGTCGTGGGTTCAATCCCGGACTCTGTGAGATGTTGACTACCTCGCCTGGTATACGGGAGGTCGTGGGTTCGATCACGGACCCTGTGAGATGTTGACTACCTCGCCTGGTCCACGGGAGGTCGTGGGATCTACCCCGGACCCTGTGAGATGTTGACTACCTCGCCTTGTATACACGAGGTCGTGGGTTCTACCCCGGACCCTGTGAGATGTTGACTACCTCGCCTGGTATACAGGAGGTCGTGGGTTCTTCCCTGGACCCTGTGAGATGTTGATTACCTCGCCTGGTCTACAGGAGGTCGTGTGTTCTACCCCGGACCCTGTGAGATGTTGACTACCTCGCCTGGTCTACAGGAGGTCGTGGATTCTATCACGGACCCTGTGAGATGTTGACTACCTCGCCTGGTATACAGGAGGTCGTGGGTTCTATCACGGACCCTGTGAGATGTTGACTACCTCGCCTGGTCTACAGGAGGTCGTGGGTTCTACCCCGGACCCTGTGAGATGTTGACTACCTCGCCTGGTGTACAGGAGGTCGTGGGTTCCATCACGGACCCTGTGAGATGTTGACTACCTCTCCTGGTATACAGGAGGTCGTGGGTTCCATCACGGACCCTGTGAGATGTTGACTACCTCTCCTGGTATACAGGAGGTCGTGGGTTCCATCACGGACCCTGTGAGATGTTGACCACCTCGCATGGTGTACAGGAGGTCGTGGGTTCCATCACGGACCCTGTGAGATGTTGACTACCTCTCCTGGTACACAGGAGGTCGTGGGTTCGATCCCGGACACTGTGAGATGTTGACTACCTCGCTTGGCTTACAGGACGTCGTGGGTTCAATCCCGGACCCTGTGAGATGTTGACTACCTCGCCTGGTACACAGGAGGTCGTGGGATCGATCCCGGACCCTGTATGATGTTGACTACCTCGCTAGGTATACAGGAGGTCGTGGGTTCAATCCCGGACCCTGTGAGATGTTGACTACCTCGCTTGGTGTACAGGAGGTCGTGGGTTCTATCACGGACCCTGTGAGATGTTGACTACCTCGCTTGGTCTACAGGAGGTCGTGGGTTCCATCACAGACCCTGTGAGATGTTGACTACCTCGCCTGGTATACAGGAGGTCGTGGGTTCCATCACGGACCCTGTGAGATGTTGACCACCTCGCCTGGTGTACAGGAGGTCGGGGGATCGATCCCGGACCCTGTGAGATGTTGACTACCTCGCCTGGTCTACAGGAGGTCGTGGGTTCTCTCACGGACCCTGTGAGATGTTGACTACCTCGCCTTGTATACAGGAGGTCGGGGGATCGATCCCGGACCCTGTGAGATGTTGACTACCTCGCCTGGTATACAGGAGGTCGTGGGTTCAATCCCGGACCCTGTAAGATGTTGACTACCTCGCTAGGTATACAGGAGGTCGTGGGTTCAATCCCGGACCCTGTGAGATGTTCACTACCTCGCTTGGTCTACAGGAGGTCGTGTGTTCCATCACGGACCCTGTGAGATGTTGACTGCCTTGCCTGGTATACAGGAGGTCGTGGGTTCGATCCCGGACCCTGTGAGATGTTCACTACCTCGCCTGGTATACAGGAGGTCGTGGGTTCTATCACGGACCCTGTGAGATGTTGACTACCTCGCCTGGTGTACAAGAGGTCGTGGGTTCCAACACGGACCCTGTGAGATGTTGACTACCTCGCCTGGTTTACAGGAGGTCGTGGGTTCTAGCCCTGACACTGTGAGATATTGACTACCTCGCCAGGTGTACAGGAGGTCGTGGGTTCTATCACGGACCCTGTGAGATGTTGACCACCTCGCCTGGTATACAGGAGGTCGTGGGTTCCATCAGGGACCCTGTGAGATGTTGACTACCTCGCCTGGTCTACAGGAGGTCGTGGGTTCCATCACGGACCCTGTGAGATGTTGACTACCTCGCCTGGTGTACAGGAGGTGGTGGGTTCAATCCCGGACTCTGTGAGATGTTGACTACCTCGCCTGGTATACAGGAGGTCCTGGGTTCAATCCCGGACTCTGTGAGATGTTGACTACCTCGCCTGGTCTACAGGAGGTCGTGGGTTCGATCACGGACTCTGTGAGATGTTGACTACCTCGCCTGGTATACAGGAGGTCGTGGGTTCGATCCCGGACTCTGTGAGATGTTGACTACCTCGCCTGGTATACAGGAGGTCGTGGGTTCCATCACGGACCCTGTGAGATTTTGACTACCTCGCCTGGTATACAGGAGGTCGTGGGTTCTACCCCGGACCCTGTGAGATGTTGACTACCTCGCCTGGTCTACAGGAGGTCGTGGGTTCAATCCTGGACCCGAGACCATAGACAACTGTTTATTAGTGTATAGTGTAGTGTATAGTGTAGTGTATAGTGTAGTGCATGGTGTAGTGTATAGTGTAGTGTATTGTGTAATTTATTGTGTTGTGTATAGTAGTCTATAGTGTCGAGTATCGTGTAGTAGTGTTGTGTCTAGCAGTGTAGTGTATAGTGTAGTGTATTGTGTAGTGTATAGTGTAGTGTATTGTATAGTGTAGTGTATAGTGCAGTGTATAGAGTAGTGTATAGTAGTGTATAGTGTAGTGCATGGTGTAGTGTATAGTAGTGTATATTGTAGTGTATAGTGTGGAGTGTATAGTGTAGTGTGAATAGTGTAGTGCATGTTGTAGTGTATAGTAGTGTATATTGTAGTGTATAGTGCATTGTATAGTAGTGTATAGTGTAGTGTATAGTGTAGTGTATAGTAGTGTATAGTGTAGTTTTTAGTGTAGTGTATAGTAGTGTATAGTGAAGTATACAGTGTAGTGTATAGTGTAGTGTATAGTGTAGTTTATAGTGTAGTGTATAGTGTAGTGTAGTATGTAGTGTAGTATGTAGTGTATAGTGTAGTGTATAGTGTAGTGTATAGTAGTGTATAGTGTAGTGTATAGTGTAGTGTACTGTAGTATGTAGTGTATAGTGTAGTTTATAGTGTAGTGTAGTACGTCGTGTAGTATGTAGTGTAGTATGTAGTGTATAGTATAGTGTAGTGTAATTTAGTATGTGGAGTATAGTGTAGTGTATAGTGTAGTGTAATGTAGTGTATAGTGTAGTGTATAGTGTAGTGTATAGTGTAGTGTATAGTGTAGTGTATAGTGTAATGTATAGTAGTGTATAGTGTAGTGTATAGTGTAGTGTATAGTAGTGTATAGTGTAGTGTATAGTGTAATGTATAGTAGTGTATAGTGTAGTGTATAGTGTAGTGTATAGTGTAGTGTATAGTAGTGTATAGTGTAGTGTATAGTGTAGTGTATAGTGTAGTGTATAGTGTAGTGTATAGTGTAGTGTAATGTAAAATGTCACCCCACTGCTACAAATTCTCTTTTCAGAGGCCAAGGCGGAGCAACAGCGACAAGCAGAGGGTGAGAAACACAATCAGACCCTGTGAGATGTTGACTACCTCGCCTGGTATACAGGAGGTCGTGGGTTCCATCACGGACCCTGTGAGATGTTGACTACCTCGCCTGGTATACAGGAGGTCGTGGGTTCCATCACGGACCCTGTGAGATGTTGACTACCTCGCCTGGTTTACAGGAGGTCGTGGGTTCCATCACGGACCCTGTGAGATGTTGACTACCTCGCCTAGTACACAGGAGGTCGTGGGTTCTACCCCGGACCCTGTGAGATGTTGACTACCTCGCCTGGTATACAGGAGGTCGTGGGTTCGATCCCGGACACTGTGAGATGTTGACTACCTCGCCTGGTATACAGGGGGTCGTGGGTTCGATCCCGGACACTGTGAGATGTTGACTACCTCGCCTGGTACACAGGAGGTCGTGGGTTCGATCCTGGACCCGAGACCATAGACTACTGTATAGTAGTGTATAGTGTAGTGTATAGTGTAGTGTATAGTAGTGTATATTGTAGTGTATAGTGTAGTGTATAGTGTAATATATTGTGTTGTGTATAGTAGTCTATTGTGTCGAGTATCGTGTAGTAGTGTTGTGTATAGCAGTGTAGTGTATATTGTAGTGTATAGTGTAGTGAATGGTGTAGTTTATAGTAGTGTATAGTGTAGTGTATAGTGTAGTGTGTTTAGTGTATAGTGCATGGTGTAGTGTATAACAGTGTAATGTATAGTGTAGTGTATAGTGTAGTGTAAAGTGTAGTCTAGTGTAGAGTGCAGTGTATAGTGTAGTGTATAATGTAGTTTATAGTGTAGTGTTTAGTGTAGTGTATAGTGTAGTGTGTAGTGTATAGTGTAGTGTATAGTGTAGTGTATAGTATAGTGTAGTGTATAATGTAGAGTGTAGTGTATAGTGTAGTAGTGTATAGTATATTGTCCAGTAGTGTATAGTGAAGTGTACAGTGTAGTGTACAGAGTAGCGTATAGTAGTGTAATGTATAGTGTAGTGTATAGTGTAGTGTATAGTGTAGTGTATAGTGTGTAGTGTATAGTGTAGTGTGTATAGTGTATAGTGCATGGTGTAGTGTATAATAGTGTAATGTATAGTGTAGTGTATAGTGTAGTGTAAAGTGTAGTCTAGTGTAGAGTGCAGTGTATAGTGTAGTGTATAATGTAGTGTATAGTGTAGTGTAGTGTATAGTGTAGTGTGTAGTGTATAGTGTAGTGTATAGTGTAGTGTATAGTATAGTGTAGTGTGTAGTGTAGTGTATAATGTAGAGTGTAGTGTATAGTGTAGTAGTGTATAGTATATTGTCCAGTAGTGTATAGTGAAGTGTACAGTGTAGTGTACAGAGTAGCGTATAGTAGTGTAATGTATAGTGTAGTGTATAGTGTAGTGTATAGTGTAGTGTATCGTGTGCAGCGTATAGTGTAGTGTGTAGTGTAGTGTGTAGTAGTGTATAGTGTATAGTAGAATATAGTGTACTGTATAGTGTAGTGTATAGTGTAGTGTATAGTGTAGTGTATAGTGTAGTGTATCGTGTGCAGCGTATAGTGTAGTGTGTAGTGTAGTGTGTTGTAGTGTATAGTGTATAGGAGAATATAGTGTAGTGTATAGTGTATAGTGTAGTGTATAGTGTAGTGTATAGTAGTGCATAGTGTATAGTGTAGTGTATAGTAGTGTATAGGGTAGTGTATAGTGTATAGTAGTGTATAGTGTAGTGTATAGTGTAGTGTATAGTATAGTAGTGTATAGTGTAGTGTAGTGTATAGTGTAGTGTATAGTGTAGTCTATAGTAGTGTAGTGTATATTGTAGTGTATAGTGTAGTGTATAGTGTAGTGTGTAGTGTATAGTGTAGTGTATAGTGTAGTGTATAGTGTAGTGTATACTGTAGTGTATAGTGTATAGTAGTGTAGTGTGTAGTTTAGTGTATAGTAGTGTAGTGTATAGTTTAGTGTATTGTAGTGTAGTGTATAGTGTAGTGTATAGTAGTGAAGTGTATAGTGTAGTGTATAGTGTAGTGTATAGTGTAGTGTATAGTGTGGTGTGTAGTATATAGTGTAGTGTATAGTGTAGTGTATAGTGTAGTGTATAGTAGTCCATAGTGTATAGTGTAGTGTATAGTGTAGTGTATAGTGTAGTGTATGGTGTCGTGTACAACGTCACCCCACTGCTATGAATTCTCTTTTCAGAGGATGAGAAGGAGCGACAGCGACAAGAAGAAGGTGAGAAACACAATCAGACACGAGATGTTGACTACCTCGCCTGGTACACAGGAGGTCGTGGGTTCTACCCTGTACCCTGTGAGATGTTGACTACCTCGCCTGGTACACAGGAGGTCGTGGGTTCTACCCTGTACCCTGTGAGATGTTGACTACCTCGCCTGGTACACAGGAGGTCGTGGGTTCCATCACGGACGCTGTGAGATGTTGACTACCTCGCCTGGGCTATAGGAGGTCGTGGGTTCCATCACGGACCCTGTGAGATGTTGACTACCTCGCCTGGGATACAGGAGGTCGTGGGTTCTATCACGGACGCTGTGAGATGTTGACTACCTCGCCTGGGATACAGGAGGTCGTGGGTTCCATCACGGACCCTGTGAGATGTTGACTACCTCGCCTGGTACACAGGAGGTCGTGGGTTCAATCCCGGACCCTGTGAGATGTTGACTACCTCGCCTGGTATACAGGAGGTCGTGGATTCCATCACGGACCCTGTGAGATGTTAACTACCTCGCCTGGTCTACGGGAGGTCGTGGGTTCTACCCCGTACCCTGTGAGATGTTGACTACCTCGCCTGGTGTACAGGAGGTCGTGGGTTCTACCCCGGACCCTGTGAGATGTTGACTACCTCGCCTGGTATACAGGAGGTCGTTGGTTCCATCACGGACCCTGTGAGATGTTGACTACCTCGCCTGGGCTATAGGAGGTCGTGGGTTCCATCACGGACCCTGTGAGATGTTGACTACCTCGCCAGGTATACAGGAGGTCGTGGGTTCCATCACGGACCCTGTGAGATGTTGACTACCTCGCCAGGTACACCGGAGGTCGTGGGTTCCATCACGGACCCTGTGAGATGTTGACTACCTCGCCTGGTCCACAGGAGGTCGTGGGTTCGATCACGGACCCTGTGAGATGTTGTCTAACTCGCCTGGTGTACAGGAGGTCGTGGGTTCGATCACGGACCCTGTGAGATGTTGACTACCTCGCCTGGTGTACAGGAGGTCGTGGGTTCCATCAGGGACCCTGTGAGATGTTGACTACCTCGCCTGGTATACAGGAGGTCGTGGGTTCCATCACGGACCCTGTGAGATGTTGACTACCTCGCCAGGTGTACAGGAGGTCGTGGGTTCCATCAAGGACCCTGTGAGATGTTGACTACCTCGCCTGGTCCACAGGAGGTCGTGGGTTCGATCACGGACCCTGTGAGATGTTGACTACCTCGCCTGGTGTACAGGAGGTCGTGGGTTCCATCACGGACCCTGTGAGATGTTGACTACCTCGCCTGGTCTAGAGGAGGTCGTGGGTTCGATCACGGACCCTGTGAGATGTTGACTACCTCGCCTGGTGTACAGGAGGTCGTGGGTTCTATTCTATTTGGAGTCTGCGTCTCTCTCTGCCCGTTGTGGTCACTGCGTGGATCTGTCTCTTTCGGGTTTTCACATTTAGAATCAACATCACCACGCGTTTAGAGTCTCTGTGTGGGTCTCTATGAGTGTGTGTCTCTATGTGTCTCTGTGGGTCTCTATGTGTCTCTGTGTGCCTCTGTGAGTCTCTGTGGGTCTCTGTGAGTCTCTGTGGGTCTCTGTGGGTCTCTGTGTGTATGGGTCTCTATGTGTCTCTGTGGGTCTCTATGTGTCTCTGTGTGTCTCTGTGAGTCTCTGTGGGTCTCTATGAGTGTGGGTCTCTGTGTGTCTCTGTGTCTATATGAGTGTGTGTCTCTATGTGTCTCTGTGGGTCTCTGTGTGTATGGGTCTCTATGTGTCTCTGTGGGTCTCTGTGGATCTCTGTGTGTGTCTCTATGAGTCTCTGTGGGTCTCTATGAGTATGGGTCTCTATGTGTCTCTGTGGGTCTCTGTGTGTCTCTGTGTCTCTATGAGTTTGTGTCTCTGTGTCTCTGTGAGTCTCTGTGGGTCTCTATGAGTGTGTGTCTCTATGTGTCTCTGTGAGTCTCCGTGGGTCTCTATGAGTGTGGGTCTCTATGTGTCTCTGTGTGTCTCTGTGAGTCTCTGTGGGTCTCTATGAGTGTGGGTCTCTGTGTGTCTCTGTGTGTCTCTGTGTCTCTATGAGTGTGTGTCTCTATGTGTCTCTGTGGGTCTCTGTGAGTCTCTATGAGTGTGGGTCTCTGTGTGTCTCTATGGGTCTCTATGAGTGTGTGTCTCTGTGGGTCTCTGTGTGTCTCTGTGTGTCTCTGTGGGTCTCTGTGAGTCTCTGTGGGTCTCTATGAGTGTGGGTCTCTGTGTGTCTCTGTGTGTCTCTATGTGTCTCTGTGTGTCTCTGTGTCTCTATGAGTGTGTGTCTCTTTGTGTCTCTGTGAGTCTCTGTGGGTCTCTATGAGTGTGGGTCTCTGTGTGTCTCTATGTGTCTCTGTGTGTCTCTGTGTCTCTATGAGTGTGTGTCTCTTTGTGTCTCTGTGGGTCTCTGTGGGTCTCTGTGTGTGTCTCTATGAGTGTGGGTCTCTGTGAGTCTCTGTGGGTCTCTGTGGGTCTCTGTGTGTATGGGTCTCTATGTGTCTCTGTGGGTCTCTATGTGTCTCTGTGTGTCTCTTTGTCTCTATGAGTGTGTGTCTCTATGTGTCTTTGTGGGTCTCTGTGGGTCTCTGTGTGTGTCTCTATGAGTGTGGGTCTCGGTGAGTCTCTGTGGGTCTCTGTGGGTCTCTGTGGGTCTCTATGAGTCGGGGTCTCTGTGAGTCTCTATGAGTATGGGTCTGTGTGGGTCTCTGTGGGTCTCTATGAGTCTCTGTGGGTCTCTGTGGGTCTCTATGAGTATGGGTCTCTGTGTGTCTCTATGTGTCTCTATGAGTATCTATGCATCTCTGTGTCTCTATGAGTGGGGGTCTCTGTGAGTCTCTATGAGTGTGGGTCTATGTGGGTCTCTATGAGTGCGGGTCTCTTTGGGTCTCTATGAGTCTCTGTGGGTCTCTGTGGGTCTCTATGAGTATGGGTCTCTGTGGGTCTCTATGAGTCTCTGTGGGTCTCTGTGGGTCTCTATGAGTATGGGTCTCTGTGGGTCTCTGTGGGTCTCTATGAGTATGGGTCTCTATGGGTCTCTGTGTGTCTCTATGAGTATTGGTCTCTGTGAGTCTCTATGAGTATGGGTCTGTGTGGGTCTCTGTGGGTCTCTATGAGTCTCTGTGGGTATGGGTCTCTATGAATATGGGTCTATACACTACACTATACACTACACTCTAAACTGCCTTACACTGCACTATACACTACAATACTATACACTACACCAATATACACTACTATACACTATACACTACACTTTGCACTACGCTATACACTACACACTCCACACTACACTAATACAGTTAGGAGAAAAAAGTATTTGATCCCCTGCTGATTTTGTACGTCTGCCCACTGACAAAGAAATGATCAGTCTATAATTTTAATGGTAGGTTTATTTGAACAGTGAGTGACAGAATAACAACAACAACATGAAATCCAGAAAAACGCATGTCAAAAATGTTATAATTTGATTTGCATTTTAACGGGGGTTAATAAGTATTTGACCCCTCTGCAAAACATGACTTAGTACTTGGTGGCAAAACCCTTTGTTGGCAATCACAGAAGTCAGACGTTTCTTGTAGTTGGCCACCAGGTTTGCAACACGTTTCAGGAGGGATTTTGTCCCACTCCTCTTTGCAGATCTTCTCCAAGTCGTTAAGGTTTCGAGGCTGACGTTTGGCAAACTCGAAACCTTCAGCTCCCTCCACAGATTGTCTACGGGATTAAGGTCCTGGAGACTGGCTAGGCCCACTCCAGGACCTTAATGTGCTTCTTCTTGAGCCACTCCTTTGTTGCCTTGGCCGTGTGTTTTTGGGGTCATTGGTCATGCTGGAATAGCCATCCACGGACCCATTTTCAATGCCCTGGGCTGAGCGAAAGAGGTTCTCACCCAAAGATTTGACGGTAACATGGCCCCCGTTCCATCGTCCCCTTCGATGCGGTGAATTTGTCCTGTCCCCCTTAGCAGAAAAACACCCCCAAAGCAGAATGTTTCCACCTCCATGTTTGACGGTGGGGGATGGTGTTCTTGGGGTCATAGGCAGAATTCCTCCTCCTCCTCCAAACACGGCGAGTTGAGTTGATACCAAAGAGCTCCATTTTGGTCTCATCTGACCCCACAACACTTTCACCCAGTTGCCCTCTGAATCATTCAGATGTTCATTGGGCAGACTTCAGACGGGCATGTATATTTGTGCTTTCTTGAGCAGGGGGACCTTGCGGGCGCTGCAAGATTTCAGTCCTTCACGGCGTAGTGTGTTACCGATTGTTGTCTTGGTGACTATGGTCCCAGGCTGCCTCGAGATCATTGACAAGATCCTCCCGTGTAGTTCTGGGCTGATTCCTCACCGTTCTCATGATCATTGCAACTCCACGAGGTGAGATCTTGCGTGGAGCCCCAGGCCGAGGGAGATTGACAGTTCTTTTGTGTTTCTTCCATTCGCGAATAATCGCACCAACTGTTGTCACCTTCTCACCAAGCTGCTTGGCAATGGTCTTGTAAGGCCATTCCAGCCTCGTGTAGGTCTACAATCTTGATCCCTGACATCCTTGGAGATCTCTTTGGTCTTGGCCATGGTGGAGAGTTTGGAATCTGATTGATTGATTGATTGCTTCTGTGGACAGGTGTCTTTTATACAGGTAACGAGCTGAGATTAGGAGCACTCCCTTTAAGAGGGTGCTCCTAATCTCAGCTCGTTACCTGTATAAAAGACGCCTGGGAGCCAGGAATCTTTCGGATCGAGAGGTGGGTCAAATACTTATTTCCCACCAACTATTGTCACCTTCTCACCAAGCTGCTTGGCAATGGTCTTGTAAGGCCATTCCAGCCTCGTGTAGGTCTACAATCTTGTCCCTGACATCCTTGGAGATCTCTTTGGTCTTGGCCATGGTGGAGAGTTTGGAATCTGATTGATTGATTGATTGCTTCTGTGGACAGGTGTCTTTTATACAGGTAACGAGCTGAGATTAGGAGCACTCCCTTTAAGAGGGTGCTCCTAATCTCAGCTCGTTACCTGTATAAAAGACGCCTGGGAGCCAGGAATCTTTCTGATCGAGAGGTGGGTCAAATACTTATTTCCCACCAACTATTGTCACCTTCTCACCAAGCTGCTTGGCAATGGTCTTGTAAGGCCATTCCAGCCTCGTGTAGGTCTACAATCTTGTCCCTGACATCCTTGGAGAGCTCCTTGGTCTTGGCCATGGTGGAGAGTTTGGAATCTGATTGATTGATTGATTGCTTCTGTGGACAGGTGTCTTTTATAAAGGTAACGAGCTGAGATTAGGAGCACTCCCTTTAAGAGGGTGCTCCTAATCTCAGCTCGTTACCTGTATAAAAGACGCCTGGGAGCCAGGAATCTTTCTGATCGAGAGGTGGGTCAAATACTTATTTCCCACCAACTATTGTCACCTTCTCACCAAGCTGCTGGGCAATAGTCTTGTAAGGCCATTCCAGCCTCGTGTAGGTCTACAATCTTGTCCCTGACATCCTTGGAGAGCTCCTTGGTCTTGGCCATGGTGGAGAGTTTGGAATCTGATTGATTGCTTCTGTGGACAGGTGTCTTTTATACAGGTAACGAGCTGAGATTAGGAGCACTCCCTTTAAGAGTGTGCTCCTAATATCAGCTCGTTACCTGTATAAAAGACGCCTGGGAGCCAGGAATCTTTCTGATCGAGAGGTGGGTCAAATACTTATTTCCCACCAACTATTGTCACCTTCTCACCAAGCTGCTTGGCAATGGTCTTGTAAGGCCATTCCAGCCTCGTGTAGGTCTACAATCTTGTCACTGACATCCTTGGAAAGCTCTTTGGTCTTGGCCATGGTGGAGAGTTTGGAATCTGATTGATTGATTGATTGCTTCTGTGGACAGGTGTCTTTTATACAGGTAACAAGCTGAGATTAGGAGCACTCCCTTTAAGAGTGTGATCCTAATCTCAGCTCGCTACCTGTATAAAAGACACCTGGGAGCCAGAATTTTTTCTGATTGAGAAGGGGGTCAAATACTTATTTCAATCATTAAAATGCAAATCAAGCTATAACATTTTTGACATGCGTTTTTCTGGATTTTGTTGTTGTTATTCCGTCTCTCACTGTTCAAATAAACCTACCATTATAATTATGGACTGATCATTTCTTTGTCAGTGGGCAGACGTACAAAATCAGCAGGGGATCAAATACTTTTTTTCCCTCACTGCATACAGTACACTACTACACACTACACTATACACTACACTATACACTACACTACAATACACTACACTATACACTACTCTATACACTACACTATACACTACACTACTATACACTACACTATACACTACACTATAATATACTACTATACACTACACTATACACTACACTACTACACACTACACTATTATACACTACTCTATACACTACAATACACTACACTACTATACACTACACTATACACTCCACTACAATACACTACACTATACACTACACTACTATACACTACACTACTATACACTACACTATACACTACACTATACACTACACTATACACTACACTACTATACACTACTACACTACGATACACTACACTACACTATACACTACACTATACACTACACTACGATACACTCCACTACTATACACTACACTAATACATACTACCATACACTACTACACACTACTATACACTACTACACTATACACTACTACACTATACACTACACTATACACTACTACACTATACACTACACTATACACTACTACACTACTACACTATACACTACACTATACACTACTACACTATACACTACATTATACACTACACGATACACTACACTATACACTACACTATACACTACACTATACACTACACTATACACTACACTATACACTACACTATACAGTACACTATACACTACTACACTGCACTATACAATACACTATACACTACTATACACTACACTATACACTACACTATACACTACACTATACACTACACTATACACTACTATACACTACACTATACACTACACACTATATACTACACTATACACTACACTATACACTACTATACACTACAATATACACTACACTATACACTACTATACACTACACTATACACTACACTATACACTACTATACACTACACTATACACTACACTATACACTACAATATACACTACACTATACACTACACTATACACTACTACACTATACACTATACTATACACTACACTATACACTAAAAGATACACTACACTATACACTACACTATACACTGCTACACTATACACTACACTATACACTACACTATACACTACAATATACACTACACTATACACTGCACTATACACTACACTATACACTATACACTACACTATACACTACACTATACACTACTATACAGAGCACTATACACTACACTATACACTACACTATACACTACACTATACACTACAATATACACTACACTATACACTACACTATACACTACTCCACTATACACTACACTATACACTACTCCACTATACACTACACTATACACTACACCATACACTACAATATACACTACACTATACACTACACTATACACTACACTATACACTACAAGATACACTACACTATACACTACACTATACACTACTACACTATACACTACACTATATACTACACTATACACTACACTATACACTACACTATACACTACACTACACACTACACTATGCACTACACTATATACTACACTATACTATACACTATACACTACACTATACACTACACTATATGCTATACACTACACTATACACTACACCATACACTACACTATACACTACACTATACACTATACACTACACTATACACTATACACTACACTATACACTACACTACACACTACACTAATACATTACACCATACACTACACTATACACTACACTATACACTACACTATACACTACACTACACGTTACACTATACAATACACTATACACTACACTATACACTACACACTACACTATACACTACACTACTATACACTATACACTACACTATACACTACACTATACACTACACTATACACTATACACTACTCTATACACTACACTATACACTACACTATACACTACACTATACACTACACTATACACTACTATACACTACACTATACACTACACTACTACACTACACTATTCACTCCACTATACACTACACTATACACTACACTATACACTACACTATACACTACAATATACACTACACTATACACTACACTATACACTACTACACTATACACTACACTATACACTACAATATACACTACATTATACACTACACTATACACTACTACACTATACACTACACTATACACTACACTATACACTAAAAGATACACTACACTATACACTACACTATACACTACTACACTATACACTACACTATACACTACACTATACACTACAATATACACTACACGATACACTACACGATACACTACACTATACACTACACTATACACTACACTATACACTACACTATACACTACTATACAGAGCACTATACACTACACTATACACTACACTATACACTACAATATACACTACAATATACACTACACTATACACTACTCCACTATACACTACACTATACACTACTCCACTATACACTACACTATACACTACACCATACACTACAATATACACTACACTATACACTACACTATACACTACCCTATACACTACAAGATACACTACACTATACACTACACTATACACTACTACACTATACACTACACTATATACTACACTATACACTACACTATGCACTACACTATACACTACACTATACACTATACTATACACTACACTATACACTACACTATATGCTATAAACTACACTATACACTACACCATACACTACACTATACACTACACTATACACTACACTATACACTACACTATACACTACACTACACACTACACTACTACATTACACTACACACTACACTATACACTACACTACTATACACTATACACTACACTATACACTACACTATACACTACACTATACACTACTATACACTACACTATACACTACACTACTACACTACACTATTCACTCCACTACACACTACACTATACACTACACTATACACTACACTACTACACTACACTATACACTACACTATACACTACACCATACACTACTACACTACACACTACACTATAAAGTACACTATACACTACACTACTACACTACACTATACACTATACACTACACTATACACTACTACACTATACACTACACTATACAATACACTATACACTACTACACTATACCCTACACTATACACTACACTATACACTACTACACTATACACTACACTATTTCACTACACTATACACTCCACTATACACTATACACTACACTATACACTACACTATACGCTACACTATACACCACTACACTATACACTACTATACACTACACTATACACTACACTATACACTACACTATACACTATACACTACACTATACACTACTATACACTACAATACACTATACACTACACTATACACTACACTATACACTACACTATACACTACCCTGCACACTACACTATACACTACACTATACACTACACTATACACTACACTATACACTACACTACACTATACACTACTACACTACACTATACACTACACTATACACTACTACACTACACTATACACTACACTATACACTATACACTACCCTATACACTACACTATACACTACACTATACACTACACTATACACTATACACTACACTATACACTACACTATACACTACACTATACACCATACACTACACGATACACTACTACACTACACTATACACTACTACACTACACTATACACTACACTACACTATACACTACACTATACACTACACTATACACTACACTATACACTACACTATACACTACTATACACTACACTGCACACTACACTGTGCACTACACTATACACTACACTATACACTACACTACACTATACACTACTACACTACACTATACGCTACACTATACACTACTACACTACACTATACACTACACTATACACTATACACTACACTATACACTACACTATACACTACACTATACAATATACACTACACTATACACTACACTATACACTATACACTACACTATACACTATACACTACACTATACACTACTACACTATACAATACTACACCACACTATACACTACACTACACTATACACTACACTATACACTACACTATACACTACACTATACACTACACTGCAAACTACACTATACACTACACTATACACTACACTATACATTACACTATACACTACACTACACTATACACTACACTATACACTACACTATACACTACACTACACACTACACTACTACATTACACTACACACTACACTATACACTACACTACTATACACTATACACTACACTATACACTACACTATACACTACACTATACACTACTATACACTACACTATACACTACACTACTACACTACACTATTCACTCCACTACACACTACACTATACACTACACTATACACTACACTACTACACTACACTATACACTACACTATACACTACACCATACACTACTACACTACACACTACACTATAAAGTACACTATACACTACACTACTACACTACACTATACACTACACTATACACTACTACACTATACAATACACTATACACTACTACACTATACCCTACACTATACACTACACTATACACTACTACACTATACACTACACTATTTCACTACACTATACACTCCACTATACACTATACACTACACTATACACTACACTATGCGCTACACTATACACCACTACACTATACACTACTATACACTACACTATACACTACACTATACACTACACTATACACTATACACTACACTATACACTACTATACACTACAATACACTATACACTACAATACACTATACACTACACTATACACTACACTATACACTACACTATACACTACCCTGCACACTACACTATACACTACACTATACACTACACTATACACTACACTATACACTACACTACACTATACACTACTACACTACACTATACACTACACTATACACTACTACACTACACTATACACTACACTATACACTATACACTACCCTATACACTACACTATACACTACACTATACACTACACTATACACTATACACTACACTATACACTACACTATACACTACACTATACACCATACACTACACGATACACTACTACACTACACTATACACTACTACACTACACTACACTATACACTACACTATACACTACACTATACACTACACTATACACTACACTATACACTACTATACACTACACTGCACACTACACTGTGCACTACACTATACACTACACTATACACTACACTATACACTACTACACTACACTATACGCTACACTATACACTACTACACTACACTATACACTACACTATACACTATACACTACACTATACACTACACTATACACTACACTATACAATATACACTACACTATACACTACACTATACACTATACACTACACTATACACTACACTATACACTACTACACTATACAATACTACACCACACTATACACTACACTACACTATACACTACACTATACACTACACTATACACTACACTATACACTACACTGCAAACTACACTATACACTACACTATACACTACACTATACATTACACTATACACTACACTACACTATACACTACTACACTACACTATACAGTACACTATACACTACTACACTACACGATACACTACACTATACACTATACACTACACTATACACTACACTATACACTACACTATACACTATACACTACACTATACACTACACTATACACTATACACTACACTATACACTATACACTACACTATACACTACTACACTACACTATACACTACACTATACACTACACTATACACTACACTATACACTACTCTACACACTATACACTATACACTACACTATACACTACACTATACACTACACTATACACTACACTATACACTACACTATACACTACTACACTATACACTACACTATACACTACACTATACACTACACTATACACTACTTCACTATACACTACACTATACACTACACTATACACTACACTATACACTACTACACTATACACTACACTATACACTACTACACTATACACTACACTATACACTACTACACTATACACTACTACACTATACACTACACTATACACTACACTATACACTACACTATACACTATACACTACACTATACACTACACTATACACTACACTATACACTACTACACTATACACTACACTATACACTACACTATACACTACACTATACACTACTACACTATACACTACTACACTATACAGTACACTATACACTACACTATACACTACACTATACACTATACACTACACTATACACTATACACTACACTATACACTACACTATACACTACACTATACACTACACACTACACTACACTATACACTACTACACTATACACTACACTATACACTATACACTACACTATACACTACACTACTATACAATACACTATACACTACACTATACACTACACTATACACTACACTATACACTATACATTACACTATACACTACACTATACACTACACACTACACTACACTATACACTACTACACTATACACTACACTATACACTACACTATACACTACTATACACTATACTACTATACACTACACTATACACTACACTATACACTACACTATACACTACACTATACAGTACGCTACACACTACACTATACAATACACTACACTATACACTACACTACACACTACTATACACTATACACTACTACACACTACACTACACACTACACTATACGCTGCACACGATACACTACATTATACACTACACTATACACTACACTACTATACACTACACTATACACTACACTATACACTACACTATAAACTACACTATACACTACACTATACGCTACGTTACCATAAACTACAATATACACTACACTACACATTACTATACACTACACTATACACTACACTATACACTACACTCTACACTACACTATACACTACACTATACACTACACTATACACTAAACTATACACTACACTATACACTATACACTACACTATACACTACACTATTCACTACACTATACACTACACACTACACTATACACTACACACTACACTATACACTACACTATACACTACACTATACACTACTACACTATACACTACACTATACACTACACTATACACTACAATACACTATACACTACTACACTATACACTACACTATGCAATACACTACACACTACACTATACACTACACTATACACTACACTATACACTACACTATACACTACTATACACTATACACTACACTATACACTACACACTATACACTATACTATACACTACACTATACACTACACAATACACTATACACTACACACTACACTATACACTACACTATACACTACACTATACACTACACTATACACTACACTATACACTACACACTACACTATACACTACACTATACACTACACTATGCACTACACTATACACTACACACTACACTATACACTACACTATACACTACACTATACACTACACTATACACTACACTATACACTACACTATACACTATACACTACACTATACACTACACTATACACTATACACTACACTATACACTACACTATACACTACACTATACACTACACTATACAGTACTATACACTACACTATACACTACACTACATACAACACTATACACTACAATATACACTACACTATACACTACTATACACTACACTACTATACACTACACTATACACTACACTATACACTACACTATACACTACACTATACACTACTATACACTACACTATACACTACACTATACACTACACTATACACTACACTATACACTACACTATACACTATACACTACACTATACACTACACTATACACTACACTATACACTACACTATACACTACACTATACACTATACACTACACTATACACTACACTATACACTACACTATACACTACACTACACTAAACACTACACTATACACTACACTACACTATACACTACACTATACACTACACTATACACTACACTATACACTATACACTACACTATACACTATACACTACACTATACACTACACAATACACTACACTATACACTACATTTTACACTACACTATACACTACACTATACACTACACTATACACTACACACTACACTATACACTATACACTACACTATACACTACACTATACACTACACTATACACTACTACACTATACACTACACTATACACTACTATACACTACACTATACACTACACTATACACTACACTATACACTACTACACACTACACTATACACTACACTATACACTACACTACACACTACACTATACCCTACACTATACACTACACTATACACTACACTACTATACACTACACTATACACTACACTATACACTCCACTATACACTACACTGTACACTACTACACTATACACTACTACACTATACACTACACTATACACTACACTACACTATATACTACACTACTACACTACTATACATTACACTATACACTACACTACACACTACACTATACACTACACTATACACTACACTATACACTACACTATACACTACTATACACTACACTATACACTACACTACTACACTACACTATTCACTCCACTATACACTACACTATACACTACACTATACACTACACTATACACTACAATATACACTACACTATACACTACACTATACACTACTACACTATACACTACACTATACACTACACTATACACTACAATATACACTACACTATACACTACACTATACACTACACTATACACTACACTATACACTACACTATACACTACACTATACACTACTACACTATACACTACACTATACACTACACTATACACTACAATATACACTACACGATACACTACACTATACACTACACTATACACTACACTATACACTACACTATACACTACTATACAGAGCACTATACACTACACTATACACTACACTATACACTACAATATACACTACAATATACACTACACTATACACTACACCATACACTACAATATACACTACACTATACACTACACTATACACTACCCTATACACTACAAGATACACTACACTATACACTACACTATACACTACTACACTATACACTACACTATATACTACACTATACACTACACTATGCACTACACTATACACTACACTATACACTATACTATACACTACACTATACACTACACTATATGCTATACACTACACTATACACTACACCATACACTACACTATACACTACACTATACACTATACACTACACTATACACTACACTATACACTACACTACACACTACACTATACACTACACTACTATACACTATACACTACACTATACACTACACTATACACTACACTATACACTACTATACACTACACTATACACTGCTACACTACACTATTCACTCCACTACACACTACACTATACACTACACTATACACTACACTACTACACTACACTATACACTACACTATACACTACACCATACACTACTACACTACACACTACACTATAAAGTACACTATACACTACACTACTACACTATACACTATACACTACACTATACACTACTACACTATACACTACACTATACAATACACTATACACTACTACACTATACCCTACACTATACACTACACTATACACTACTACACTATACACTACACTATTTCACTACACTATACACTCCACTATACACTATACACTACACTATACACTACACTATACGCTACACTATACACCACTACACTATACACTACTATACACTACACTATACACTACACTATACACTATACACTACACTATACACTACTATACACTACAATACACTATACACTACACTATACACTACACTATACACTACACTATACACTACCCTGCACACTACACTATACACTACACTATACACTACACTATACACTACACTATACTCTACACTACACTATACACTACTACACTACACTATACACTACTACACTACACTATACACTACACTATACACTATACACTACCCTATACACTACCCTATACACTACACTATACACTACACTATACACTATACACTACACTATACACTACACTATACACTACACTATACACTATACACTACACGATACACTACTACACTATACTATACACTACTACACTACACTATACACTACACTACACTATACACTACACTATACACTACTATACACTACACTGCACACTACACTATGCACTACACTATACACTACACTATACACTACACTACACTATACACTACTACACTACACTATACGCTACACTATACACTACTACACTACACTATACAATACACTATACACTATACACTACACTATACACTACACTATACACTACACTATACAATATACACTACACTATACACTACACTATACAATATACACTACACTATACACTATACACTACACTATACACTACTACACTATACAATACTACACCACACTATACACTACACTACACTATACACTACACTACACTACACACTACACTATACACTACACTGCACACTACACTATACACTACACTATACACTACACTATACATTACACTATACACTACACTACACTATACACTACTACACTACACTATACAGTACACTATACACTACTACACTACACGATACACTACACTATACACTACACTATACTCTACACTATACACTACACTATACACTACACTATACACTATACACTACACTATACACTACACTATACACTATACACTACACTATACACTATACACTACACTATACACTACTACACTACACTATACACTACACTATACACTACACTATACACTACACTATACACTACTCTACACACTATACACTACACTATACACTACACTATACACTACACTATACACTACACTATACACTACACTATACACTACTACACTATACACTACACTATACACTACACTATACACTACTACACTATACACTACACTATACACTACACTATACACTACACTATACACTACTTCACTATACACTACACTATACACTACACTATACACTACACTATACACTACTACACTATACACTACACTATACACTACTACACTATACACTACACTATACACTACTACACTATACACTACTACACTATACACTACACTATACACTACACTATACACTACACTATACACTACACTATACACTATACACTGCACTATACACTACACTATACACTACTACACTATACACTACACTATACACTACACTATATACTACTACACTATACACTACTACACTATACACTACACTATACACTACACTATACACTACACTATACACTACACTATACACTATACACTACACTATACACTACACTATACACTACACTATACACTACACACTACACTACACTATACACTACTACACTATACACTACACTATACACTATACACTACACTATACACTACACTACTATACAATACACTATACACTACACTATACACTACACTATACACTACACTATACACTATACATTACACTATACACTACACTATACACTACACACTACACTACACTATACACTACTACACTATACACTACACTATACACTACACTATACACTACTATACACTACACTACTATACACTACACTATACACTACACTATACACTACACTATACACTACGCTACACACTACACTATACAATACACTACACTATACACTACACTACACACTACTATACACTATACACTACTACACACTACACTACACACTACACTATACGCTGCACACGATACACTACATTATACACTACACTATACACTACACTACTATACACTACACTATACACTACACTATACACTACACTATAAACTACACTATACACTACACTATACGCTACGTTACCATAAACTACAATATACACTACACTACACATTACTATACACTACACTATACACTACACTATACACTACACTATACACTACACTCTACACTACACTATACACTACACTATACACTACACTATACACTAAACTATACACTACACTATACACTATACACTACACTATACACTACACTATTCACTACACTATACACTACACACTACACTATACACTACACTATACACTACACACTACACTATACACTACACTATACACTACTACACTATACACTACACTATACACTACACTATACACTACACTATACACTACACTATACACTACTATACACTATACACTACTACACTATACACTACACTATGCAATACACTACACACTACACTATACACTACACTATACACTACACTATACACTACACTATACACTACTATACACTATACACTACACTATACACTACACACTATACACTATACTATACACTACACTATACACTACACACTACACTATACACTACACACTACACTATACACTACACTATACACTACACTATACACTACACTATACACTACACTATACACTACACACTACACTATACACTACACTATACACTACACTATGCACTACACTATACACTACACACTACACTATACACTACACTATACACTACACTATACACTACACTATACACTACACTATACACTACACTATACACTATACACTACACTATACACTACACTATACACTACACTATACACTACACTATACAGTACTATACACTACACTATACACTACACTACATACAACACTATACACTACACTATACACTACACTATACACTACTATACACTACACTATACACTACACTATACACTACACTATACACTACACTATACACTATACACTACACTATACACTACACTATACACTACACTATACACTACACTATACACTACACTATACACTATACACTACACTATACACTACACTATACACTACACTATACACTACACTATACACTACACTATACACTACACTATACACTATACACTACACTATACACTACACTATACACTACACTAAACACTACACTATACACTACACTACACTATACACTACACTATACACTACACTATACACTACACTATACACTATACACTACACTATACACTATACACTACACTATACACTACACAATACACTACACTATACACTACATTTTACACTACACTATACACTACACTATACACTACACACTACACTATACACTATACACTACACTATACACTACACTATACACTACACTATACACTACACTATACACTACTACACTATACACTACACTATACACTACTATACACTACACTATACACTACACTATACACTACACTATACACTACTACACACTACACTATACACTACACTATACACTACACTACACACTACACTATACCCTACACTATACACTACACTATACACTACACTACTATACACTACACTATACACTACACTATACACTCCACTATACACTACACTGTACACTACTACACTATACACTACTACACTATACACTACACTATACACTACACTACACTATACACTACACTACACACTACACTATACACTACACTATACACTACACTATACACTACACTATACACTACAATATACACTACACTATATACTATACACTACATTATACACTACACTATACACTACACTATACACTACACTATACACTACACTACTACACTACACTATACACTACACTATACACTACACTATACACTACACTACTACACTACACTATACACTACACTACACACTACACTATACACTACACTATACACTACACTATACACTACACTACTACACTACACTATACACTACACTATACACTACACTATACACTACACTATACACTACATTATACACTACACACTACACTATACACTACACTATACACTACACTACTACACTACACTATACACTACACTATACACTACACTACTACACTACACTATACACTACACTATACACTACACTATACACTACACTACTACACTACACTATACACTACATTATACACTACACTACACACTACACTATACACTACACTATACACTACACTATACACTACACTACTACACTACACTATACACTACACTATACACTACACTATACACTACACTATACACTACACTACACACTACACTATACACTACACTATACACTACACTACTACACTACACTATACACTACACTATACACTACACTATACACTACACTACTACACTACACTATACACTACACTATACACTACACTATACACTACACTATACACTACACTATACACTACACTACACACTACACTATACACTACACTATACACTACACTATACACTACTACACTACACTATACACTACACTATACACTACACTATACACTAGACTATACACTACTACACTACACTATACACTACACTATACACTACACTATACACTACTACACTATACACTACACTACACTCTACACTACACTATACACTACACTATACACTACACTATACACTACACTACTACACTACACTATACACTACACTATACACTACACTATACACTACACTACTACACTACACTATACACTACACTATACACTACACTATACACTACACTATACACTACTACACTATACACTACACTACACTATACACTACACTACACACTACACTATACACTACACTATACACTAC
>NC_133747.1:7713508-7728508 GCF_048934315.1 Petromyzon marinus | reverse complement strand
ATGTCATCATCACTTGCGGCTGGGGTTGGCATCGTCCACCAACTCCTCCTGATGTCGAGGGGAAATGGGCGAGTTTTAGGACTCTGACTCATGCAGCTGCATTGGCTGCTTTGGGTACACGGTCCAGACATTCCCAGAAACCCTGGCTGACAGAGGAGGTGTTCAGGATGGTTGAGAAAAAGCGACAGGCCCACTCTCATCGTCTACAGCATCCCACGTCAGAGAATGAGGAGGCTTACCGCAGCCTTCGCTCGGAGGTTCGGAGAGCCCTGAGGCGCTGCAAGGATGGGTGGTGGTCGTGGGTTGCTGAGGAGATGGAGTCTGCCTCAATGGCCCGCAATCATAAATCACTATTTAACTCCATCAAAAAAGTAACCTGCAGCGCCACACCTATTACCATCATTAGGGGAAAAAACGGTGATCCAATCTCCAACCCCCAGGAACAGGTTTGCACATTTCATTAGCATTTCTGTGAGGTCCTGGGCGAGGGGAAATCCCTCAGCATGGAAAACATTGTGGGACAAAGTGAGGATGACCCTGCTGAGGCTGCAGTGTCTCAAATATTGGAAGAAGAATTCACCCCCTGTGAGTGGCTGGCTGAGGTGCCATCTGTTGAGGAAGTACTGAATGCGAACCGGAGTCTGAGACCAGGAAAGGCACCGGGCAGAGATGATCTCCCAAGCGAAATGCAACAACGACAGGGGCATCTCACTCCTCAGTGTGCCGGGAAAGGTCCTGGCAAGGATTATTCAACATCGCCTTGCCAGGCACGCTGAGGAGAGGCTTGCGGAGCCCCAATGTGGTTTCAGGAAATGGCGGTCCTGCACAGATGCCATATTTTCTGTCCGTCTGCTACAGCAGAGGTGTAGGGAATTCCAACAAGACCTACATCTCTGCTTTATTGACCTGGTCAAGGCCTATGATACCATCAGTAAGTTATTCTTCGTGCTTTTGGAGTACCTGACCCTCTGCTCACGATCATTAAGGACCTTCATGATGGTGAGCGGGCCCGGGTAAAACTACGTGGCCGGGAGTCAGAGCCATTCCCTGTACACCTTGCGGTGCGACAGGGATGTCCTCTGGCTCCCACACTATGTAACAACTATTTCGACCACGTAGTTCATGAAGCCTTCAACAGCTGTACCGGAAGAATTTCCATCTGGTAAAGATATAATGGGAGTCTGATTGATGCCCGGGTGCGGTCAAGGGATGGCTCCCTATTGGTCAACCACGTTATGTATGCTGATGATTTGGCAATAGCTGCTCAGTCAGAGGAGGAGTTGGAGACCCTGCTGCTGAGACTGGAGCGTGCCACTAAGAGGTGGGGCCTTACCATCAGCCACACCAAAACTAAGCACCTGCCTGGGTATTTTGTACCATCGGACACTCCACCCCCAAAACTCCCAATTAGTGATGGGGCAGTTGTGGAGAGAGTGGAGAGTTTCCCATACCTGGGCAGTGTGCTCATGACCGGCTCTGGTTTAACAGCAGAGGTCTCACTCCGAATCAGTCGAGCGGCAATATCTTTTCATCGGTTACGTAACGCTGTGTGGAAGCTACCTGGTCTGTCGCTCCGCACTAAGCTTCAGGTCTTCTCGGCCACGGTCATTCCCTCCCTTCGCAACGCTTGCGAAACGTGGACCCCCTTAATGTAATATCTTCGCCGGTTTTGAAACATTTCGGCTAGCCTGCCTATGATCCATCCTGGGTTTAACCTGCAAGCTGGATTGTGTGAGAAGCTCACAAATCTTCGAAAGATCTGGACAAAGTCCCATCGGTGAGCTCCTCCGGCAGGCAAGGCTGCGATGGCTGGGTCATGTTGCCCGCATGCCCAGCCACCGCATGCCGAAACAGCTTTTGTTTGGCCGGATTGAGGGGGCTAAATGGGCACGGGCTAGAGAGGAGATGGAGTGATGTGGTACAGGAGGCACGGGCTAGAGAAGAGATGGAGTGATGTGGTACAGGAGGACGTGGAGCTGAGTGGACTTGCCGATGACTGGTACCAGCGGTGTCAAGATCGGCCTCTGTGGAGGAGGCTCGTGAAGGATGCTACTGGGCAGTTGGAGGCAGTCGCCCTCCAACAACAACGGAGGGCGGATGGAGCGACGCTCACAACAACGAGCGGAGCGCCGGGTGGCTAAAGCACAGCAGGTTGGCACAGTAGGGGGCACAGGTGGTGCATCAGCCAGTCATCTCAGTCATCTCAGTCAGTCGACCCGTGGCACCTGCTGGGTCTGCCCCGTGACCTCCTACCAGCGGGCGTTCGACACTTCACGTGATAGCCTCAAGGTGCACATAGCCTGGCACAAGCGTCGTGGTGACGTCACCGCCACTTAGCGGCGAATGGCGGTTGTTGTTGTTGTTATTGTTGTTGTTGGCCTGCCTGCCTGCCCGTCTGTGTGTGGGGGTCTGTGTCCATCTCCCGTTCAGCTCCATGGTGGATTTCATCAGAGCGGTCGAGGATTCAGAACTGGCCCTGGGCAAACTGAACGTGCTGATGATCGGCAAGAGTGGGAATGGCAAATCGAGTTTCTTGAACACGGTTGACACGGCTATCATCGGACGCTACAGCTTCCGCGCAATGGAAGCTCAGAACGACGGCTACTCTCAGACTATACAGGTAGTGTGTAGTGTAGTAGTGTAGTGTGTAGTGTAGTAGTGTAGTGTAGTAGTGTGGAGTGTGGTGTAGTAGTGTAGTGTGTAGTGTAGTAGTGTAGTGTGGAGTGTAGTAGTGTAGTGTAGTGTGGAGTGTAGTAGTGTAATGTGTAGTGTGGTGTGTAGTGTATTGTATAGTAGTGTAGTGTGTAGTGTAGTAGTGTAGTGTGGAGTGTAGTAGTGTAGTGTAGTAGTGTAGTGTGTAGTGTGGTGTGTAGTGTATTGTATAGTAGTGTAGTGTGTAGTGTAGTAGTGTAGTGTAGTAGTGTGGAGTGTAGTGTTTAGTGTAGTAGTGTAGTGTAGTAGTGTAGTGTGGAGTGTAGTGTGTAGTAGTGTAGTGTGGAGTGTAGTAGTGTAGTGTAGTAGTGTAGTGTGTAGTGTAGTAGTGTAGTGTAGTAGTGTAGTGTGGAGTGTAGTAGTGTAGTGTAGTGTGTAGTGTAGTGTGTAGTGTAGTTTGTAGTAGTGTAGTGTATAGTAGTGTAGTGTATAGTGTAGTGTGGAGTGTAGTGTGTAGTGTAGTGTATAGTGTAGTGTATAGTGTAGTGTAGTGTGTAGTGTAGTGTGGTGTGTAGTAGTGTAGTGTATAGTAGTGTAGTGTATAGTGTAGTGTAGTGTGTAGTGTATTGTATAGTAGTGTAGTGTATAGTGTAGTGTAGTGTATAGTAGTGTAGTGTATAGTAGTGTATAGTGTATAGTAGTGTGTAGTGTATAGTAGTGTATAGTTGTGTGTAGTGTATAGTAGTGTATAGTGTAGTGTATAGTGTAGTGTATAGTAGTGTATAGTAGTGTATAGTGTAGTGTATAGTAGTGTATAGTAGTGTAAAGTGTATAGTAGTGTATAGTAGTGTGTAGGGTATAGTAGTGTGTAGTGTATAGTAGTATGTGGTGTAGTGTATAGTAGTGTAGTGTATAGTGTAGTGTGTAGGGTATAGTGTTATGTAGTGTATAGTTTATAGTAGTGTAGTGTATAGTGTATAGTAGTGTAGTGTATGGTAGTATAGTGTAGTATATAGTGTAGTGTATAGTGTAGTGTATAGTGTAGTGTATAGTGTAGTAGTGTATAGTGTAGTAGTATATAGTGTAGTAGTGTATAGTGTAGTAGTGTATAGTGTAGTGTACAGTGTAGTAGTGTATAGTGTAGTGTAGCCCTCTTACTTCTCCGTGTCTCCGCGCAGCTGAAGATGGAGGAGCTGGACCAAGAAAGGATCAAGAAGACATCCATCAGACTGATGGACACTGTTGGATGGGTTTCTGGTGTCTACAACATCGATCTCTTCAGCAGTATTCTGTGTGGAAAGGTTCCCAAAGATTACTATGTAAGTGCGCTGAATGGTGTAGTGTATAGTGTAGTGTATAGTGTAGTGTATAGTGTAGTGTGTAGTGTAGTGTAGAGTGTAATGTATAGTGTAGTGTATAGTGTAGTGTATTGGAGTGTATAGTGTAGTGTGTAGTGTAGTGTGTAGTGTAGTGTGTAGTGTAGTGTATAGTGTAGTGTATAGTGTAGTGTATAGTGTAGTGTATAGTGTAGTGTGTAGTGTAGTGTATAGTGTAGTGTGTAGTGTAGTGTATTGGAGTGTATAGTGTAGTGTATAGTGTAGTGTATAGTGTAGTGTAGTGTATAGTGTAGTGTATAGTGTAGTGTATATTGTAGTGTATAGTGTAGTGTATAGTGTATAGTGTAGTGTATAGTAGTGTAGTGTATAGTGTAGTGTATAGTGTAGTGTGTAGTGTAGTGTAGTGTATAATAGTGTATAGTGTAGTGTATAGTGTAGTTTATAGTAGTGTATAGTGTAGTGTATAGTGTAGTGTATAGTGTAGCGTATAGTGTAGTGCATAGTGTAGTGTATAGTGTAGTGTGTAGTGTAGTAGTGTAGTGTGTAGTGTAGTGTATAGTGTATAGTGTAGTGTGTAGTGTAGTGTATAGTGTAGTGTATAGTGTAGTGTATAGTGTAGTGTGTAGTGTAGTGTATAGTGTAGTGTATAGTGTAGTGTGTAGTGTAGTGTATAGTGTAGTGTAGAGTGTAGTGTGTAGTGCAGTGTATAGTGTAGTGTAGTGTGTAGTGTATAGTGTAGTGTATAGTGTAGTGTATAGTGTAGTGTATAGTGTAGTGTAGAGTATAGTGTATAGTGTAGTGTATAGTGTAGTGTGTTGTGGAGTGTATAGTGTGTAGTGTAGTGTATAGTGTAGTGTGTAGTGTAGTGTATAGTGTAGTGTAGAGTGTAGTGTATAGTGTAGTGTATAGTAGTGCAGTGTATAGTAGTGTAGTGTATAGTGTAGTTTATAGTATAGTGTATAGTGTAGTGTATAGTGTAGTGGGTAGTGTATAGTGTAGTGTATAGTGTAGGGTATAGTGTAGTGTATAGTGTAGTGTGTAGTAGTGTATAGTGTAGTGTATAGTGTAGTGTATAGTGTAGTGTATAGTGTAATGTATAGTATAGTCTATAGTGTAGTGTGTAGTGTAGTGTATAGTGTAGTGTGTAGTGTAGGGTATAGTGTAGTGTATAGTGTAGTGTGTAGTAGTGTATAGTGTAGTGTATAGTGTAGTGTATAGTGTAGTGTATAGTGTAGTGTGTAGTGTAGTGTATATTGTAGTGCATAGTGTAGTGAATAGTGTAGTAGTGTATAGTGTAGTGTATAGTGTAGTGTATAGTGTAGTGTGTAGTGTAGTGTATAGTAGAGTGTAGTGTGTAGTGTAGTGTATAGTGTAGTGTTTAGTGTAGTGTGTAGTGTAGTGTATAGTGTATTGTAGATTGTAGTGTATAGTGTAGTGTGTAGTGTAGTGTATAGTGTAGTGTAGAGTGTAGTGTATAGTGTAGTGTATAGTGTAGGGTATAGTGTAGTGTATAGTGTAGTGTATAGTGCAGTGTATAGTGTAGTGTAGTGTATAGTGTAGTGTATAGTTTAGTGTATTGAGTAGTGTATAGTATAGTAGTGTATAGTGTAGTTTATAGTGTAGTGTGTAGTGTGGTAGGGTATATAGTAGTGTATCGTGTAGTGTATAGTGTAGTAGTGTATAGTGTAGTGTATAGTATATAGTGTAGTGTATAAAGTAGTGTATAATGTAGTGTATAGTGTAGTGTATAGTGTAGTGTATAGTGTGGTAGTGTATATAGTAGTGTATAGTGTAGTGTGTAGTAGTGTATAGTGTAGTGTATAGTGTAGTAGTGTAGTGTATAGTGTAGTGTGTGGTAGTGTATAGTGTAGTGTATAGTGTAGTGTATAGTGTAGTGTATAGTGTAGTGTGTAGTGTAGTGTGTAGTAGTGTATAGTGTAGTGTATAGTATGGTAGTGTATAGTGTAGTGTATAGTATAGTATAGTGTATAGAGTAGTATATAGTGTAGTGTATAGTGTAGTAGTGTATAGTGTAGTAGTGTATAGTGTAGTGTATAGTTTAGTATAGTGTATAGAGTAGTGTATAATGTAGTGTATAGTGTAGTGTATAGTGTAGTGTGGTAGTGTATATAGCAGTGTATAGTGTAGTGTGTAGTAGTGTATAGTGTAGTGTATAGTGTAGTAGTGTAGTGTGTAGTAGTGTATAGTGTAGTGTATAGTGTATTGTGTAGTAGTGTATAGTGTATAGTGTAGTAGTGTAGTGTATAGTGTAGTGTGTAGTAGTGTATAGTGTAGTGTATAGTGTATTGTGTAGTAGTGTATAGTGTAGTAGTGTAGTGTATAGTGTAGTATGTAGTAGTGTATAGTGTAGTGTATAGTGTAGTGTAGTGTATAGTGTAGTGTATAGTGTAGTGTATAGTGTAGTGTATAGTAGTGTATAGTGTAGTGTATAGTGTATGGTAGTGTAGTGTATAGTGTAGTGTATAGTGTAGTGTATAGTGTAGTGTGTAGTAGTGTATCGTGTAGTGTATAGTGTAGTGTATAGTGCCGTGTATAGTGTAGTGTATAGTGTAGTGTATAGTAGTGTAGTGTATAGTAGTGTAGTGTATAGTGTAGTGTATAGTGTAGTGTGTAGTGTAGTGTATAGTGTAGTGTATAATATAGTGTATAGTGTAGTGTATAGTAGTGTAGTGTATAGTGTAGTGTGTAGTAGTGTATAGTGTAGTGTATAGTAGTGTAGTGTATGGTGTAGTGTATAGTTTAGTGTGTAGTGTAGTGTATAATGTAGTGTATAGTGTAGTGTATAATATAGTGTATAGTGTAGTGTATAGTAGTGTAGTGTATAGTGTAGTGTGTAGTAGTGTATAGTGTAGTGTATAGTGTAGCAGTGTATAGTGTAGTGTATAGTGTAGTGTATAGTGTAGTGTATAGTAGTGTAGTGTATAGTAGTGTAGTGTATAGTGTAGTGTATAGTGTAGTGTGTAGTTTAGTGTATAGTGTAGTGTATAGTGTAGTAGTGTATAGTGTAGTAGTGTAGTAGTGTATAGTAGTGTATAGTGTAGTGTATAGTGTAGTGTATAGTGTAGTGTATAGTGTAGTGTATAGTGTATATAGTAGTGTATAGTGTAGTGTGTAGTAGTGTATGTTGTAGTGTATAGTGTAGTAGTGTAGTGTATACTGTAGTGTACAGTGTAGTGTGTAGTAGTGTATAGTGTAGTGTAGTGTATAGTGTAGTGTATAGTGTAGTGTAATGTATAGTGTAGTGTATAGTGTAGTGTATAGTATAGTGTATAGTGTAGTGTATAGTGTATAGTGTAGTGTATAGTAGTGTATAGTGTAGTGTATAGTGTAGTGTATAGTGTATCCCTGCTTCTCACGCTCACTCCCCCATTCCTACCGCTCACAGTTTGGCAATTTGGTGAATTTCTCCGTGGTGCCCGAGAACCGGGTGCACTGTTTAGTCTACGTGGTGTCTGTGGACGCTCTGATCAACATGGACAGGGACGAGTTAGAGACGTTCGCCAAGTTCGGACAGCTAGCCCGACGCATGGGTGAGTGTTCACACACACACGGACACACACAGACACACACGGACACACACAGACACAGACACACACACGGACACGTACACACACACACATACACACACACACACACACGGACACGTACGCACACAACGTACACACACACGGACACAAACGTACACAACGCACACACACAGACATGGACACATACACACACACACATGTACACAACGCACACACACACACGGACACGTACACACACACACACGGACACATACACACACACACACACGGACACACACACACACGCACACAACGCACACACACACACGGCCACGTACACACACACACGGACACGTACACCCACACACACGTGCACACACACGCAATCACACACACACGCACAACGCACACACACGCACACACACACGGACACACACACACACACACATGGACACGCACGTACACACACACGCACACGCACACACACACAAAGGTCCCCCGTGTAGCCTTAACAGACTGTAGGGGCAAGTGCTGTTAGCGAGCACCTATGAAAGCCGGAACGGTACACGAGGGGGTGGGTGGCCAGCACCACGCCCGACCGCCTTTGTCTCCCCAGTGGCGATGTTTACTACACACCGCGCCAGGTACTCATTTGAGGCTGAGTCGACCTAGGGGAGGCCCGGGACCGGTTCAGATAATCGTCACTGGTGTTGGCCGTGAGCGGGAATCGAACCCGGGTCGCCAGGTTCATAACGCAGCGTAGCGCTAACCGCTACACTATACACTACACTATACACTACTACACTATACACTACACTATACACTACACTATACACTACTACACTATACACTACACTATACACTACACTATACACTACTACACTATACACTACTACACTATACACTACACTATACACTACTACACTATACACTACTACACTATACACTACTACACTATACACTACACTACACCACTATACACTACACTATACACTACTACACTATACACTACACTATACACTACACTATACACTATACACTACTACACTATACACTACTACACTATACACTACTACACTATACACTACACTACACCACTATACACTACACTATACACTACACTATACACTACACTATACACTACTACACTATACACTACTACACTATACACTACTACACTATACACTACTACACTATACACTACACTACACCACTATACACTGCTACACTATACACTACACTATACACTACTACACTTTACACTACACTATACACTACACTATACACTACACTATCGCTCCCCACACACATACACACACACACGCATACGCATGCACACGCACGCAATCACACACGTGCACGTACGTACACACGTACATGCACGTGTAGTGTGTAGTCGTGTAGTAGTGTATAGTGTAGTGTATAGTGTAGTGTATAGTGTAGTGTATAGTGTAGTGTATAGTAGTGTAGTGTATAGTGTGTGGTGTATATGAGTGTAGTGTATAGTGTAATAGTGTATAGTGTAGTGTATATTGCCGTGTATAGTGTAGTGTATAGTAGTGTGTAGTGTATAGTGTTGTGTATGGTAGTGTAGTGTATAGTGTTGTATATGGTAGTGTAGTGTAAAGTAGTGTAGTGTATAGTAGTGTAGTCACATACACGTGCATATACGTACACATACATGCAGTACACATACACACACATAAAACAACAACCGCCATTTGCCACTAAGTGGCGGTGACGTCACCACGACGCTTGTGCCAGGCTATGTGCACCCTGAGGCCACGTGAAGTGTCGAACGCCCGCTGGCAGGAGGTCACGGGGCAGACCCAGCAGGTGCCACGGGTCGACTGACTGAGATCACTGAGATGACTGAGATCACTGGCTGATGCACCACCTGTGCCCCCTACTGTGCCAACCTGCTGTGCTTTAGCCACCCGGCGCTCCGCTCGTTGTTCTGAGCGTCGCTCCTCCGCCCTCCGTTGTTGTTGGAGGGCGACTGCCTCCAACTGCCCAGTAGCGTCCTTCACGAGCCTCCTCCACAGAGGCCGATCTTGACACCGCTGGTACCGGTCATAGGCAAGTCCACTCAGCTCCACGTCCTCCTGTACCACATCACTCCATCTCTTCTCTAGCCTGTACCGCGCCCGTTTAGCCCCCTCGATCCGGCCGAACAAAAGCTGTTTCGGCATGCGGTGGCTGGGCATGCGGGCTACATGACCCAGCCAATGCAGCCTTGCCTGCCGGAGGAGCTCACCGATGGGACCTTGCCCAGATCTTTCAAGGATTTGTGAGCTCCTCACACAATCCAGCCTGGTTAAACCCAGGATGGATCGTAGGCAGGCCAGCCTAAATGTTTCTAACCGGCGAAGTTGCTCCATTAGGGGGGTCCACGTTTCGCAAGCGTAGAGAAGGGAGTGAATGACCGTGGCCGAGAAGACCTGAAGCTTAGTGCGGAGCGACAGACCAGGTAGCTTCCACACAGCGTTACGTAACCGATGAAAAGATATTGCCGCTCGACTGATTCGGAGTGAGACCTCTGCTGTTAAACTGGAGCCAGTCATAAGCACACTGCCCAGGTATGGGAAACTCTCCACTCTCTCCACAACTGCCCCATCACCGATTGGGAGTTGTGGGGGTGGAGTGTCCGATGGTACAAAATACCCAGGCAGGTGCTTAGTTTTGGTGGGGCTGATGGTAAGGCCCCACCTCTTAGTGGCACGCTCCAGTCTCAGCAGCAGCGTCTCCAACTCCTCCTCTGACTGAGCAGCTATTGCCAAATCATCAGCATACATAACGTGGTTGAGCAATAGGGAGCCATCCCTTGACCGCACCCGGGCATCGATCAGCTTCCCATTATATCTGTACCATATGGAGATTCCCCCGGTACAGCTATTGAAGACTTCAAGAACTACGTGGTCAAAATAGACGTTAAATAATGTGGGAGCCAGAAGACATCCCTGTCGCACCCCAAGGTGTACAGGGAATGGCTCTGATTCCCGGCCACGTAGTTTTACCCGGGCCCGCTCACCATCATGAAGATCTTTAATGATCGTGAGCAGAGGGTCAGGTACTCCAAAAGCACGAAGAACGACCCAGGGCCCAGGCCTACTGATGGTATCATAGGCCTTGACCAGGTCAATAAAGCAGAGATGTAGGTCTTGTTGGAATTCCCTACACCAATGCTGTAGCAGACGGACAGAAAATATGGCATCTGTGCAGGACCGCCCTTTACTGAAACCGCATTGGGGCTCTGCAAGCCTCTCCTCAGCGTGCCTGGCAAGGCGATGTTGAATAATCCTTGCCAGGACCTTTCCCGGCACACTGAGGAGTGAGATGCCCCTGTAGTTGTTACAGTCTGTGCGGTCCCCCTTCTTAAAGAGGGGGACCACCAGGGCATCCTTCCAATCCTGCGGAACCCGTCCAGTGGTCCAGACGGTTGTTATGATGTCATATAGGGCAGTCTGTGTACAAACGCCACCCTCCCTTAGCATTTCGCTTGGGAGATCATCACTGCCCGGTGCCTTTCCTCGTCTCAGACTCTGGATCGCCTTCAGTACTTCCTCAACAGATGGCACCTCAGCCAGCCACTCACAGGGGGTGTCTTCTTCCAATATTTGAGGCACTGCAGCCTCAGCAGGGTCATCCTCACTTTGTGCCACGATGTTTTCCTAGCTGAGAGATTTCCCCTCCCCCAGGACCTCACAGAAATGCTCAGCAAATCTACAAACCTGTTCCTGAGGGTCAGAGATTGGATCACCGTTCTTTCCCCTAATGATGGTAATAGGTGTGGCGCTGCAGGTTACTTTTTTGATGGAGTTAAATAAGGATTTGTGATTGCGGGCCATTGAGGCAGACTCCATCTCCTCAGCAACCCGCGACCACCATCCATCCTTGCAGTGCCTCCTCATTCTCTGACGTGGGATACTGTAGACGATTAGAGTGGGTTTGTCGCTTTTTCTCAGCAATCCTGAACACCTCCTCTGTCAGCCAGGGTTTCTAGGGAGGTCTGGACCGCGTACCAAAAGCAGCCATTGCAGCTGCATGAGTCACAGTCCTAAACCTCGCTCATTTACCCTCGACATCAGGAGGAGTCGGGGACGATGCCAACCCCAGCTGCAAGTGATGATGAAATTCTCGCTTGCAACTTTCATCAGATAACTGAGACCAGGCCACCTTAGATTTGAATGGGGTCCTGGGTGTACACCCACTACCGGAGTGGAAGATTGGCAGGCGCATCTTACAGATGACTAGTCGATGGTAAGAGGGCATATCAGCTCCACGGTAGGTCCTGGTGTCAAGGACATGGGCTCGCATCCGCTGGTCCGTCACTATGTAGTCCAGCAGATGTTCTTGCTTGGACCCGGCATGCATCCATGATGTTGTGTGGATGCGCCGATGCCGGAACAGCGTGTTGGTAATTACAACCCCATGGGCTGCACACAAATCTAGCAGCCTCCTACCGTTGTTATTGAGCTGATCTGGCCCATGCCCTCCAATCACTCCAGACCAGGTGCCATCATCATGACCAACTCGGGCATTGAAGTCACCCAACAAGATGACTCTATAAGGAGGGGCCACTTTAGCCAGCACCTGTGACAGGAGGTCATAGAAGGCATCTGACTCATCGGCTTTGCCTGCATCCCTCCACGGATGTTCGTCTTCAGTGGGGGCATAAGTAACCACGACCACCATTCCTCGCCTCCGGTTGATGGGAAGGCGAGCCCAAAGTAGCCTGGGGCTTACAGCTTCCCACACCTCACCGCCACGCTCCCACGCCCCCTTCATTCTTTTGTTCAGAAGAGCCACACCCTGTTGTTTGGCAGTCTGCTGCCCCGAGTAGAGGACTGTCCACCCCTCATGGTGGCAGGAGCCAGAGCCGGTCCACCGGACCTCCTGAATGCCACAGAGATCCAGGCGGTACCGGTCCAGCTCCCGACAGAGGAGTGGCAGCCTCTCCTCCGCAGTGAGCGTTCGAACACACACACACACATACACACACACAAACACACACTCACACACACACACATACACAGACAGACACACACACACAAACACAGACTCACACACACACATACACAGACAGACACACACACACACACAGACACACTCACACACAGACAGACACACACACTGTGGCTCTGTCTCTCTATCTCTGTCTCTCTCTGTTTCTCTCTCCGTGTCTCTCTGTTTCTGGCTCTCTATCTCTGTCTCTGTGTCGCTCTGTGTCGCTCTGTGTGTGTCTCTGTGTCTCTCTCTGTGTGTCTCTCGGTGTGTCTCTCTCTGTATCTGTGTCTCTCTCTCTGTGTCTCTCTCTGTGTGTCTCTCTGTGTCTCTCTGTATCTCTCTCTGTGTCTCTCTGTCTCTCTGTGTCTCTCTCTGTGTGTCTCTCTTTCTGTCTCTCTATCTCTGTTTCTGTATCTCTTTGTGTGTCTCTCTGTGTGTCTCTCTGTGTCTCTCTCTGTGTGTGTCTCTCTCTCTCTGTGTGTCTCTCCTTGTGTCTCTCTGTGTCTCTTTCTCTGTGTCTCTGTCTCTCTGTGTCTCTCTGTGTGTCTCTCTTTCTGTCTCTCTCTCTGTGTGTCTCTCTGTGTCTCTCTGTGTGTGTCTCTGTGTCTCTCTCTGTGTGTCTCTCTGTGTCTTTCTGTTTCTGTCTCTTTATCTCTGTCTCTGTATCTCTCTGTGTGTCTCTCTGTGTCTCGCTCTGTGTGTCTCTCTGCGTCTCTCTGTTTGTGTCTCTCTATCTCTGTATCTGTATCTCTCTGTGTGTCTCTCTGTGTCTCTCTGTGTGTCTCTCTGTGTCTCTCTCTCTCTGTGTCTCTCTCTGTGTCTCTCTGTGTGTCTCTCTTTCTCTCTCTCTCTCTCTGTCTCTCTGTGTCTCTCTGTGTGTCTCTCTGTGTCTCTCTCTGTGTGTCTCTCTGTGTCTCTCTGTCTCTCTGTCTCTCTCTCTCTGTGTCTCTCCCTGTGTCTCTCTGTGTCTCTCTGTGTGTGTCTCTGTGTCTCTCTCTGTGTGTCTCTCTCTGTCTCTCTGTCTCTCTCTCTGTGTCTCTCTGTGTGTGTCTCTGTGTCTCTCTCTGTGTGTGTCTCTCTGTGTCTCTCTTTCTCTCTGTCTCTCTCTCTCTCTGTCCCTCTGTGTGTCTCTCTGTGTCTCTCTCTGTGTGTCTCTCTGTGTCTCTCTGTTTCTGTCTCTCTATCTCTGTCTCTGTATCTCTCTGTGTCTCTCTCTGTGTGTCTCTCTGTGTCTCTCTCTGTGTGTCTCTCTCTGTCTCTCTGTCTCTCTCTCTCTGTGTCTCTCTGTGTGTGTCTCTGTGTCTCTCTCTGTGTGTGTCTCTCTGTGTCTCTCTTTCTCTCTGTCTCTCTCTCTCTCTGTCCCTCTGTGTGTCTCTCTGTGTGTGTCTCTGTGTCTCTCTCTGTGTGTCTCTCTGTTTCTGTCTCTCTATCTCTGTCTCTGTATCTCTCTGTGTCTCTCTCTGTGTGTCTCTCTGTGTCTCTCTGTCTCTCTGTGTGTCTCTCTGTTTGTGTCTCTCTATCTCTGTCTCTCTCTCTGTGTGTCTCTCTGTGTCTCTCTGTCTCTCTCTCTGTGTCTCTCTGTGTCTCTCTCTGTGTGTCTCTCTGTGTCTCTCTGTCTCTCTGTCTCTCTCTCTGTGTCTCTCTGTGTGTCTCTCTTTCTGTCTCTCTCTCTCTGTGTCTCTCTGTGTCTCTCTGTGTGTCTCTCTGTGTGTCTCTCTGTGTGTCTCTCTGTGTCTCTCTGTCTCTGTGTCTCTCCCTGTGTCTCTCTGTGTCTCTGTGTCTCTCTCTGTGTGTCTCTCTGCGTCTCTCTGTTTCTGTCTCTCTATCTCTGTCTCTGTATCTCTCTGTGTGTGTCTCTGTGTCTCTCTCTGTGTCTCTCTCTGTGTCTCTCTCTGTGTCTCTCTGTGTCTCTGTGTGTGTGTCTCTGTGTCTCTCTCTGCGTGTCTCTCTGTGTCTCGCTCTGTGTCTCTCTCTGTGTCTCTTTCTGTGTCTCTCTGTGTCTCTCTGTGTGTGTCTCTGTGTCTCTCTCTGTGTGTCTCTCTGTTTGTGTCTCTCTATCTCTGTCTCTCTCTCTCTGTGTCTCTCTCTCTGTGTCTCTCTCTCTGTGTCTCTCTGTTTGTGTCTCTCTATCTCTGTCTCTCTCTCTCTGTGTCTCTCTCTGTGTCTCTCTCTGTGTCTCTCTCTGTGTCTCTCTCTGTGTCTCTCTGTGTCTCTGTGTGTGTGTCTCTGTGTCTCTCTCTGCGTGTCTCTCTGTGTCTCGCTCTGTGTCTCTCTCTGTGTCTCTTTCTGTGTGTCTCTCTGCGTCTCTCTGTTTGTGTCTCTCTATCTCTGTCTCTGTATCTCTCTGTGTCTCTCTCTGTGTGTCTCTCTGTGTCTCTCTCTGTGTGTCTCTCTGTGTCTCTCTGTCTCTCTCTCTGTGTCTCTCTGTGTGTCTCTCTGTGTCTCTCTCTGTGTCTCTCTCTCTGTGTCTCGCTCTG
>NC_133747.1:7616008-7708508 GCF_048934315.1 Petromyzon marinus | reverse complement strand
CAGTCACTCAGTCAGTCACTCAGTCAGTCGCTCAGTCACTAAGTCAGTCACTCAGTCAGTCAGTCAGTCACTCAGTCACTCAGTCAGTCACTCAGTCACTCAGTCAGTCACTCAGGCAGTCACTCAGTCAGTCAATCACTCAGTCAGTCACTCAGTCAGTCAATCAGTCAGTCAATCAGTCGCTCAGTGAGTCAGTCACTCAGTCAGTTAGTCAGTTAGTCGCTCAGTCAGTTAGTCAGTTAGTCGCTCAGTCAGTCACTCAGTCAGTCGCTCAGTCAGTCAGTCACTCAGTCAGTTAGTCAGTCAGTCACTCAGTCAGTCGCTCAGTCAGTCAGTTACTCACTCACTCAGGCAGTCACTCAGTCAGTCAGTCAGTCACTCAGTCAGTCACTCAGTCACTCAGGCAGTTACTCAGTCAGTCACTCAGTCAGTCAATCAGTCGCTCAGTCAGTCACTCACTCAGTCAGTCAGTCAGTCACTCAGTCAGTCAGTCAATCAGTCGCTCAGTCAGTCAGTCAGTCAGTCGCTCAGTCAGTCAGTCAGTCAGTCACTCAGTCACTCAGTCAGTCAGTCAGTCGCTCAGTCAGTCAGTCAGTCACTCAGTCAGTCAATCAGTCGCTCAGTCAGTCAGTCACTCAGTCACTCAGTCAGTCGCTCAGTCAGTCACTCAGTCAGTCACTCAGTCAGTCAGTCAGTCAATCAGTCACTCAGTCAGTCAGTCACTCAGTCAGTCAGTCACTCAGTCAGTCAGTCAGTTAGTCAGTCAGTCAGTCGCTCAGTCAGTCAGTCAGTCAGTCGCTCAGTCACTCAGTCAGTCGCTCAGTCACTCAGTCAGTCAGTTAGTCAGTCAGTGACTCCGTCAGTCAGTCAGTCAGTCGCTCAGTCAGTCAGTCACTCAGTCAGTCAGTCAGTCAGTCACTCAGTCAGTCAGTCACTCAGTCAGTCACTCGGTCAGTCAGTCAGTCAGTCAGTCACTCAGTCAGTCACTCAGTCACTCGGTCAGTCAGTCATTCAGTCAGTCACTCAGTCACTCAGTCACTCACTCAGTCAGTCAGTCACTCAGTCAGTCAGTCAGTCACTCAGTCACTCAGTCAGTCAGTCGCTCAGTCAGTCAGTCGCTCAGTCAGTCAGTCACTCAGTCAGTCACTCAGTCAGTCAGTCAGTCAGTCACTCAGTCACTCAGTCAGTCAGTTAGTCACTCACTCAGTCACTCAGTCAGTCACTCAGTCAGTCACTCACTCACTCAGTCAGTCAGTCACTCAGTCAGTCAGTCAGTCAGTCGCTCAGTCAGTCGCTCAGTCAGTCAGTCGCTCAGTCAGTCAATCAGTCAGTCAGTCACTCAGTCAGTTAGTCAGTTAGTCGCTCAGTCAGTCACTCAGTCAGTCGCTCAGTCAGTCAGTTACTCACTCACTCAGGCAGTCACTCAGTCAGTCAGTCACTCAGTCAGTCACTCAGTCAGTCAGTCAGTCAGTCACTCAGTCAGTCAGTCAGTCGCTCAGTCACTCAGTCACTCAGTTAGTCAGTCAGTCAGTCACTCAGTCAGTCAGTCAGTCACTCAGTCAGTCATTTACTCAGTCAGTCACTCAGTCAGTCACTCAGTCACTCACTCACTCAGTCAGTCACTCAGTCAGTCAGTCGCTCAGTCACCCAGTCACTCAGTCACTCACTCAGTCACTCAGTCAGTCATTCACTCACTCAGTCACTCACCCACTCACTCACTCACCCACTCACTCACCCACTCACCCACTCACTCACCCACTCACCCACTCACTCACTCACCCACCCACTCACCCACCCACTCACCCACTCACCCACTCACTCGTTCACTCACTCAGTCACTCACCCACTCACTCACTCACCCACACACTCACTCACCCACCCACTCACTCACCCACTCACTCACCCACTCACCCACTCACTCACCCACTCACCCACTCACCCACTCACTCACTCACTCACCCACTCACCCACTCACCCACTCACTCACCCACTCACTCGCTCGCTATTTGATATTTTACAATGATGTAAGCTGTATAACTCTTCTTCAGAAATACCATTGTTATACTTTACCATGGTGTAAGCTCTTATTACTCTCATTCAGAACGAACTTTTTCATATTTGGTGATGGGCCCTGGGCTTTTTAACTCTCATTCAGAACTAACGATTGTAACATTTCACCATGATGTACGCTGTATATCTCTCAGTCAGAACTATTGAATATTTTACGATGATTTGTGCTCCACAACTCTTCTCATTCAGAACTGACTATTGTACATGTTGCCGTGTTACGAGCTGCATAACTCTTATTAAGAATGAAGTTCCCATCACATTATTGGTTCTTTGGGTTAAAGTCACCACCACGTAGATAGGGGAACAATAAAATAATAAAAATGTAAAACAATAAAATTATTGTTCATGGTTCTTTGGGTAAAGTCACCACCATGTAGAAGGGAAACAATAAAATAATAAAAATATAAAACACAATAAAATTATTATTCTTGGTTCTTTCGGTTAAAGTCACCACCACGTAGATGGGGAAACAATAAAATAATAAAAATATAAAACAATAAAATTATTATTCTTGGTTCTTTGGGTAAAGTCACCACCATGTAGAAGGGAAACAATAAAATAATAAAAATATAAAACACAATAAAATTATTATTCTTGGTTCTTTGGGTAAAGTCACCACCACGTTAGAAGGGAAACAATAAAATAATAAAAATATAAAACAATAAAATTATTATTCTTGGTTCTTTCGGTTAAAGTCACCACCACGTAGAAGGGAACAATAAAATAATAAAAATATAAAACAATAAAATTATTATTCTTGGTTCTTTGGGTAAAGTCACCACCACGTAGATAGGGAAACAATAAAATAATAAAAATATAAAACAATAAAATTATTATTCTTGGTTCTTTCGGTTAAAGTCACCACCACGTAGAAGGGAAACAATAAAATAATAAAAATATAAAACAATAAAATTATTATTCTTGGTTCTTTGGGTAAAGTCACCACCACGTAGATAGGGAAACAATAAAATAATAAAAATATAAAACAATAAAATTATTATTCTTGGTTCTTTGGGTAAAGTCACCACAACGTTAGAAGGGAAACAATAAAATAATAAAAATATAAAACAATACAATTCTCACGACGTTTCGACTGCAACACAAGCAATCATCATCAGGTGTGAAAACCATCAGGTGACACACTTCACTGTTGTGTATTGCGAAACTGTACACTACACTATACACTACACTATACACTACTATACATTACACTATACACTACTATACATTACACTATACACTACACTATACACTACACTATACACTACTACACTATACACTACACTATACACTACACTATACACTACACTATACACTACACTACACACTACACTATACACTACACTACACTATACAGTACACTATACACTACACTATACACTACACTATACAATACACTATACACTACACTATACACTACGTTATACACTACACTACACACTACACTATACACTACTCTATACACTACACTATACACTACGCTATACACTACACTACACACTACACTATACACTACACTACACACTACACTATACACTACACTATACACTATACACTACACTATACACTACACTATACACTACACTATACACTACACTATACACTACTATACACTACACTATCCACTACACTATACACTACACTATACACTACACTATACACTATATTACACACTACACTATACACTTGACTATACACTACACTATACGCTACAATACCCTACACTATACACTACACTATACACTACTATACACTACACTATACACTACACTATACACTACACTATACACTACTACACTATACACTACACTATACACTACACTATACACTACACTATACACTACACTACACACTACACTATACACTACACTACACACTACACTATACAGTACACTATACACTACACTATACACTACACTATACAATACACTACACTATACACTACGTTATACACTACACACTACACTATACACTATATACACTACACTATACACTACGCTATACACTACACTACACACTACACTATACACTACACTACACACTACACTATACACTACACTATACACTACACTATACACTACACTATACACTACACTATACACTACACTATACACTACTATACACTACACTATCCACTACACTATACACTACACTATACACTACACTATACACTACACTATACACTATATTACACACTACACTATACACTTGACTATACACTACACTATACGCTACAATACACTACACTATACACTACACTATACACTACTATACACTACACTATACACTACACTATACACTACACTATACACTACTATACACTACACTATACACTACACTATACACTACACTATACACTACTATACACTACACTATACACTACACAATACACTACACTATACACTACACTATACACTACACTATATTCTATACACTACACTATACACTACACTATACACTATATTATACACTACACTATACACTACACTATACACTACACTTTACACTACTATACACTACACTATACACTACTATACACTACACTATACACTACTATACATTACACTATACACTACACTATACACTACACTATACACTACACTATACACTACACTACACACAACACTATACACTACACTATACACTACTATACACTACACTATACACTACACTATACACTACACTATACACAACTATACATTACACTATATACTACACTATACACTACACTATACACTACACTATACACTACTATACACTACACTAAACACTACATTATACACTACACTGTACACTACACTGTACACTACACTATACACTACACTACACTATACACTACACTTCTATACACTGCACTATACACTACACTATACACTACAATACACTACACTATACACTGCACTATACACTACACTATACACTACACTACTACACTAGACTATACACTACACTACACACTACATTACTACACTACACTATACACTATACTACACACTACACTACACACTACACGATACACTACACTATACACTACACTACTAAACTACACTATACACTATACTACTACACTACACTATACACTACACTATACACTACACACTACACTACTATACACTACACTATTACACTACACTACACACTCTATGCACTACACTATACACTACACTATACACTACATTATACACTACTACACTACACTATACACTACACTATACACTACACTATACACTACACTATACACTACTACACTACACTACACACTACACTATACACTATATACTATACACTACACACTACACTATACACTACACTATACACTACACTATACACTACTATACACTACACTATACACTACACTATACAATACACTATACACTACTACACTACACTATACACTACACTATACACTACACACTATACACTACACTATACACTATACACTACACTATACACTACTACACTACACTATACACTACACTACACTATACACTATACACTACACTATACACTACACTACACTACTACACTACACTTATACACTACACTACACTACTACACTACTACACTATACACTACACTATACACTACTACACACTATACACTACACTATACACTACACTATACACTACACTATACACTACTATACACTACACTATACACTACACTACACTATACACTACACTATTCACTACTACACTACACTATACACTACACTATACACTACACTACTACACTATACACTACATCATACACTACACTACACACTATACTATACACTACTACACTACACTATACACTACACTATTCACTACTACACTATACACTACACTATACACTACTACACTACACTATACACTACACTATACACTACTACACTACACTATACACTACACTATACACTACACTATACACTACACTATACACTACTACACTACACTACACAGTACACTATACACTACACTATACACTACACTATACAATACACTATACACTACACTATACACTACGTTATACACTACACTACACACTACACTATACACTACTCTATACACTACACTATACACTACGCTATACACTACACTACACACTACACTATACACTACACTACACACTACACTATACACTACACTATACACTATACACTACACTATACACTACACTATCCACTACACTATACACTACACTATACACTACACTATACACTATATTACACACTACACTATACACTTGACTATACACTACACTATACGCTACAATACACTACACTATACACTACACTATTCACTACTATACACTACACTATACACTACACTATACACTACACTATACACTACACTATACACTACTATACACTACACTATACACTACACTATACACTACACTATACACTACACTATACACTACTATACACTACACTATACACTACACTTTACACTACTATACACTACACTATACACTACTATACACTACACTATACACTACTATACATTACACTATACACTACACTATACACTACACTATACACTACACTATACACTACACTACACACTACACTATACACTACACTATACACTACTATACACTACACTATACACTACACTATACACTACACTATACACTACACTATACACTACTATACATTACACTATATACTACACTATACACTACACTATACACTACACTATACACTACTATACACTACACTAAACACTACATTATACACTACACTGTACACTACACTGTACACTACACTATACACTACACTACACTATACACTACACTTCTATACACTGCACTATACACTACACTATACACTACAATACACTACACTATACACTGCACTATACACTACACTATACACTACACTACTACACTAGACTATACACTACACTACACACTACATTACTACACTACACTATACACTATACTACACACTACACTACACACTACACTATACACTACACTATACACTACTCTACTAAACTACACTATACACTATACTACTACACTACACTATACACTACACTATACACTACACACTACACTACTATACACTACACTATTACACTACACTACACACTCTATGCACTACACTATACACTACACTATACACTACACTATACACTACTACACTACACTATACACTACACTATACACTACACTATACACTACACTATACACTACTACACTACACTACACACTACACTATACACTATATACTATACACTACACACTACACTATACACTACACTATACACTACACTATACACTACACTACTACACTACACTATACACTACACTACTACACTACACTATACACTACACTATACACTACACACTATACACTACACTACACTATACACTACACTATACACTAGACTACTACACTACACTATACACTACACTATACACTACTACACTACACTATACACTACACTATACACTACACACTATACACTACACTACACTATACACTACACTACACTACTACACTACACTATACACTACACTACTACACTACTACACTATACACTACACTATACACTACTACACACTATACACTACACCATACACTACACTATACACTACACTATACACTACTATACACTACACTATACACTACACTACACTATACACTACACTAGTCACTACTACACTACACTATACACTACACTATACACTACACTACTGCACTATACACTACACCATACACTACACTACACACTATACTATACACTACTACACTACACTATACACTACACTATTCACTACTACACTACACTATACACTACACTATACACTACTACACTATACACTACACTATACACTACTACACTACACTATACACTATATACTATACACTACACACTACACTATACACTACACTATACACTACACTACTACACTACACTATACACTACACTACTACACTACACTATACACTACACTATACACTACACACTATACACTACACTACACTATACACTACACTATACACTACTACACTACACTACACACTACACTATATACTATACACTACACACTACACTATACACTACACTATACACTAGACTATACACTACACTCCTACACTACACTATACACTACACTACTACACTACACTATACACTACACTATACACTACACACTATACACTACACTACACTATACACTACACTATACACTAGACTACTACACTACACTATACACTACACTATACACTACTACACTACACTATACACTACACTATACACTACACACTATATACTACACTATACACTATACACTACACTATACACTACACTACACTACTACACTACACTATACACTACACTACACTACTACACTACTACACTATACACTACACTATACACTACTACACACTATACACTACACTATACACTACACTATACACTACACTATACACTACTATACACTACACTATACACTACACTACACTATACACTACACTATTCACTACTACACTACACTATACACTACACTATACACTACACTACTACACTATACACTACACCATACACTACACTACACACTATACTATACACTACTACACTACACTATACACTACACTATTCACTACTACACTACACTATACACTACACTATACACTACTACACTACACTATACACTACACTATACTCTACTACACTACACTATACACTACACTATACACTACACTATACACTACTACACTACACTATACACTACACTATACACTACACAATACACCACACTATACACTACACTATACACTACTACACTACACTATACACTACTACACTATACACTACTACACTATACACTACACTATACACTACTATACACTACACTATCCACTACACCATACACTACACTATACACTACACTATACACTATATTACACACTACACTATACACTTGACTATACACTACACTATACTCTACAATACACTACACTATACACTACACTATACACTACTATACACTACACTATACACTACACTATACACTACACTATACACTACTATACACTACACTATACACTACACTATACACTACACTATACACTACTATACACTACACTATACACTACACAATACACTACACTATACACTACACTATACACTACACTATATTCTATACACTACACTATACACTACACTATACACTATATTATACACTACACTATACACTACACTATACACTACACACTACACTATACACTACACTATACACTACACTATACACTACACTACTACACTATACACTACACTATACACTACACTATACACTACACACTATACACTACACTACACTATACACTACACTATACACTAGACTACTACACTACACTATACACTACACTATACACTACTACACTACACTATACACTACACTATACACTACACACTATACACTACACTACACTATACACAACACTACTACACTACACTATACACTACACTACTACACTACTACACTATACACTACACTATACACTACTACACACTATACACTACACTATACACTACTATACACTACACTATACACTACACTACACTATACACTACACTATTCACTACTACACTACACTATACACTACACTATACACTACACTACTACACTATACACTACACCATACACTACACTACACACTATACTATACACTACTACACTACACTATACACTACACTATTCACTACTACACTACACTATACACTACACTATACACTACTACACTACACTATACACTACACTATACACTACTACACTACACTACACACTACACAATACACTATATACTATACACTACACACTACACTATACACTACACTATACACTACACTATACACTACACACTACACTATACACTACACTATACACTACACTATACACTACACTACTACACTACACTATACACTACACTACTACACTACACTATACACTACACTATACACTACACACTATACACTACACTACACTATACACTACACTATACACTAGACTACTACACTACACTATACACTACACTATACACTACACTATACACTACTACACTACACTATACACTACACTATACACTACACACTATACACTACACTATACACTATACACTACACTATACACTACACTACACTACTACACTACACTATACACTACACTACACTACTACACTACTACACTATACACTACACTATACACTACTACACACTATACACTACACTATACACTACACTATACACTACACTATACACTACTATACACTACACTATACACTACACTACACTATACACTACACTATTCACTACTACACTACACTATACACTACACTATACACTACACTACTACACTATACACTACACCATACACTACACTACACACTATACTATACACTACTACACTACACTATACACTACACTATTCACTACTACACTACACTATACACTACACTATACACTACACTATACACTACACTATACACTACTATACACTACACTATACACTACACTACACTATACACTACACTATTCACTACTACACTACACTATACACTACACTATACACTACACTACTACACTATACACTACACCATACACTACACTACACACTATACTATACACTACTACACTACACTATACACTACACTATTCACTACTACACTACACTATACACTACACTATACACTACTACACTACACTATACACTACACTATACACTACTACATTACACTATACACTACACTATACACTACACTATACACTACACTATACACTACTACACTACACTATACACTACACTATACACTACACTATACACTACACTATACACTACACTATACACTACTACACTACACTATACACTACACTATACACTACACTATACACTACACTATACACTACTACACTACACTATACACTACACTATACACTACACTATACACTACACTATACACTACTACACTACACTATACACTACACTACTACACTACACTATACACTACACTATACACTACACTATACACTACACTATACACTACACTATACACTACACTATACACTACTACACTACACTATACACTACACTATACACTAACCATCCCCATCGCCACGTTTTGGCGGCGGCCAATTTTCGCGGGAGAGAATTTCTTCGCCAACTCCTTGAAGTCCTAAACTTGCAGGGTGAAATATTTATTTCGTCTAATTCTCACCACTTAAGAACCATCCTCAGCTTCTTTGGTTCTTTCGGTAAAGTCACCACCACCACCACCACCATCATCACCATCACCATCATCACCACCATCATCACCATCACCACCACCAAAACCACTACTACCACTACCACTACTACCACTACCACCACCACCACCATCATCACCACCACCACCACCATCATCACCACCATCACCACCATCACCATCACCACCATCATCACCACCACCATCATCACCACCACCACCACCATCACCACCATCACCACCACCACCATCACCACCACCATCATCACCACCACCACCATCACCACCACCACCACCACCATCATCACCACCACCACCACCATCATCACCACCATCACCACCATCACCATCACCACCATCATCACCACCACCATCATCACCACCACCACCACCATCATCACCACCACCACCATCATCACCACCACCACCACCACCATCATCACCATCACCACCACCAGTCACTCAGTCAGTCAGTCATTCACTCAGTCAGTCACTCAGTCAGTCACTCAGTCAGTCACTCACTCAGTCAGTCACTCAGTCAGTCAGTCAGTCACTCACTCAGTCACTCAGTCAGTCACTCAGTCAGTCACTCACTCAGTCAGTTAGTCACTCAGTCACTCAGTCAGTCACTCAGTCGCTCAGTCAGTCACTCAGTCAGTCGCTCAGTCAGTCAGTCGCTCAGTCAGTCACTCACTCAGTCAGTCAGTCAGTCGCTCAGTCACTCAGTCAGTCAGTCGTTCAATCACTCAGTCACTCAGTCACTCAGTCAGTCAGTCACTCAGTCAGTCACTCAGTCACTGAGTCACTCAGTCAGTCAGTCAGTCGCTCAGTCACTCGGTCAGTCAGTCACTCAGTCAGTCACTCAGTCAGTCACTCGCTCACTCAGTCACTCAGTCACTCACTCGCTCAGTCAGTCGCTCAGTCAGTCAGTCGCTCAGTCAGTCAGTCAGTCGCTCAGTCAGTCAGTCACTCAGTCACTCACTCAGTCACTCAGTCACCCAGTCACTAAGTCACTCACTCAGTCACTCAGTCACTCACTCAGTCAGTCACTCACTCACTCAGTCAGTCACTCACCCACCCACTCACCCACTCATTCACCCACCCACCCACCCACTCACTCACCCACCCACTCACCCACCCACTCACTCACCCACCCACTCACCCACTCACTCACCCACTCGCTCACCCACTCACCCACTCACTCACCACTCACTCACGCACTCACCCACTCACTCACTCACTCACCCACTCACTCACTCACCCACTCACTCACTCACCCACTCACTCACTCACTCACCCACCCACTCACTCACTCACCCACTCACTCACCCACTCACTCACCCACTCAACCACTCACTCACTCACCCACTCACTCACCCACTCACCCACCCACTCACTCACTCATTCACTCACCCACTCACTCACCCACCCACTCACCCACCCACCCACCCACTCACCCACTCACTCACCCACTCACTCACTCACCCACTCACTCACTCACCCACTCACTCACTCACCCACTCACTCACCCACCCACCCACTCACCCACTCACTCACTCGCTCACTATTTGATATTTTACAATGATGTAAGCTGTATAACTCTTCTTCAGAAATACCATTGTTATACTTTTCCATGGTGTAAGCTCTTATTACTCTCATTCAGAACGAACTTTTTCATATTTGGTGATGGGCCCTGGGCTTTTTAACTCTCATTCAGAACTAACGATTGTAACATTTCACCATGATGTACGCTGTATATCTCTCAGTCAGAACTATTGAATATTTTACGATGATTTGTGCTCCACAACTCTTCTCATTCAGAACTGACTATTGTACATGTTGCCGTGTTACGAGCTGCATAACTCTTATTAAGAATGAAGTTCCCATCACATTATTGGTTCTTTGGGTTAAAGTCACCACCACGTAGATAGGGGAACAATAAAATAATAAAAATGTAAAACAATAAAATTATTGTTCATGGTTCTTTGGGGGTAAAGTCACCACCACGTGGAAGGGAAACAATAAAATAATAAAAATATTTAACAATAAAATTATTATTCTTGGTTCTTTGGGTAAAGTCACCACCACGTTAGAAGGGAAACAATAAAATAATAAAAATATAAATCAATAAAATTATTATTCTTGGTTCTTTGGGTAAAGTCACCACCACGTAGAAGGGAAACAATAAATTAATAAAAATATAAAACAATATAATTATTATTCTTGGTTCTTTCGGTAAAGTCACCACCACGTGGAAGGGAAACAATAAAATAATAAAAATATTTAACAATAAAATTATTATTCTTGGTTCTTTGGGTAAAGTCACCACCACGTTAGAAGGGAAACAATAAAATAATAAAAATATAAATCAATAAAATTATTATTCTTGGTTCTTTGGGTAAAGTCACCACCACGTTGAAAGGAAACAATAAAATAATAAAAATATAAAACAATAAAATTATTATTCTTGGTTCTTTGGGTAAAGTCACCACCATGTAGAAGGGAAACAATAAAATAATAAAAATATAAAACAATATAAAATTCTCACGACGTTTCGACTGCAACACAAGAAGCAATCATCATCAGGTGTGAAAACCATCAGGTGACACACGTCACTGTTGTGTACTGCGAAACTGTACACTACACTATACACTACACTATACACTACTATACATTACACTATACACTACTATACATTACACTATACACTACTATACATTACACTATACACTACACTATACACTACACTATACACTACACTATACACTACTACACTATACACTACACTATACACTACACTATACACTACACTATACACTACACTACACACTACACTATACAATACACTATACACTACACTATACACTACTATACACTACACTATACACTACACTATACACTACACTATACACTACACTATACACTACTATACACTACACTATCCACTACACTATACACTACACTATACACTATATTACACACTACACTATACACTTGACTATACACTACACTATACACTACAATACACCTACACTATACACTACACTATACACTACTATACACTACACTATACACTACACCATACACTACACTATACACTACACTATACACTACTATACACTACACTATACACTACACTATACACTACACTATACACTACACTATACACTACACTATACACTACACTATACACTACAATACACTATACACTACACTATACACTACACTATACACTACACTATACACTACAATATACACTACACTATACACTACACTACACTATACACTACTACACTACACTATACACTACACTATACACTACTACACTACACTATACACTACACTATACAATACACTATACACTACTATACACTACACTATACACTACACTATACACTACACTATACACTACACTATACACTACGCTATACACTATATTATACACTACACTATACACTACACTATACACTACACTTTACACTACTATACACTACACTATACACTACTATACACTACACTATACACTACACTATACACTACACTATACACTACTATACACTACACTATACACTACTATACACTACACTATACACTACTCTATACACTACACTATACACTACACTATACACTACACTATACACTACTATACACTACACTATACACTACACTATACACTACACTATACACTACACTACACACTACACTACACACTACACTATACACTACACTATACACTACACTATACACTACACTATACACTACACTATACACTACACACTACACTACACACTACACTATACACTACTACACTATACACTACACTATACACCACACACTACACTACACACTACACTATACACTACACTATACACTACACTATACACTACACTATACACTACACTATACACTACACTATACACTACTATACACTACACTATACACTACACTATACACTACACTATACACTACACTATACACTACAATACACTATACACTACACTATACACTACACTATACACTACACTATACACTACAATATACACTATACACTACACTATACACAACACTATACACTACACTATACACTACACTATACACTACTACACTACACTATACACTATACTATACACTACTACAATACACTATACACTACACTATACAATACACTATACACTACTATACACTACACTATACACTACACTATACACTACACTATACACTACACTATACACTACACTTTACACTACTATACACTACACTATACACTACTATAAACTACACTATACACTACTATACATTACACTATACACTACACTATACACTACACTATACACTACACTATACACTACACTACACACTACATTATACACTACACTATACACTACACTATACACTACACTATACACTACTATACATTACACTATACACTACACTATACACTAAACACTACAGTATACACTACACTATACACTACTATACACTACACTATACACTATACACTACACTATACTCTACACTATACACTACTATACACTACACTATACACTACTACACTATACACTACACTATACACTATACACTACACTATACACTACACTATACACTACACTATACACTACACTACTACACTAGACTATACACTACACTATATACTACACTATACACTACACTATACACTACACTATACACTACACTACTAAACTACACTATACACTATACTACTACACTACACTATACACTACACTATACACTACACACTACACTATACACAACACTATACACTACACTATACACTACACTACACTATACACTACTACACTACACTATACACTACACTATACACTACACTACACACTACACTATACACTACACTATACACTACACTATACACTACACTATACACTACTATACATTACACTATACACTACACTATACACTAAACACTACACTATACACTACACTATACACTACTATACACTACACTATACACTACACTATACACTACACTATACTCTACACTATACACTACACTATACACTACTATACACTACACTATACACTACTACACTATACACTACACTATACACTATACACTACACTATACACTACACTATACACTACACTATACACTACACTACTACACTAGACTATACACTACACTATACACTACACTATACACTACACTATACACTACACTATACACTATACTACTACACTACACTATACACTACACTATACACTACACACTACACTATACACAACACTATACACTACACTATACACTACACTATACACTACTACACTACACTATATACTACACTATACACTACTACACTACACTATACACTACTACACTACAATATACACTACACTATACACTACACTATACACTACACTATACACTACACTACTACACTACACTACACACTACACTATACACTATATACTATACACTACACACTACACTATACACTACACTATACACTACACTATACACTACTACACTACACTATACACTACACTATACACTACACTATACACTACACACTATACACTACACTACACTATACACTACACTATACACTACACTACTACACTATACACTACACTATACACTACTACACTACACTATACACTACACTATACACTACACACTATACACTACACTACACTATACACTACTACACTACACTATACACTACACTATACACTACACTACTACACTACACTATACACTACACTACACTAATAAACTATACAATACACTATACACTACTACACACTATACACTACACTATACACTACACTATACACTACACTATACACTACTATACCACCACCACGTAGAATGAGAATAAAATAATACATTGATAAAATAAAATATCACAACAATAATATTCCCACGACGTTTCGGCCACAACACAAGCGGCCCTTCATCAGGTGAAGGGACGAGACTGTCTGGTAGGACAGCGCTGGAGTGAAAGAGCCACGTTCAGATCACGGCCTTGAAGCTGTGTGAGAAGAATCAAAGCGCCTTGACAAAGGAATTGGCTTAGAATTTATCATTGAAATAGCTGAGTGATTAGCTTGTGACTGGTCACAGAAATGGCTATGTTAAAAGTTTAAGCCTACACATCCACAGAGGCACCTAGTACAAATCAAACAGGAGAATTTAGCATTGAAATAACTAGGAGAATTTAGCATTGAAATAGCTGAGTGATTAGCTTGTGACTGGTCACAGAAATGGCTATGTTAAAGTCAAAGCATACACATTTACAGAGGCACCTAGTACAAATCAAAAAGGAGAATTTAGCATTGAAATGGCTGAGTGATTAGCTTGTGACTGGTCACAGAAATAGCTATGTTAAAAGTTAAAGCCTACACATCCACAGAGGCACCTAGTACAAATCAAACAGGAGAATTTAGCATTGAAAAATGGCTGAGTGATTAGCTTGTGACTGGTCACAGAAATGGCTATGTTAAAAGTTAAAGCATACACATCCACAGAGGCACCTAGTACAAATCAAACAGGAGAATTTAGCATTGAAATGGCTGAGTGATTAGCTTGTGACTGGTCACAGAAATGGCTATCTTAAAAGTTAAAGCATACACATCCACAGAGGCACCTAGTACAAATCAAACAGGAGAATTTAGCATTGAAATGGCTGAGTGATTAGCTTGTGACTGGTCACAGAAATAGCTATGTTAAAGTCAAAGCCTACACATCCACAGAGGCACCTAGTACAAATCAAACAGGAGAATTTAGCATTGAAATGGCCGAGTGATTAGCTTGTGACTGGTCACAGAAATGGCTATGTTAAAAGTTAAAGCATACACATCCACAGAGGCACCTAGTACAAATCAAACAGGAGAATTTAGCATTGAAATAGCTGAGTGATTAGCTTGTGACTGGTCACAGAAATGGCTATGTTAAAGTCAAAGCCTACACATCCACAGAGGCACCCCTTGACAAAGGAATTAGCATAGAATTTAGCATAGAAATGGCTGAGTGATTAGCTTGTGACTGGTCACAGAAATGGCTATCTTAAAAGTTAAAGCATACACATCCACAGAGGCACCTAGTACAAATCAAACAGGAGAATTTAGCATTGAAATGGCTGAGTGATTAGCTTGTGACTGGTCACAGAAATGGCTATGTTAAAGTCAAGGCCTACACATTCACAGAGGCACCTAGTACAAATCAAACAGGAGAATTTAGCATTGAAATAGCTGAGTGATTAGCTTGTGACTGGTCACAGAAATAGCTATGTTAAAGTCAAGGCCTACACATCCACAGAGGCACCTACTACAAATCAAACAGGAGAATTTAGCATTGAAATAGCTGAGTGATTAGCTTGTGACTGGTCACAGAAATGGCTATGTTAAAGTCAAGGCCTACACATCTACAGAGGCATCTAGTACAAATCAAACAGGATAATTTAGCATTGAAATAGCTGAGTGATTAGCTTGTGACTGGTCACAGAAATGGCTATGTTAAAGTTAAAGCATACACATCCACAGAGGCACCTAGTACAAATCAAACAGGAGAATTTAGCATTGAAATGGCTGAGTGATTAGCTTGTGACTGGTCACAGAAATAGCTATGTTAAAAGTTAAAGCATACACATCCACAGAGGCACCTAGTACAAATCAAACAGGAGAATTTAGCATTGAAATGGCTGAGTGATTAGCTTGTGACTGGTCACAGAAATAGCTAGGTTAAAAGTTAAAGCCTACACATCCACGGAGGCACCTAGTACAAATCAAACAGGAGAATTTAGCATTGAAATGACTGAGTGAATAGCTTGTGACTTGGTCACAGAAATAGCTATGTTAAAAGTTAAAGCATACACATCCACAGAGGCACCTAGTACAAATCAAACAGGAGAATTTAGCATTGAAATGGCTGAGTGATTAGCTTGTGACTGGTCACAGAAATGGTTATGTTAAAGTCAAGGCCTACACATCTACAGAGGCATCTAGTACAAATCAAACAGGAGAATTTAGCATTGAAATAGCTGAGTGATTAGCTTGTGACTGGTCACAGAAATGGCTATGTTAAAGTCAAGGCCTACACATCTACAGAGGCACCTAGTACAAATCAAACAGGAGAATTTAGCATTGAAATAACTAGGAGACTTTAGCATTGAAATGGCTGAGTGATTAGCTTGTAACTGCTCACAGAAATGGCTATGTTAAAGTCAAGGCCTACACATCTACAGAGGCATCTAGTACAAATCAAACAGGATAATTTAGCATTGAAATAGCTGAGTGATTAGCTTGTGACTGGTCACAGAAATGGCTATGTTAAAGTTAAAGCATACACATCCACAGAGGCACCTAGTACAAATCAAACAGGAGAATTTAGCATTGAAATGGCTGAGTGATTAGCTTGTGACTGGTCACAGAAATAGCTATGTTAAAAGTTAAAGCATACACATCCACAGAGGCACCTAGTACAAATCAAACAGGAGAATTTAGCATTGAAATGGCTGAGTGATTAGCTTGTGACTGGTCACAGAAATAGCTAGGTTAAAAGTTAAAGCCTACACATCCACGGAGGCACCTAGTACAAATCAAACAGGAGAATTTAGCATTGAAATGGCTGAGTGATTAGCTTGTGACTGGTCACAGAAATAGCTATGTTAAAAGTTAAAGCATACACATCCACGGAGGCACCTAGTACAAATCAAACAGGAGAATTTAGCATTGAAATAGCTGAGTGATTAGCTTGTGACTGGTCACAGAAATGGCTATGTTGAAGTCAAGGCCTACACATCCACAGAGGCACCTAGTACAAATCAAACAGGAGAATTTAGCATTGAAATGGCCGAGTGATTAGCTTGTGACTGGTCACAGAAATGGCTATGTTAAAGTCAAAGCATACACATCCACAGAGGCACCTGGTACAAACCAAACAGGAGAATTTAGCATTGAAATGGCTGAGTAATTAGCTTGTGACTGGTCACAGAAATGGCTATGTTAAAAGTTAAAGCCTACACATCCACAGAGGCACCTAGTACAAATCAAACAGGAGAATTTAGCATTGAAAAATGGCTGAGTGATTAGCTTGTGACTGGTCACAGAAATAGCTATGTTAAAAGTTAAAGCATACACATCCACAGAGGCACCTAGTACAAATCAAACAGGATAATTTAGCATTGAAATGGCCGAGTGATTAGCTTGTGACTGGTCACAGAAATGGCTATGTTAAAGTCAAAGCATACACATCCACAGAGGCACCTAGTACAAATCAAACAGGATAATTTAGCATTGAAATGGCCGAGTGATTAGCTTGTGACTGGTCACAGAAATGGCTATGTTAAAAGTTAAAGCATACACATCTACAGAGGCACCTAGTACAAATCAAACAGGAGAATTTAGCATTGAAATAACTGAGTGATTAGCTTGTGACTGGTCACAGAAATGGCTATGTTAAAAGTTAAAGCCTACACATCCACAGAGGCACCTAGTACAAATCAAACAGGAGAATTTAGCATTGAAATAACTGAGTGATTAGCTTGTGACTGGTCACAGAAATGGCTATGTTAAAAGTTAAAGCATACACATCCACAGAGGCACCCCTTGACAAAGGAATTAGCATAGAATTTAGCATTGAAATAGCTGAGTGATTAGCTTGTGACTGGTCACAGAAATGGCTATGTTAAAAGTTAAAGCATACACATCCACAGAGGCACCTAGTACAAATCAAACAGGAGAATTTAGCATTGAAATGTCTGAGTAATTAGCTTGTGACTGGTCACAGAAATGGCTATGTTAAAAGTTAAAGCATACACATCCACAGAGGCACCTAGTACAAATCAAACAGGAGAATTTAGCATTGAAATGGCTGAGTGATTAGCTTGTGACTGGTCACAGAAATAGCTATGTTAAAGTCAAAGCCTACACATCCACAGAGGCACCTAGTACAAATCAAACAGGAGAATTTAGCATTGAAATGACTGAGTGAATAGCTTGTGACTTGGTCACAGAAATAGCTATGTTAAAAGTTAAAGCATACACATCCACAGAGGCACCTAGTACAAATCAAACAGGAGAATTTAGCATTGAAATAACTAGGAGAATATAGCATTGAAATGACTGAGTGAATAGCTTGTGACTTGGTCACAGAAATAGCTATGTTAAAAGTTAAAGCATACACATCTACAGAGGCACCTAGTACAAATCAAGCAGGAGAATTTAGCATTGAAATAGCTGAGTGATTAGCTTGTGACTGGTCACAGAAATGGCTATGTTAAAAGTTAAAGCATACACATCCACAGAGGCACCTAGTACAAATCAAACAGGAGAATTTAGCATTGAAATAATGGCTGAGTGATTAGCTTGTGACTGGTCACAGAAATGGCTATGTTAAAAGTTAAAGCATACACATCCACAGAGGCACCTAGTACAAATCAAACAGGAGAATTTAGCATTGAAATGGCTGAGTGATTAGCTTGTGACTGGTCACAGAAATGGCTATGTTAAAGTCAAAGCCTACACATCCACAGAGGCACCTAGTACAAATCAAACAGGAGAATTTAGCATTGAAATAGCTGAGTGATTAGCTTGTGACTGGTCACAGAAATAGCTGTGTTAAAAGTTAAAGCCTACACATCCACAGAGGCACCTAGTACAAATCAAACAGGAGAATTTAGCATTGAAATTGCAGAGTGATTAGCTTGTGACTGGTCACAGAAATAGCTATGTTAAAAGTTAAAGCATACACATCCACAGAGGCACCTAGTACAAATCAAACAGGAGAATTTAGCATTGAAATAGCTGAGTGATTAGCTTGTGACTGGTCACAGAAATGGCTATGTTAAAAGTTAAAGCATACACATCCACAGAGGCACCTAGTACAAATCAAACAGGATAATATAGCATTGAAATAACTAGGAGAATTTAGCATTGAATTAGCTGAGTGATTAGCTTGTGACTGGTCACAGAAATAGCTATGTTAAAAGTTAAAGCCTACACATCCACAGAGGCACCTAGTACAAATCAAACATGGAGAATTTAGCATTGAAAAATGGCTGAGTGATTAGCTTGTGACTGGTCACAGAAATGGCTATGTTAAAAGTTAAAGCCTACACATCCACAGAGGCACCTAGTACAAATCAAACATGGAGAATTTAGCATTGAAAAATGGCTGAGTGATTAGCTTGTGACTGGTCACAGAAATAGCTATGTTAAAAGTTAAAGCCTACACATTCACGGAGGCACCTAGTACAAATCAAACATGGAGAATTTAGCATTGAAAAATGGCTGAGTGATTAGCTTGTGACTGGTCACAGAAATAGCTATGTTAAAAGTTAAAGCATACACATCCACAGAGGCACCTAGTACAAATCAAACAGGAGAATTTAGCATTGAAATAACTAGGAGAATTTAGCATTGAAATGGCTGAGTGATTAGCTTGTGACTGGTCACAGAAATAGCTATGTTAAAAGTTAAAGCCTACACATCCACAGAGGCATCTAGTACAAATCAAACAGGAGAATTTAGCATTGAAAAATGGCTGAGTGATTAGCTTGTGACTGGTCACAGAAATAGCTATGTTAAAAGTTAAAGCATACACATCCACAGAGGCACCTAGTACAAATCAAACAGGATAATTTAGCATTGAAATAACTAGGAGAATTTAGCATTGAATTAGCTGATTGATTAGCTTGTGACTGGTCACAGAAATGGCTTTGTTAAAAGTTAAAGCCTACACATCCACAGAGGCACCTGGTACAAATCAAACATGGAGAATTTAGCATTGAAAAATGGCTGAGTGATTAGCTTGTGACTGGTCACAGAAATAGCTACACATATCTCTGACGGTGCATGCGACATTGCCCGCATTCACATGCAGGGTCCACCAACCTCCCTCTGCTCAGTTCAGCTTCGCCTGAAGGCGTTTCAGCCTGACGGTCAGAATGATACCCTGCCGATTTGCGTGATTTGTAAGGGACACAAACAGGCCTCAGGAGATTTTGGCTTAGCTCGTCCGGGTGTACGGGAGGTCGTGGGTTCGATCAGGGGCACTGTGAGATGTTGACTGCCTCGCCTGGTCTACAGGAGGTCGTGGGTTCCATCACGGACCCTGTGAGATGTTGACTACCTCGCCTGGTGCACAGGAGGTCGTGGGTTCGTTATCACGGACACTGTGAGATGTTGACTGCCTCGCCTGGTATACAGGACGTCGTGGGTTCGACCCCGGACCCTGTGAGATGTTGACTTAGCTCGCCTGGTGCACAGGAGGTCGTGGGTTCCATCACGGACACTGTGAGATGTTGACTACCTCGCCTTGTGCACAGGAGGTCGTGGGTTCCATCACGGGCACTGTAAGATGTTGACTACCTCGCCTGGTACACAGGAGGTCGTGGGTTCCATCACGGACACTGTGAGATGTTGACTACCTCGCCTGGTATACAGGACGTCGTGGGTTCCATCACGGACCCTGTGAGATGTTGACTACCTCGCCTGGTCTACAGGAGGTCGTGGGTTCGTTATCACGGACACTGTGAGATGTTGACTACCTCGCCTAGTATACAGGAGGTCGTGAGTTCCATCACGGACCCTGTGAGATGTTGACTACCTCGCCTGGTATACAGGAGGTCGTGGGTTCTATCACGGACCCTGTGAGATGTTGACTTAGCTCGCCTGGTGCACAGGAGGTCGTGGGTTCGATCCCGGACCCTGTGAGATGTTGACTACCTCGCCTGGTATACAGGAGGTCGTGGGTTCGATCCCGGACCCTGTGAGATGTTGAATTAGCTCGCCTGGTTTACAGGAGGTCGTGGGTTCGATCCCGGACCCTGTGAGTTGTTGACCACCTCGCCTGGTATACAGGAGGTCGTGGGTTCCATCCCGGACCCTGTGAGATGTTGACTACCTCGCCTGGTATAACACAAACCCTATGTGTCCTGACTATTAGACCACCCTGTATAATAATAATAATAACAACCCCTATGTCACCTGACTATTAGACCACCCTGTATAATAATAATAATAACCCCTATGTGTCCTGACTTTTAGACCACCCTGTATAATAATAACAACCCCTATGTGTCCTGACTTTTAGACCACCCTGTATAATAATAATAACAACCCCTATGTGTCCTGACTTTTAGACCACCCTGTATAATAATAATAATAACAACCCCTATGTGTCCTGACTTTTAGACCACCCTGTATAATAATAATAATAACCCCTATGTGTCCTGACTATTAGACCACCCTGTATAATAATAATAATAACAACCCCTATGTGTGATGACTATTAGACCACCCTGTATAATAATAATAACAACCCCTATGTGTCCTGACTTTTAGACCACCCTGTATAATAATAATAACAACAACCCCTATGTGTCCTGACTATTAGACCACCCTGTATAATAATAATAACAACCCCTATGTGTCCTGACTTTTAGACCACCCTGTATAATAATAATAATAACTCCTATGTGTCCTGACTTTTAGACCACCCTGTATAATAATAATAACAACCCCTATGTGTCCTGACTTTTAGACCACCCTGTATAATAATAATAACACCACCAACCCCTATGTGCCCTGACTTCCGGGCCACCCTGTTTAACCACAGCCACGACTATGAAATCCACGATTTTGTTTTTCACCGCAAGGTCATTTTTCACCATATATTTGTTTTAAATCAATACTTTCGTGATCGACATGAGTTGACTAAGCTAACCTCCCTACCCCCCAGCAAAAAAAGAAACGCCAGATGACCTTTAATATGCAAATAAACTTAATATTTGTGCACATACCGACTACAATGGAAAATACCTCCTTAGAAATATCAAGATATATTTATACAGGTGGTGCGTATCGGTCCCAAGGGCAGAAACGAGACGTTGGGTGGGTGAGTGGGTGGGTGGGTGAGTGGTTGAGTGAGTGAGTGGGTGAGTGAGTGGTTGAGTGAGTGGGTGAGTGAGTGAGTGGGTGAGTGAGTGAGTGGGTGAGTGAGTGGGTGAGTGGGTGGGTGGGTGAGTGAGTGGGTGAGTGAGTGAGTGGGTGATTGGTTATTGGGTGAGTAGGTGGGTGGGTGAGTGAGTGAGTGGGTGGGTGAGTGAGTGGGTGGGTGGGTGGGTGAGTGGTTGAGTGAGTGAGTGGGTGAGTGGGTGAGTGAGTGAGTGAGTGGGTGAGTGAGTGAGTGGGTGAGTGAGTGAGTGGGTAGGTTAGTGAGTGAGTGGGTGAGTGAGTGGTGAGTGAGTGGGTGAGTGAGTGGTTGGATGAGTGGGTGAGTGGGTGGGTGAGTGAGTGGTTGAGTGAGTGAGTGGGTGAGTGGGTGAGTGGGTAGGTGAGTGGGTGGGTGAGTGAGTGGGTGAGTAGTGGGTGGGTGGGTGAGTGAGTGGGTGGGTGAGTGAGTAGGTGAGTGGGTGAGTGGGTGAGTGAGTGGGTGGGTGAGTGAGTGAGTGAGTGGGTGAGTGAGTGAGTGAGTGGGTGGGTGAGTGAGTGAGTGGGTGAGTGAGTGAGTGGGTAGGTTAGTGAGTGAGTGGGTGAGTGAGTGGTGAGTGAGTGGGTGAGTGAGTGGTTGGGTGAGTGGGTGAGTGGGTGGGTGGGTGAGTGAGTGGTTGAGTGAGTGAGTGGGTGAGTGGGTGAGTGAGTCAGTGGGTGAGTGGTGGGTGATTGGGTGAGTAGGTGGGTGGGTGAGTGAGTGAGTGGGTGAGTGAATGGGTGAGTGAGTGAGTGGGTGAATGGTGATTGGGTGAGTAGGTGGGTGGATTAGTGGGTGAGTGGGTGAGTGAGTGGGTGAGTGAGTGGGTGAGTGAGTGGTTGAGTGAGTGGGTGAGTGGGTGGGTGAGTGAGTGGGTGAGTGAGTGGGTGAGTGAATGAGTGAGTGGGTGAGTGGGTGAGTGAGTGGTTGAGTGAGTGGGTGGGTGAGTGGGTGAGTGAGTGGTTGAGTGAGTGAGTGGGTGAATGGTGATTGGGTGAGTAGGTGGGTGGATTAGTGGGTGAGTGGGTGGGTGGGTGAGTGAGTGGGTGGGTGAGTGGGTGAGTGGGTGGGTGTGTGAGTGAGTGAGTGGGTGAGTGGGTGGGTGAGTGGGTGAGTGAGTAGGTGAGTGAGTGAGTGGGTGACTGGGTGAGTGAGTGAGTTGGGTGAGTGAGTGGGTGAGTGAGTGGTTGAGTGAGTGGGTGGGTGAGTGAGTGGGTGAGTGAGTGAGTGAGTGGGTGAGTGAATGAGTGACTGGGTGAGTGGTGATTGGGTGAGTAGGTGGGTTGGGTGAGTGAGTGAGTGGGTGAGTGAGTGGGTGAGTGAGTGGGTGGGTGGGTGAGTGGGTCGGTGGGTGAGTGAGGGAGTGAGTGAGTGAGTGGGTGAGTGAGTGGTGAGTGGGTTGGTGGGTGAGTGGGTGAGTGAGTGGGTGAGTGAATGGGTGGGTGAGTGAGTGGGTGAGTGAGTGGGTGAGTGGGTTGGTGGGTGGGTGAGTGGGTGCGTGGCTGTGTTGCTGGGTGGCTGAGTGAGTTGGTGGGTGGGTGAGTGAGTGAGCGGTGGTGCAGTGGTTAGCGCTAAGCTGCTGTGCTACAAACCTGACGAACCGGGTTCGAATCCCGCTCACGGCCAACACCAGTGACGATTATCTGAACCGGTCCTGGGCCTCCCCTAGGTCGACTCAGCCTCAAATGAGTACCTGGTGCGGTGTGTAAACATCGCTACTGGGGAGACAAAGGCGGTCGGGCGTGGTGCTGGCCACCCACCCCCTCGTGTACCGTTCCGGCCTTCATAGGTGCTCGCTAACAGCACTTGCCCCTACAGTCTGTTAAGGCTATATGGGGGATCTTTGTCTCTATGTCTGTGTGTGTGTGTCTGTGTGTGTGTCCGGCAAAACAACCCCCTACCTCCTCGCGGTGCCGGACCGGCAACTCTGTCGTGGACAGTGCTGTGGGGGGAGGTCCAATTTTGATTGGCCCCACCCCTCATGGCATATGTGTCCACCACAGGGGCTAAACGGGGGCTCTGGACGGGTGCGAGGGGCTGGTAACCCCTCCAACTTCAATTAATTACCACTAAACCACGAGTTAAACTGAAATATTTAACTAATAAGCTTGTGCCGGACAGGCGTCTATATGACGTCTCCTGGCCAAACTCCAATTGGCGGAGCCAGGAGATTGAATATCTACCCTCGGGGCTCCTCCAGAAACAACGAAAAGCCACTACGGGTGGCCACGTGGAATGTTCGAACGCTCACTGCGGAGGAGAGGCTGCCACTCCTCTGTCGGGAGCTGGACCGGTACCGCCTGGATCTCTGTGGCATTCAGGAGGTCCGGTGGACCGGCTCTGGCTCCTGCCACCATGAGGAGTGGACAGTCCTCTACTCGGGGCAGCAGACTGCCAAACAACAGGGTGTGGCTCTTCTTTTGAACAAAAGAATGAAGGGGGCGTGGGAGCGTGGCGGTGAGGTGTGGGAAGCTGTAAGTCCCAGGCTACTTTGGGCTCGCCTTCCCATCAACCGGAGGCGAGGAATGGTGGTCGTAGTTACTTATGCCCCCACCGAAGATGAACATCCGTGGAGGGATGCAGGCAAAGCCGATGAGTCAGATGCCTGCTATGACTTCCTGTCACAGGTGCTGGCTAAAGTGGCCCCTCGGGATAGAGTCATCATGTTGGGTGACTTCAATGCCCGAGTTGGTCATGATACTGGCACCTGGTCTTGAGTGATTGGAGGGCATGGGCCAGATCAGCTCAATAACAACGGTAGGAGGCTGCTAGATTTTTGTGCAGCCCATGGGCTAGTAATTACCAACATGCTGTTCCGGCATCGGCGCATCCACACAACATCATGGATGCATGCCGGGTCCAAGCAAGAACATCTGCTGGACTACATAGTGACGGACCAGCGGATGCGGGCCCATGTCCTTGACACCAGGACCTACCGTGGATCTGATCTGCCCTCTGACCATCGACTAGTCATCTGTAAGATGCGCCTGCCATTCTTCCACTCCGGTGGTGGGTGTACACCCAGGACCCCATTCCAACCTAAAGTGGCCTGGTCTCAGTTATCTGATGAAAGTTGCAAGCGAGAATTTCATCATCGCCTGCGGCTGGGATTGCCATCATCCCCGACTCCTCCTGATGTCGAGGGTAAATGGGCGAGGTTTAGGACTGTGACTCATGCAGCTGCAATGGCTGCTTTGGGTACGCGGTCCAGACCTCCCCAGAGACCCTGGCTGACAGAAGAGGTGTTCAGGATGGTTGAGAAAAGGTGACAGGCCCACTGTCATCGGCTACAGAATCCCACGTCAGAGAATGAGGAGGCTTACCGCAGCCTTCGCCCGGAGGTTCGGAGAGCCGTGAGGCGCTGCAAGGATGGGTGGTGGTCGTGGGTTGCTGAGGAGATGGAGTCTGCCTCAGTGGCCCGGGATCACAAATATCTATTTAAATCCATCAAAAAGGTAATGTGCAGCGCCACACTATTACCATCATTTGGGGAAAACGGTGACCCAATCTCCGACCCCCAGGAACAGGTTTGCAGATTTGCTGAGCATTTCTGTGAGGTCCTGGGGTAGGGAAAATCCCTCAGCCAGGAAAACATCGTGGCACAAAGTGAGGATGACGCTGCTGAGGCTGCGGTGCCTCAAATATTGGAAGAAGTCACCCCCTGTGAGTGGCTGGCTGAGGTGCCATCTGTTGAGGAAGTACTGAAGGCGATCCGGAGTCTAAGACCAGGAAAGGCAGCGGGCAGAGATTATCTCCCAAGCGAAATGCTGAGGGAGGGCGGCGTTTGTGCACAGACTGCCCTATATGACATCATAACAACAGTCTGGACCACTGGACGGGTTCCGCAGGATTGGAAGGATGCCCTGGTGGTCCCCCTTTTTAAGAAGGGGGACCGCACAGACTGTAACAACTACAGGGGCATCTCACTCCTCAGTGAGCCGGGAATGGTCCTGGCAAGGATTATTCAACATCGCCTTGCCAGGCACGCTGAGGAGAGGCTTGCGGAGCCCCAATGCGGTTTCAGGAAAGGGCGGTCCTGCACAGATGCCATATTTTTTGTCCGTCTGCTACAGCAGTGTAGGGAATTCCAACAAGACCTACATCTCTGCTTTATTGACCTGGTCAAGGCCTATGATACCATCAGTAGGCCTGGGCTCTGGGTTGTTCTTCGTGCTTTTGGAGTACCTGACCCTCTGCTCACGATCATTAAGGACCTTCATGATGGTGAGCGGACCCGGGTAACACTAGGTGGCCGGAAGTCAGAGCCATTCCCTGTTAACCTTGGGGTGCAACAGGGATGTCCTCTGGCTCCCACATTATTTAACATCTATTTTGACCACGTAGTTCGTGAAGCCTTCAATAGCTGTACCGGGGGAATCTCCATATGGTACAGATATAATGGGAGGCTGATCGACGCCCGGGTGCGGTCAAGGGATGGCTCCCTATTGCTCAACCACATTATGTATGCTGATGATTTGGTAATAGCTGCTCATTCAGAGGAGGAGTTGGAGACGCTGCTGCTGAGACTGGAGCGTGCCACTAAGAGGTGGGGCCTTACCATCAGCCATACCAAAACTAAGCACCTGCCTGGGTATTTTGTACCATCGGACACTCCACCCCCACAACTCCCAATCGGTGATGGGGCAGTTGTGGAGAGAGTGGAGAGTTTCCCACACCTGGGCAGTGTGCTTATGACTGGCTCCAGTTTAACAGCAGAGGTCTCACTCCGAATCAGTCGAGCGGCAATATCTTTTCATCGGTTGCGTAACGCTGTGTGGAAGCTACCTGGTCTGTCGCTCCGCACTAAGCTTCAGGTCTTCTCTGCCACGGTCATTCCCTCCCTTCTCTACGCTTGCGAAACGTGGACCCCCGTAATGGAACATCTTTGCCGGTTAGAAACATTTAGGCTGGCCTGCCTACGATCCATCCTGGGTTTAACCAGATTGGATTGTGTGAGGAGCTCACAAATCCTTGAAAGATCTGGGCAACGTCCCATCGGTGAGCTCCCCCGGCGGGGAAGGCTGCGATGGCTGGGTCATGTAGCCCGCATGCCCAGCCATCGAAAGCCGAAACAGCTTTTGTTCGGCCGGATCGAGGGGGCTAAGCGGACGTGGCACAGGCTAGAGAAGAGATGGAGTGATGTGGTACAGGAGGACATGGAGCTGAGTGGACTTGCCGATGACTGGTACCAACGGTGTCAAGATCGGCCTCTGTGGAGGAGGCTCGTGAAGGACGCTACTGGGCAGTTGGAGGCAGTCGCCCTCCAACAACAATGGAGGGCGGAGGAGGACGCTCAGAACAACGAGCGGAGCGCCGGGTGGCTAAAGCACAGCAGGTTGGCACAGTAGGGGGCACAGGTGGTGCATCAGCCAGTCATCTCAGTCATCTCAGTCAGTCGACCCGTGGCACCTGGGTCTGCCCCGTGACCTCCTGCCAGCGGGCGTTCAACACTTCACATGGCCTCAGGGTGCACATGGCCTGGCACAAGGGTCGTGGTGACATCACTGCTTAGTGGCGAATGGCGGTTGTTGTTGTTGTGTGTCTGTGTGTGCTTATATAGCCCGAGGCTGGGCCTAGGCTCCGCCCCCGCTTATATAGCCCCAGGCTGGGCCTAGGCTCCGCCCCTGCTTTTATAGCCTCAGGCTGGGCCTAGGCTCCGCCCCCGCTTACATAGCCCCAGGCTGGGCCTAGGCTCCGCCCCCGCTTACATAGCCCCAGGCTGGGCCTAGGCTCCGCCGCCTCTTATATAGCCCAGGGCTGTGCCTAGGCTCCGCCCACGCTTATATAGCCCCAGGCTGGGCCTAGGCTCCGCCCCCGCTTATATAGCCCCAGGCTGGGCCTAGGCTCCGCCCCCGCTTATATAGCCCCAGGCTGGGCCTAGGCTCCGCCCCCGCTTACATAGCCCCAGGCTGGGCTTAGGCTCCGCCCCCGCTTACATAGCCGCAGGCAGGGCCTAGGCTCCGCCTCCGCTTATATAGCCCCAGGCTGGGCCTAGGCTCCGCCCGCGCTTACATAGCCCCAGGCTGGGCCTAGGCTCCGCCCCCGCTTATATAGCCGCAGGCTGGGCCTAGGCTCCGCCCCCGCTTGTATAGCCCCAGGTTTGGCCTAGGCTCCGCCCCCGCTTATATAGCCCCAGGCTGGGCCTAGGCTCCGCCCCCGCTTATATAGCCCCAGCCTGGGCCTAGGCTCCGCCCCCGCTTGTATAGCCCCAGGCTGGGCCTAGGCTCCGCCCCCGCTTATATAGCCTCAGGCTGGGCCTAGGCTCCGCCCCCTCTTATATAGCCCCAGCCTGGGCCTAGGCTCCGCCCCCGCTTATAAAGCCGCAGGCTGGGCCTAGGCTCCGCCCCCTCTTATATAGCCCCAGGCTGGGCCTAGGCTCCGCCCCCGCTTACGTAGCCCCAGGCTGGGCCTAGGCTCCGCCCCCGCTTATATAGCCCCAGGCTGGGCCTAGGCTCCGCCCCCCGCTTATATAGCCCCAGCCTGGGCCTAGGCTCCGCCCCCGCTTGTATAGCCCCAGGCTGGGCCTAGGCTCCGCCCCCGCTTATATAGCCGCAGGCTGGGCCTAGGCTCCGCCCCCGCTTACGTAGCCCCAGGCTGGGCCTAGGCTCCGCCACCCACTTACATAGCCCCAGGCTGGACCTTGGCTCCGCCCCCGCTTACATAGCCCCATGCTGGACCTTGGCTCCGCCCCCCGCTTACATAGCCCCAGGCTGGGCCTAGGCTCCGCCCCCGCTTATATAGCCCCAGGCTTGCCCTAGGCTCCGCCCCCGCTTGTATAGCCGCAGGCTGGGCCTAGGCTCCGCCCCCCGCTTACATAGCCCCAGGCTAGGCCTAGGCTCCGCCCCCCGCTTACATAGCCCCGGGCTGGGCCTAGGCTCCGCCCCCCGCTTACATAGCCCCAGGCTGGACCTTGGCTCCGCCCCCCGCTTACATACCCCTGGGCTGGGCCTAGGCTCCGCCCCCCGCTTACATAGCCCCAGGCTGGGCCTAGGCTCCGCCCCCCGCTTACATAGCCCCAGGCTGGACCTTGGCTCCGCCCCCCGCTTACATAGCCCCAGCCTGGGCCTAGGCTCCGCCCCCGCTTGTATAGCCCCAGGCTGGGCCTAGGCTCCGCCCCCGCTTACGTAGCCCCAGGCTGGGCCTAGGCTCCGCCCCCTGCTTACATAGCCCCAGGCTGGACCTAGGCTCCGCCCCCCGCTTACATAGCCCCCAGGCTGGACCTTGGCTCCGCCCCCCGCTTACATAGCCCCAGGCTGGGCCTAGGCTCCGCCCCCCGCTTACATAGCCCCAGGCTGGACCTTGGCTCCGCCCCCCGCTTACATAGCCCCAGGCTGGGCCTAGGCTCCGCCCCCCGCTTACATAGCCCCAGGCTGGACCTTGGCTCCGCCCCCCGCTTACATAGCCCCAGCCTGGGCCTAGGCTCCGCCCCCGCTTGTATAGCCCCAGGCTGGGCCTAGGCTCCGCCCCCGCTTACGTAGCCCCAGGCTGGGCCTAGGCTCCGCCCCCTGCTTACATAGCCCCAGGCTGGACCTAGGCTCCGCCCCCCGCTTACATAGCCCCCAGGCTGGACCTTGGCTCCGCCCCCCGCTTACATAGCCCCAGGCTGGGCCTAGGCTCCGCCCCCCGCTTACATAGCCCCAGGCTGGACCTTGGCTCCGCCCCCGCTTACATAGCCCCAGGCTGGGCCTAGGCCCCGCCTACGGCCACGCCCCCCCCCCCCCGAGTGGAACTTTCCAGACGGCCCAGATAACTTCAGCTTTGTGGATTGTGGAATGTTGGTAGTGGTGCCTTGTAGCCCGTGCTACCATTTAACTACCAGTAGATGTCACTGTCTCGTTACACATTTGCACGCATTTGGTTCCGTCGGTAAAGTCATCACGTGGGCGATGAAATGAAATCAATCACGACGTTTCGGGTAAGCAGCTGATGCAGGAGGCTTGTGTTGCGAACGTATTCATTATTAGTGTTGAAGCGTCGTATTAATTATTATAATTGATAGACGCGCACACACACACCTACACACACACACCTACACACACACACACCTACACACACACACACCTACACACACACACACCTACACACACACACCTACACACACACACACACACAAAGACAAAGATCCCCCGTGCAGCCTGTAACAGACTGTAGGGGCAAGTGCTGTTAGCGAGCACCTATGAAGGCCGGAACGGTACACGAGGGGGTGGGTGGCCAGCACCACGCCCGACCGCCTTTGTCTCTCCCTAGTGGCGATGTTTACTACACACCGCACCAGGTACTCATTTAAGGCTGAGTCGACCTAGGGGAGGCCAGGGACCGGTTCAGATAATCGTCACCGGTGTTGACCGTGAGCGGGAATCGAACCCGGGCCGCCAGGTTCATAGCGCAGCGTAGCGCTAACCACTACACTATACACTACTACACTATACACTACACTATCGCTCCCCACACACAGACACAACACACACAGTGACACACACACAGACACACACACAGACACACAGTGACACACACACACAGACACACACACAGACACACACATACAGACACACACACACAGACACACACACAGACACACAGACACTCACACAGAGAGACACACACAGACACACACATACAGATACACACACAGACACACCCACAGACACACAGACACTCACACAGAGACACACACAGAGACACACAGACAGATACACACACAGACACACACATACAGACACACTTACAGATACACACATACAGACACACACACAGACACACACATACAGACACACTTACAGATACACACATACAGACACACATACAGACACACACACAGACACACACATACAGACACACATACAGACACACACACAGACACACACACAGATACAGGCATACGCGCACATACACACACACACAGATACACACACACAGACACACACAGACACACACAGACACACGCACACAGACGCAACGATATACACCACACACACAAACACACCCAAACTCAGCGACACACACACAGACACACACACACAGAGACACACACACAGACACACCCAAACTCAGCGACAGACACACACACACAGACACACACAGACACACACACACAGAGACACACTCAAACTCAGCGACACACACACAGAGACACACACACACACAGACACACACAGACACACACACAGACACACACACACACAGACACACACACACAGACACACCCAAACTCAGCGACAGACACACACACACAGACACACCCAAACTCAGCGACACACACGCAGACACACACACACAGAGACACACACAGACACACAGCCACACACACACAGACACAGACACACACAGAGACAGAGACACACAGAGACACACACACAGACACACACACAGAGACACACACAGACACAAACACACAGACACACATACACAGACACACACACAGAGACAGAGACACACACACACAGACACACACACAGACACACACACAGACACACACAGACACACACACAGAGACACACACACAGAGACACACAAACAGAGACACACACACAGACACACACAGACACACACACAGAGACACACAAACAGAGACACACACACAGACACACACACAGACACACACAGACACACACACCTAAACTCAGCGACACACACAGACACACAGACACACACACAGTCACACACACAGTCACACACACACAGACACACAGACACACACAGACACACACACAGACACACACACAGACACACACACAGACACACCTAAACTCAGCGACACACACAGACACACACACACACAGACACACACACAGACATCCAAACTCAGCGACACACACAGACACACACACAAACACACACATACAGACACACACACAGACACACACAGACACACACACACAGACACACCCAAATTCAGCGACAGACACACACACAGACCCACCCATACTCAGCGACAGACACACACACAGACACACACACACAGAGACACACACACACACAGACACACCCAATCTCAGCGACAGACACACACACAGACACACACACAGACACACACAGACACACACACACACGGATATACACCACACACACAGAGACACACAGAGACACACCCAAACTCAGCGACAGACACACACACAGACACACACACACACACGGATATACACCACACACACAGACACACACAGAGACACACCCAAACTCAGCGACAGACAAACACACAGACACACACAGAGAGACACACACACACAGACACACACAGAGACACAGAGACACACCCAAACTCAGCGACACAGACACACACACAGACACACACACACACACACGGATATACACCACACACACACACAGAGACACACCCAAACTCAGCGACAGACACACACACAGACACACACACACACCGATATACACCACACACAGAGACACACACAGACACACACAGACACACACAGACACACCCAAACTCAGCGACACAGACACACACACAGACACACAGACACACACACACGGATATACACCACACACACAGGCATGAAGAGATCAGTGTTGGTGTCTTCACGAGCGGCTCCAGCAGAGATGAGTCTGGTGCCAGAGCTCAGCAGAGCGGATAAGGATGGCAGCTACACATTGAATGTGAAAGGTGAGCTACTGGTGGTGTTATAATTATTATTGTTATTTCACAGGGTGGCCCAAAAGTCAGGACACATAGGGGTTGTTGTTGTTGATATACAGGGTGGTCTAATGGTCAGGACACATGGGGGTTGTTATTGTTGTTATACAGGGTGGTCTAATGGTCAGGACACATAGGGGTTGTTGTTGTTGTTGTTGTTATACAGGGTGGTCTAATGGTCAGGACACATAGGGGTTGTTGTTATTATTGTTATTTCACAGGGTGGCCCAAAAGTCAGGACACATGGGGGTTGTTGTTGTTGTTATACAGGGTGGTCTAATGGTCAGGACACATAGGGGTTGTTGTTGTTATACAGGGTGGTCTAATGGTCAGGACACATAGGGGTTGTTGTTGTTGTTGTTGTTATACAGGGTGGTCTAATGGTCAGGACACATAGGGGTTGTTGTTATTATTGTTATTTCACAGGGTGGCCCAAAAGTCAGGACACATGGGGGTTGTTGTTGTTGTTATACAGGGTGGTCTAATGGTCAGGACACATAGGGGTTGTTGTTGTTATACAGGGTGGTCTAATGGTCAGGACACATAGGGGTTGTTGTTGTTGTTGTTATACAGGGTGGTCTAATGGTCAGGACACATAGGGGTTGTTGTTGTTGTTATACAGGGTGGTCTAATGGTCAGGACACATAGGGGTTGTTATTGTTGTTATACAGGGTGGTCTAATGGTCAGGACACATAGGGGTTGTTGTTGTTGTTGTTATACAGGGTGGTCTAATGGTCAGGACACATAGGGGTTGTTATTGTTGTTATACAGGGTGGTCTAATGGTCAGGACACATAGGGGTTGTTGTTGTTGTTATACAGGGTGGTCTAAAAGTCAGGACACATAGGGGTTGTTGTTGTTGATATACAGGGTGGTCTAATGGTCAGGACACATAGGGGTTGTTGTTGTTGTTGTTATACAGGGTGGTCTAAAAGTCAGGACACATAGGGGTTGTTGTTGTTGTTATACAGGGTGGTCTAATGGTCAGGACACATAGGGGTTGTTGTTGTTGTTATACAGGGTGGTCTAATGGTCAGGACACATAGGGGTTGTTGTTGTTGTTGTTATACAGGGTGGTCTAAAAGTCAGGACACATAGGGGTTGTTATTGTTGTTATACAGGGTGGTCTAATGGTCAGGACACATAGGGGTTGTTGTTGTTATACAGGGTGGTCTAAAAGTCAGGTCACATAGGGGTTGTTGTTGTTGTTATACAGGGTGGTCTAAAAGTCAGGACACATAGGGGTTGTTGTTGTTGTTATACAGGGTGGTCTAAAAGTCAGGACACATAGGGGTTGTTGTTGTTGTTATACAGGGTGGTCTAAAAGTCAGGACACATAAGGGTTGTTATTATTATTATTATTATACAGGGTGGTCTAATGGTCAGGACACATAGGGGTTGTTGTTGTTGTTATACAGGGTGGTCTAATGGTCAGGACACATAGGGGTTGTTGTTGTTGTTGTTATACAGGGTGGTCTAATGGTCAGGACACATAGGGGTTGTTATTGTTGTTGTTATACAGGGTGGCCCAAAAGTCAGGACACATAGGGGTTGTTGTTGTTGATATACAGGGTGGTCTAATGGTCAGGACACATGGGGGTTGTTATTGTTGTTATACAGGGTGGTCTAATGGTCAGGACACATAGGGGTTGTTGTTGTTGTTGTTGTTATACAGGGTGGTCTAATGGTCAGGACACATAGGGGTTGTTGTTATTATTGTTATTTCACAGGGTGGCCCAAAAGTCAGGACACATGGGGGTTGTTGTTGTTGTTATACAGGGTGGTCTAATGGTCAGGACACATAGGGGTTGTTGTTGTTATACAGGGTGGTCTAATGGTCAGGACACATAGGGGTTGTTGTTGTTGTTGTTGTTATACAGGGTGGTCTAATGGTCAGGACACATAGGGGTTGTTGTTATTATTGTTATTTCACAGGGTGGCCCAAAAGTCAGGACACATGGGGGTTGTTGTTGTTGTTATACAGGGTGGTCTAATGGTCAGGACACATAGGGGTTGTTGTTGTTATACAGGGTGGTCTAATGGTCAGGACACATAGGGGTTGTTGTTGTTGTTGTTATACAGGGTGGTCTAATGGTCAGGACACATAGGGGTTGTTGTTGTTGTTATACAGGGTGGTCTAATGGTCAGGACACATAGGGGTTGTTATTGTTGTTATACAGGGTGGTCTAATGGTCAGGACACATAGGGGTTGTTGTTGTTGTTGTTATACAGGGTGGTCTAAAAGTCAGGACACATAGGGGTTGTTGTTGTTGATATACAGGGTGGTCTAATGGTCAGGACACATAGGGGTTGTTGTTGTTGTTGTTATACAGGGTGGTCTAAAAGTCAGGACACATAGGGGTTGTTGTTGTTGTTATACAGGGTGGTCTAATGGTCAGGACACATAGGGGTTGTTGTTGTTGTTATACAGGGTGGTCTAATGGTCAGGACACATAGGGGTTGTTGTTGTTGTTGTTATACAGGGTGGTCTAAAAGTCAGGACACATAGGGGTTGTTATTGTTGTTATACAGGGTGGTCTAATGGTCAGGACACATAGGGGTTGTTGTTGTTATACAGGGTGGTCTAAAAGTCAGGTCACATAGGGGTTGTTGTTGTTGTTATACAGGGTGGTCTAAAAGTCAGGACACATAGGGGTTGTTGTTGTTGTTATACAGGGTGGTCTAAAAGTCAGGACACATAGGGGTTGTTGTTGTTGTTATACAGGGTGGTCTAAAAGTCAGGACACATAAGGGTTGTTATTATTATTATTATTATACAGGGTGGTCTAATGGTCAGGACACATAGGGGTTGTTGTTGTTGTTATACAGGGTGGTCTAATGGTCAGGACACATAGGGGTTGTTATTGTTGTTATACAGGGTGGTCTAAAAGTCAGGACACATAGGGGTTGTTGTTGTTGTTATACAGGGTGGTCTAATGGTCAGGACACATAGGGGTTGTTGTTGTTATACAGGGTGGTCTAATGGTCAGGACACATAGGGGTTGTTATTGTTGTTGTTATACAGGGTGGTCTAATGGTCAGGACACATGGGGGTTGTTGTTGTTGTTGTTGTTATACAGGGTGGTCTAAAAGTCAGGACACATAGGGGTTGTTGTTGTTGTTGTTATACAGGGTGGTCTAAAAGTCAGGACACATAGGGGTTGTTATTATTGTTATTATACAGGGTGGTCTAAAAGTCAGGACACATAGGGGTTGTTATTATTGTTATACAGGGTGGTCTAATGGTCAGGACACATAGGGGTTGTTATTGTTGTTGTTATACAGGGTGGTCTAAAAGTCAGGTCACATAGGGGTTGTTATTATTATTATTATACAGGGTGGTCTAAAAGTCAGGACACATAGGGGTTGTTGTTATTATTATTATACAGGGTGGTCTAATAGTCAGGACACATAGGGGTTGTTATTATTATTATTATACAGGGTGGTCTAATAGTCAGGACACATAGGGGTTGTTATTATTATTATTATACAGGGTGGTCTAATAGTCAGGACACATAGGGGTTGTTATTATTATTATTATACAGGGTGGTCTAAAAGTCAGGACACATAGGGGTTGTTATTATTATTATTATTATACAAGTTGGTCTAATAGTCAGGACACATAGGGGTTGTTATTATTATTATTATACAGGGTGGTCTAATAGTCAGGACACATAGGGGTTGTTATTATTATTATACAGGGTGGTCTAAAAGTCAGGACACATAGGGGTTATTATTATTATTATACAGGGTGGTCTAAAAGTCAGGACACATAGGGGTTGTTATTATTATTATTATACAGGGTGGTCAAATAGTCAGGACACATAGGGGTTGTTATTATTATTATTATACAGGGTGGTCTAAAAGTCAGGACACATAGGGGTTGTTATTATTATTATACAGGGTGGTATAAAAGTCAGGACACATAGGAGTTGTTATTATTATTATTATTATACAGGGTGGTCTAAAAGTCAGGACACATAGGGGTTGTTATTATTATACAGGGTGGTCTAATAGTCAGGACACATAGGGTTTATTATTATTATTATACAGGGTGGTCTAATAGTCAGGACACATAGGGGTTGTTATTATTATTATTATACAGGGTGGTCTAAAAGTCAGAACACATAGGGGTTATTATTATTATTATACAGGGTGGTCTAATAGTCAGGACACATAGGGGTTGTTATTATTATTATTATTATACAGGGTGGTCTAATAGTCAGGACACATAGGGGTTGTTGTTATTATTATTATACAGGGTGGTCTAAAAGTCAGGACACATAGGGGTTGTTATTATTATTATTATACAGGGTGGTCTAATAGTCAGGACACATAGGGGTTGTTATTATTATTATACAGGGTGGTCTAATAGTCAGGATACATAGGGGTTATTATTATTATTATACAGGGTGGTCTAATAGTCAGGACTCATAGGGGTTGTTATTATTATTATTATACAGAGTGGTCTAAAAGTCAGGACACATAGGGGTTGTTATTATTATTATACAGGGTGGTCTAAAAGTCAGGACACATAGGGGTTGTTATTATTGTTATACAGGGTGGTCTAATAGTCAGGTCACATAGGGGTTATTATTATTATTATACAGGGTGGTCTAATAGTCAGGACACATAGGGGTTGTTATTATTATTATTATACAGGGTGGTCTAATAGTCAGGACACATAGGGGTTGTTATTATTATTATTATACAGGGTGGTCTAAAAGTCAGGACACATAGGGGTTGTTATTATTATTATACAGGGTGGTTTAATAGTCAGGACACATAGGGGTTGTTATTATTATTATTATACAGGGTGGTCTAAAAGTCAGGGCACATAGGGGTTGTTATTATTATTATACAGGGTGGTCTAAAAGTCAGGACACATAGGGGTTGTTGTTATTATTATTATACAGGGTGGTCTAATAGTCAGGACACATAGGGGTTGTTATTATTATTATTATACAGGGTGGTCTAAAAGTCAGGTCACATAGGGGTTGTTATTATTATTATTATACAGGGTGGTTTAATAGTCAGGACACATAGGGGTTGTTATTATTATTATACAGGGTGGTCTAAAAGTCAGGATACATAGGGGTTATTATTATACAGGGTGGTCTAATAGTCAGGACACATAGGGGTTATTATTATTATTATACAGGGTGGTCTAATAGTCAGGACAAATAGGGGTTGTTATTATTATTATACAGGGTGGTCTAATAGTCAGGACACATAGGGGTTGTTATTATTATTATACAGGGTGGTCTAAAAGTCAGGACACATAGGGGTTGTTATTATTATTATTATACAGGGTGGTCTAAAAGTCAGGACACATAGGGGTTATTATTATTATTATACAGGGTGGTCTAAAAGTCAGGACACATAGGGGTTGTTATTATTATTATACAGGGTGGTCTAATAGTCAGGACACATAGGGGTTATTATTATTATTATTATACAGGGTGGTCTAAAAGTCAGGACACATAGGGGTTATTATTATTATTATACAGGGTGGTCTAATAGTCAGGTCACATAGGGGTTGTTATTATTATTATACAAGGTGGTCTAAAAGTCAGGACACATAGGGGTTATTATTATTATTATTATACAGGGTGGTCTAATAGTCAGGACATATAAGGGTTGTTATTATTATTATACAGGGTGGTCTAAAAGTCAGGATACATAGGGGTTGTTATTATTATTATACAGGGTGGTCTAAAAGTCAGGACACATAGGGGTTGTTATTATTATTATTATACAGGGTGGTCTAAAAGTCAGGACACATAGGGGTTGTTATTATTATTATACAGGGTGGTCTAAAAGTCAGGACACATAGGGGTTGTTATTATTATACAGGGTGGTCTAATAGTCAGGACACATAGGGGTTGTTATTATTATTATTATACAGGGTGGTCTAATAGTCAGGACACATAGGGGTTGTTATTATTATTATACAGGGTGGTCTAATACTCAGGACACATAGGGGTTGTTATTATTATTATTATACAGGGTGGTCTAATAGTCAGGACACATAGGGGTTATTATTATTATTATACAGGGTGGTCTAAAAGTCAGGACACATAGGGGTTGTTATTATTATTATACAGGGTGGTCTAAAAGTCAGGACACATAGGGGTTGTTATTATTATACAGGGTGGTCTAATAGTTAGGACACATAGGGGTTGTTATTATTATACAGGGTGGTCTAATAGTCAGGACACATAGGGGTTGTTATTATTATTATTATACAGGGTGGTCTAATAGTCAGGACACATAGGGGTTGTTATTATTATTATTATACAGGGTGGTCTAATAGTCAGGTGACATAGGGGTTGTTATTATTATTATACAGGGTGGTCTAAAAGTCAGGACACATAGGGGTTGTTATTATTATTATTATACAGGGTGGTCTAATAGTCAGGTCACATAGGGGTTATTATTATTATTATACAGGGTGGTCTAAAAGGCAGGACACATAGGGGTTATTATTATTATTATTATACAGGGTGGTCTAATAGTCAGGACACATAGGGGTTGTTATTATTATTATAATACAGGGTGGTCTAATAGTCAGGTCACATAGGGGTTGTTATTATTATTATACATGGTGGTCTAATAGTCAGGACACATAGGGGTTGTTATTATTATTATACAGGGTGGTCTAAAAGTCAGGACACATAGGGGTTGTTATTATTATTATACAGGGTGGTCTAAAAGTCAGGACACATAGGGGTTATTATTATTATTATACAGGGTGGTCTAAAAGTCAGGACACATAGGGGTTGTTATTATTATTATTATACAGGGTGGTCTAATAGTCAGGACACATAGGGGTTATTATTATTATTATACAGGGTGGTCTAAAAGTCAGGACACATAGGGGTTGTTATTATTATTATTATACAGGGTGGTCTAAAAGTCAGGACACATAGGGGTTGTTATTATTATTATACAGGGTGGTCTAAAAGTCAGGACACATAGGGGTTATTATTATTATACAGGGTGGTCTAATAGTCAGGACGCATAGGGGTTGTTATTATTATTATTATACAGGGTGGTCTAATAGTCAGGACACGTAGGGGTTGTTATTATTATTATTATACAGGGTGGTCTAATAGTCAGGATACATTGGGGTTATTATTATTATTATTATACAGGGTGGTCTAATAGTCAGGATACATAGGGGTTGTTATTATTATTATACAGGGTGGTCTAATAGTCAGGACACATAGGGGTTGTTATTATTATTATACAGGGTGGTCTAAAAGTCAGGACACATAGGGGTTATTATTATTATTATACAGGGTGGTCTAATAGTCAGGACACATAGGGGTTATTATTATTATTATACAGGGTGGTCTAATAGTCAGGACACATAGGGGTTGTTATTATTATTATACAGGGTGGTCTAAAAGTCAGTTCACATAGGGGTTGTTATTATTATTATTATACAGGGTGGTCTAAAAGTCAGAACACATAGGGGTTGTTATTATTATTATTATACAGGGTGGTCTAATAGTCAGGACACATAGGGGTTGTTATTATTGTTGTTATACAGGGTGGTCTAAAAGTCAGGTCACATAGGGGTTGTTATTATTATTATTATACAGGGTGGTCTAATAGTCAGGACACATAGGGGTTGTTATTATTGTTGTTATACAGGGTGGTCTAAAAGTCAGGACACATAGGGGTTATTATTATTATTATACAGGGTGGTCTAAAAGTCAGGACACATAGGGGTTGTTATTATTATTATTATACAGGGTGGTCTAATAGTCAGGACACATAGGGGTTATTATTATTATCATACAGGGTGGTCTAAAAGTCAGGACACATAGGGGTTATTATTATTATTATACAGGGTGGTCTAAAAGTCAGGACACATAGGGGTTATTATTATTATTATACAGGGTGGTCTAATAGTCAGGACACATAGGGGTTATTATTATTATTATACAGGGTGGTCTAAAAGTCAGGACACATAGGGGTTGTTATTATTATACAGGGTGGTCTAAAAGTCAGGACACATAGGGGTTGTTATTATTATTATTATACAGGGTGGTCTAAAAGTCAGGACACATAGGGGTTGTTATTATTATTATACAGGGTGGTCTAATAGTCAGGTGACATAGGGGTTGTTATTATTATTATTATACAGGGTGGTCTAAAAGTCAGGTCACATAGGGGTTGTTATTATTATTATACAGGGTGGTCTAATAGTCAGGACACATAGGGGTTGTTATTATTATTATACAGGGTGGTCTAAAAGTCAGGACACATAGGGGTTGTTATTATTATTATTATTATACAGGGTGGTCTAATAGTCAGGACACATAGGGGTTGTTATTATTATTATTATACAGGGTGGTCTAATAGTCAGGACACATAGGGGTTGTTATTATTATTATTATACAGGGTGGTCTAAAGGTCAGGACACATAGGGGTTGTTATTATTATTATTATACAGGGTGGTCTAAAAGTCAGGACACATAGGGGTTGTTGTTATTATTATTATACAGGGTGGTCTAAAAGTCAGGACACATAGGGGTTATTATTATTATACAGGGTGGTCTAAAAGTCAGGACACATAGGGGTTGTTATTATTATACAGGGTGGTCTAAAAGTCAGGACACATAGGGGTTGTTATTATTATTATTATACAGGGTGGTCTAAAAGTCAGGACACATAGGGGTTGTTATTATTATTATACAGGGTGGTCTAATAGTCAGGTGACATAGGGGTTGTTATTATTATTATACAGGGTGGTCTAATAGTCAGGACACATAGGGGTTGTTATTATTATTATACAGGGTGGTCTAAAAGTCAGGACACATAGGGGTTGTTATTATTATTATTATTATACAGGGTGGTCTAATAGTCAGGACACATAGGGGTTGTTATTATTATTATTATTATACAGGGTGGTCTAATAGTCAGGACACATAGGGGTTGTTATTATTATTATTATACAGGGTGGTCTAAAGGTCAGGACACATAGGGGTTGTTATTATTATTATTATTATTATACAGGGTGGTCTAAAAGTCAGGACACATAGGGGTTGTTGTTATTATTATTATACAGGGTGGTCTAAAAGTCAGGACACATAGGGGTTGTTATTATTATTATTGTACAGGGTGGTCTAAAAGTCAGGACACATAGGGGTTGTTATTATTATTATTATACAGGGTGGTCTAATAGTCAGGACACATAGGGGTTGTTATTATTATTATTATACAGGGTGGTCTAAAAGTCAGGACACATAGGGGTTGTTATTATTATACAGGGTGGTCTAAAAGTCAGGACACATAGGGGTTATTATTATTATTATTATACAGGGTGGTGTAAAAGTCAGGACACATAGGGGTTGTTATTATTATTATACAGGGTGGTCTAATAGTCAGGTGACATAGGGGTTGTTATTATTATTATACAGGGTGGTCTAATAGTCAGGACACATAGGGGTTGTTATTATTATTATACAGGGTGGTCTAAAAGTCAGGACACATAGGGGTTGTTATTATTATTATTATTATACAGGGTGGTCTAATAGTCAGGACACATAGGGGTTGTTATTATTATTATTATACAGGGTGGTCTAATAGTCAGGACACATAGGGGTTGTTATTATTATTATTATACAGGGTGGTCTAAAGGTCAGGACACATAGGGGTTGTTATTATTATTATACAGGGTGGTCTAAAAGTCAGGACACATAGGGGTTGTTGTTATTATTATTATACAGGGTGGTCTAAAAGTCAGGACACATAGGGGTTGTTATTATTATTATTATACAGGGTGGTCTAAAAGTCAGGACACATAGGGGTTGTTATTATTATTATTATACAGGGTGGTCTAATAGTCAGGACACATAGGGGTTGTTATTATTATTATTATACAGGGTGGTGTAAAAGTCAGGACACATAGGGGTTGTTATTATTATACAGGGTGGTGTAAAAGTCAGGACACATAGGGGTTATTATTATTATTATTATACAGGGTGGTGTAAAAGTCAGGACACATAGGGGTTGTTATTATTATTATACAGGGTGGTCTAATAGTCAGGACACATAGGGGTTATTATTATTATTATACAGGGTGGTCTAATAGTCAGGTCACATAGGGGTTGTTATTATTATTATTATACAGGGTGGTCTAATAGTCAGGATACATAGGGGTTGTTATTATTATTATTATACAGGGTGGTCTAATAGTCAGGACACATAGGGGTTGTTATTATTATTATACAGGGTGGTCTAAAAGTCAGGACACATAGGGGTTATTATTATTATTATACAGGGTGGTCTAAAAGTCAGGACACATAGGGGTTGTTATTATTATTATACAGGGTGGTCTAAAAGTCAGGACACATAGGGGTTATTATTATTATTATACAGGGTGGTCTAAAAGTCAGGACACATAGGGGTTGTTATTATTATTATACAGGGTGGTCTAAAAGTCAGGACACATAGGGGTTATTATTATTATTATACAGGGTGGTCTAAAAGTCAGGACACATAGGGGTTGTTATTATTATTATTATACAGGGTGGTCTAAAAGTCAGGTCACATTGCGATTCGTGTGTGCAGTCTTCCGCCAAGGGTTTGGGAACTTCCACTCGACGTTCGAGAACCTCTTGGCACGCAACAACATCGTGCTGAGGCGTGTCGGAGGAGGTGGAGGAGGTGATGGTGGTGAAGGTGGTGGAGGAGGTGGAGTTGGAGGAGGTGCAGGAGGAGGTCTGGCTGACAGTGAAGATGTGGAGGGGCATCTGGTCTACATTTACCCCTCCGCTCGTACCTTGATGGAGTTGGAAAACGCAAGCATCAGATACGGTGCGACGAACCACACACAGACACACACAGACACACGGACACACAGACACACACACAGACACACACACATACAGACAGACACACACACACAGACACACACAGACACACAGACACACACACACAGACACAGACACACAGACACACACACACAGACACACACACACAGACACACACAGACACACACACACAGATGACACACACATACACACACACAGACACACACACAGACAGACACACACACAGAAACACACACACAAACACACACAGACACACACACACAGACACACTCACAGACACACACACACACAGACACACTACACTATACACTACAATATACACTACACTACTATACACTACTATACCCACTACACTATACACTACACTACACACTACACTACTATACACTACACTACTATACACTACACTATACACTACACTATACACTACACTACTATACACTACACTATACACTACACTATACACTACACTATACACTACACTACTATACACTACACTATACACTACACTACTATACACTATACACTACACTATACACTACACTATACACTACACTACTATACACTACACTATACACTACTATACACTACACTATACACTACACTATACACTACACTATACACTACTATACACTACACTATACACTACACTACTATACACTACACTATACACTACACTACTACACTACACTATACACTACACTATACACTACACTATACACTACACTATACACTATACTATACACTACACTATACACTACACTACACTATACACTACACTATACACTATACTATACACTACACTATACACTACACTACACACTACACTACACACTACACACTACACTATACACTACACTATACACTACACTATACACTACACTATACACTACACACTACACTATACACTACACTATACACTACACTATACACTATACTATACACTACACTATACACTACTACACTATACACCACTACACTATACACTACTACACTATAACACTACACTATACACTACACCATACACTACACTATACACTACACTATACACTACACTATACACTAAACTATACACTACTACACTACACTATACACTACACTATACACTACACTACACACTACACTATACACTACACTACTACACTATACACTACTACACTATACACTACACTATACACTACATTACACTATACACTACTACACTATACACTACTACACTATACACTACTACACTATACACTACTACACTATACACTACTACACTATACACTACTACACTATACACTACACTATACACTACACTATACACTACACTACTATAAACTACACTACCCACTACACTACCCACTACACTATACACTACACTACACTATACACTACACTATACACTATATACTACACTATACACTACACTATACACTACTACACTATACACTACTACACTATACACTACACTATACACTACACTACTACACTATACACTACACTATACACTACACTACACACTACTACACTATACACTACACTATACACTACACTATACACTACACTATACTACACTACTACACTATACACTACACTATACACTACACTACACACTACACTATACACTACACTATACACTACTACACTATACACTACACTATACACTACACTACCCACTACACTATACACTACACTATACACTACACTATACACTACACTACCCACTACACTATACACTACACTATACCCTACTACACTATACACTACACTACACACTACTACACTATACACTACACTATACACTACACTACTATACACTACTATACCCACTACACTATACACTACACTATACACTACACTACTATACACTATACACTACACTATACACTACACTACTATACACTACTATACCCACTACACTATAAACTACACTACTATACACTATACACTACACTATACACTACACTACTATACACTACTATACCCACTCCACTATACACTACACTATACACTACACTACTATACACTATACACTACACTATACACTACTACACTATACACTACACTATACACTACACTATACACTACACTATACACTACTACACTACACTATACACTACACTACACTATACACTACTACACTATACACTACACTATACACTAGACTATACACTACACTATACACTACACTACACTATACACTACTACACTATACACTACTACACTATACACTACACTATACACTACACTACACTATACACTACACTACTATACACTACTACACTATACACTAGACTATACACTACACTATACACTACACACTACACTATACACTACACTATACACTACACTATACACTATACTATACACTACACTATGCACTTCTACACTATACACTACTACACTATACACTACACTATACACTACTACACTATACACTACACTATACACTACTATACACTACACTATACACTACACTATACACTACACTATACACTACACTATACACTAAACTATACACTACTACACTACACTATACACTACACTACACACTAAACTATACACTACTACACTACACTATACACTACACTATAAACTACTACACTATACACTACACTATACACTACACTATACACTACACACTACACTATACACTACACTATACACTACACTATACACTACACTATACACTACACTTTACACTACACTTTACACTACACTATACACTACTACACTATACACTACACTATACACTACACTATACACTACACACTACACTATACACTACACTATACACTAAACTATACACTACTACACTACACTATACACTACACTATACACTACACTATACACTACTACACTATACACTACACTATACACTACACCATACACTACACTATACACTACACTATACACTACACTATACACTAAACTATACACTACTACACTACACTATACACTACACTATACACTACACTACACTATACACTACACTATACACTACTACACTATACACTACTACACTATACACTACACTATACACTACACTACACTATACACTACTACACTATACACTACTACACTATACACTACACTATACACTACTAAACTACACACTACACTATACACTACACTATACACTACACTACACTATACACTACACTATACACTACACTATACACTACTACTACTACTATAACCACTACACTATACACTACTACACTACACTACACACTACACTACTACACTATACACTACACTATACACTACATTATACACTACACTACTACACTATACACTACACTATACACTACACTATACACTACACTACTATACACTACACTACTATACACTATACACTACACTACTACACTACACTATACACTACATTACACACTACACTATACACTACACTATACACTACACACTACACTACACACTACTACACTATACACTACTACACTACACACTACTACACTATACACTACTACACTACACACTACTACACTATACACTACACTATACACTACACTATACACTACACTACACACTACACTATACACTACACTATACACTACTACACACTACACTATACACTACTACACTATACACTACTACACTACACACTACACTACACACTACTACACTATACACTACACTATACACTACACTATACACTTCACTATACACTACTACACTACTATACACTATACACTAGTACACTACTACACTATACACTACTACACTACACACTACTACACTATACACTACTACACTATACACTACTACACTATACACTACACTATACACTACACTACTACACTATACACTACACTACACACTACACTATACACTACACTACACACTACACTATACACTACACTATACACTACACTACTATAAACTACACTACCCACTACACTACACACTACTACACTATACACTACACTATACACTACTACACTACACTATACACTACACTATACACTACACTACTACACTACACACTACACTACTACACTATACACTACTACACTATACACTACTACACTACACACTACACTACACACTACTACACTATACACTACACTATACACTACACTACACACTACACTATACACTACACTATACACTACACTATACACTACACTATACACTACTACACTATACATTAACCCCTCCACACACACACACACACAGGCGATGTGTTGGCGTTCATCGTGTTCAACCGCTGCTGGCGACACAGTCAGGGCCGCTCCACGTGGACCCACCTCCAGGTGCCGGTCTTCCGTCTGTGCCACAACGAATGCGGCCTCAAGTCGTGCCCAGGAAACATGGCCTCCTTCCAGGCGCTCGCCGGACTCCTCAGGCAGAAGGCCCGGCACTCGCCAGGTAGGGGCCTCGGGCCAGGGAGAGGGCCTCAGGACAGGGAGAGGGGCCTCAGGCTAGTTAGGGGCCTCAGGAGAGGGAGAGGGCCTCAGGAGAGGGAGGGGCCTCAGGAGAGGGAGGGGCCTCGGGCTAGGTAGGGGCCTCAGGACAGGGAGGGGCCTCGGGCGAGGGAGGGGCCTCAGGCTAGGTAGGGGCCTCAGGCCAGGTAGGGGCCTCGGGCCAGGGAGAGGGCCTCAGGCTAGGTAGGGGCCTCAGGACAGGGAGGGGCCTCAGGCTAGGTAGGGGCCTCAGGCTAGGTAGGGGCCTCAGGCTAGGAAGGGGCCTCAGGCTAGGTAGGGGCCTCAGGAGAGGGAGGGGCCTCAGGCTAGGTAGGGGCCTCAGGCTAGGTAGGGGCCTCAGGCTAGGTAGGGGCCTCAGGACAGGGAGGGGCCTCAGGCTAGGTAGGGGCCTCAGGCTAGGTAGGGGCCTCAGGAGAGTGAGGGGCCTCAGGCCAGGTAGGGGCCTCGGGTCAGGTAGGGGCCTCAGGAGAGGGAGGGGCCTCAGGCTAGGTAGGGGCCTCAGGCTAGGTAGGGGCCTCGGGACAGGGAGGGGCCTCAGGAGAGGGAGGGGCCTCAGCCTAGGTAGGGGCCTCAGGCTAGGTAGGGTCTTCAGGCTAGATAGGGGCCTCAGGCCAGGTAGGGGCCTCAGGCTAGATAGGGGCCTCAGGCCAGGTAGGGGCCTCAGGCTAGATAGGGGCCTCAGGCTAGGTAGGGGCCTCGGGCTAGGTAGGGGCCTCGGGACAGGGAGGGGCCTCAGGAGAGGGAGGGGCCTCAGGCTAGGTAGGGGCCTCAGGCTAGGTAGGGGCCTCAGGCTAGATAGGGGCCTCAGGCCAGGTAGGGGCCTCAGGCTAGATAGGGGCCTCAGGCTAGGTAGGGGCCTCAGGCTAGGTAGGGGCCTCGGGCCAGGTAGGGGCCTCGGGCTAGGGAGGGGCCTCAGGACAGGGAGGGGCCTCAGGCTAGGTAGGGGCCTCGGGATAGGTAGGGGCCTCGGGCTAGGTAGGGGCCTCAGGCTAGGAAGGGGCCTCAGGCTAGGTAGGGGCCTCAGGCTAGGTAGGGGCCTCGGGCTAGGTAGGGGCCTCAGGCTAGGTAGGGGCCTCAGGACAGGGAGGGCCTCAGGCTAGGTAGGGGCCTCGGGCTAGGTAGGGGCCTCAGGCTAGGTAGGGGCCTCAGGACAGGGAGGGCCTCAGTCTAGGTAGGGGCCTCAGGCCAGGTAGGGGCCTCAGGACAGGGAGGGCCTCAGGCTAGGTAGGGGCCTCAGGACAGGGAGGGGCCTCGGGACAGGGAGAGGGCCTCAGGCTAGGTAGGGGCCTCAGGCTAGGTAGGGGCCTCAGGCTAGGTAGGGGCCTCAGGCTAGGTAGGGGCCTCAGGCTAGGTAGGGGCCTCAGGACAGGGAGGGGCCTCAGGACAGGGAGGGGCCTCAGGCTAGGTAGGGGCCTCAGGCTAGGTAGGGGCCTCAGGCTAGGTAGGGGCCTCGGGCTAGGTAGGGGCCTCAGGCTAGGTAGGGGCCTCAGGCTAGGTAGGGGCCTCGGGACAGGGAGGGGCCTCAGGACAGGGAGGGGCCTCGGGCCAGGGAGGGGCCTCAAGCTAGGTAGGGGCCTCAGGAGAGGGAGGGGCCTCAGGCTAGGTAGGGGCCTCAGGACAGGGAGGGCCTCAGGCCAGGTAGGGGCCTCAGGCTAGGTAGGGGCCTCAGGAGAGGGAGGGGCGTCAGGCTAGGTAGGGGCCTCAGGACAGGGAGGGGCCTCAGGCTAGGTAGGGGCCTCAGGACAGGGAGGGGCCTCAGGCTAGGTAGGGGCCTCAGGCTAGGTAGGGGCCTCAGGCTAGGTAGGGGCCTCAGGCTAGGTAGGGGCCTCAGGCCAGGTAGGGGCCTCAGGCTAGGTAGGGGCCTCAGGAGAGGGAGGGGCCTCAGGCTAGGTAGGGGCCTCAGGCTAGGTAGGGGCCTCAGGCCAGGTAGGGGCCTCAGGCTAGGTAGGGGCCTCAGGACAGGGAGGGGCCTCAGGCTAGGTAGGGGCCTCAGGCTAGGTAGGGGCCTCGGGACAGGTAGGGGCCTAAGGACAGGGAGGGGCCTCAGGCTAGGTAGGGGCCTCAGGAGAGGGAGGGGCCTCAGGCCAGGTAGGGGCCTCGGGCCAGGTAGGGGCCTCAGGAGAGGGAGGGGCCTCAGGCCAGGTAGGGGCCTCAGGAGAGGGAGGGGCCTCGGGCTAGGGAGGGGCCTCAGGCCAGGTAGGGGCCTCAGGACAGGGAGGGGCCTCGGGCTAGGTAGGGGCCTCAGGCCAGGTAGGGGCCTCAGGACAGGGAGGGGCCTCAGACTAGGTAGGGGCCTCAGGACAAGGAAGGGCCTCAGGACAGGGAGGGGCCTCAGGGCCTTGCACGGGGCAAGTGCTGAGGGAGAGGGCCCAGCGGTGCCCAGGTAGGCCTCAGGCAAGGTAGGGGCCTTGGCCAGGTAGGGGCAAGTGGTCAGGCCTGAAGGCCCAGCGGTGGGCAGGTAGGCCTCAGGCCTAGCACGGGGCAAGTGCTGAGGCCAGAAGGCCCAGCGGTGGGCAGGTAGGGGCCTGAGGCCTAGCATGGGGCCTGAGGCCTTGCACGGGGCAAGTGCTCAGGCCAGAAGGCCTCAGCGGTGGACAGGTAGGCCTCAGACCATCTAGGCCTCAGCGGTGGACAGGTAGGGGCCTCAGGCAAGGTAGGCCTCAGGCCTAGCACGGGGCAAGTGCTCATGCCAGACGGCCTCAGTGGTAGCCAGGTAGGCCTCAGGCCAGGTAGGGGCCTCAGGCCAGGTAGAGGCCTCAGGCCTTGCACGGGCTAAGTGCTGAGGCCTTTAGGCCCCACCCACGGCCTGTGAGGCTCCGAGGGTTTGGGCGCGGCTACGTTTAAAATCTCACAGACCTGTTTGTGGTAGTGTAGTGTGTAGTGTATAGTGTAGTGTACAGTGTAGTGTATAGTAGTGTATAGTGTAGTGTATAGTAGTGTATAGTGTAGTGTAGTGTTTAGTGTAGTGTATAGTGTAGTGTATAGTGTAGTGTATAATGTAGTGTGTAGTGTATAGTGTAGTGTATAGTGTAGTGTATAGTAGTGTAGTGTATAGTGTAGTGTATAGTCTAGTGTATAGTAGTGTATAGTGTAGTGTATAGTGTAGTGTATAGTAGTGTATAGTGTAGTTTATAGTGTAGTGTATAGTAGTGTATAGTGTAGTGTATAGTGTAGTGTATAGTAGTGTAGTGTATAGTAGTGTAGTGTATAGTGTAGTGTAGTGTATAGTAGTGTAGTGTGTAGTGTAGTGGTGTATAGTGTAGTATGTAGTGTAATGTATAGTGTAGTGTATAGTGTAGTGTATAGTAGTGTAGTAGTGTAGTGGTGTAGCGTATAGTGTAGTGTGTGGTGTATAGTGTACTGTATAGTGTAGTGTATAGTGTAATGTATAGTGTAGTGTATAGTAGTGTAGTGTATAGTGTAGTGTATTGTAGTGTATAGTGTAATGTATAGTAGTGTATAGTGTAGTGTATAGTGTAGTGTATAGTGTAGTGTATAGTAGTGTAGTGTATGGTAGTGTAGTGTATAGTGTAGTGTATTGTAGTGTATAGTGTAGTGAATAGTGTAGTGTATAATGTAGTATATAGTGTAGTGTATAGTAGTGTAGTGTGTAGTGTATAGTGTAGTGTATTGTAGTGTATAGTCTAGTGTATAGTGTAGTGTATAATGTAGTGTATAGTGTAGTGTATAATGTAGTGTATAGTGTAGTGTATAGTGTAGTAGTGTATAGTGTAGTGTAGTTTATAGTGTAGTGTATAGTGTAGTGTATAGTAGTGTAGTGTGTAGTGGAATGTATTGTAGTGTATAGTGTAGTGTATAGTGTAGTGTATAGTGTAGTGTATAGTGTAGTGTGTAGTGTATAGTGTAGTGTATCGTGTGTAGTGTATAGTGTAGTGTATAGTGTAGTGTATAATGTAGTGTGTAGTGTAGTGTATAGTGTAGTGTATAGTGTAGATTATAGTAGTGTAGTGTTAAACGTAGTGTATTGTAGTGTATAGTGTAGTGTATAGTAGTGTATATTGTAGTGTATAGTGTAGTGTATAGTGTATTGTATAGTGTAGTATATAGTGTAGTGTATAGTGTAGTGTATAGTAGTGTAGTGTATAGTGTAGTGTATAGTGTAGTATATAGTGTAGTGTATAGTGTAGTGTATAGTGTAGTGTATAGTTGTGTAGTGTATAGTGTAGTGTATTGTAGTGTATAGTGTAGTGAATAGTGTAGTGTATAATGTAGTATATAGTGTAGTGTATAGTAGTGTAGTGTGTAGTGTATAGTGTAGTGTATTGTAGTGTATAGTGTAGTGTATAGTGTATAATGTAGTGTATAGTGTAGTGTATAATGTAGTGTATAGTGCAGTGTATAGTGTAGTGTATAATGCAGTGTATAGTGTAGTGTATAATGTAGTGTATAGTGTAGTGTATAGTGTAGTAGTGTATAGTGTAGTGTATAGTGTAGTGTATAGTGTAGTGTATAGTAGTGTAGTGTGTAGTGTATTGTCGTGTATAGTGTAGTGTATAGTGTAATGTATAGTGTAGTATATAGTGTAGTGTATAGTGTAGTGTATAGTGTAGTGTATAGTAGTGTAGTGTATAGTGTAGTGTATTGTAGTGTATAGTGTAGTGTATAGTGTACTGTATAATGTAGTGTATAGTGTAGTGTATAATGTAGTGTATAGTGTAGTGTATAGTGTAGTGTATAGTGTAATGTAGTAGTGTAGTGTACAGCGTAGTGTATAGTGTAGTGTATAATGTAGTGTATAGTGTAGTGTATAGTGTAGTGTACAGTTTAGTGTAGTAGTGTATAGTGTAGTGTATAGTGTAGTGTATAGTGTGTAGTGTAGTGTATAGTATAGTGTGTAGTGTATAGTGTAGTGTATAGTGTAGTGTATAATGTAGTATATAGTGTACTGTATAGTGTAGTAGTGTATAGTGTAGTGTATAGTGTAGTGTATAGTGTAGTGTATAATGTAGTGCATAGTGTAGTGTATAATGTACTGTATAGTGTAGTGTATAGTGTAGTGTATAGTGTAGTAGTGTATAATGTAGTGTATAGTGTAGTGTATAATGTAGTGTATATTGTAGTGTATAGTATAATGTAGAGTATAGTGTAGTAGTGTATAGTGTAGTGTATAGTGTAGTGTATAATGTAGTGTATAGTGTAGTGTATAGTGTAGTGTATAGTTTAGTGTATAGTGTAGTGTATAGTGTAGTGTATAGTGTGTAGTGTAGTGTATAGTATAGTGTGTAGTGTATAGTGTAGTGTATAGTGTAGTGTATAATGTAGTATATAGTGTAGTGTATAGTGTAGTAGTGTATAGTGTAGTGTATAGTGTAGTGTATAGTGTAGTGTATAATGTAGTGCATAGTGTAGTGTATAATGTACTGTATAGTGTAGTGTATAGTGTAGTGTATAGTGTAGTAGTGTATAGTGTAGTGTAGTAGTGTAGTGTATAGTGTAGTGTATAATGTAGTGTATAGTGTAGTGTATAATGTAGAGTATAGTGTAGTAGTGTATAGTGTAGTGTATAGTGTAGTGTATAATGTAGTGTATAGTGTAGTCTATAGTGTAGTGTATAATGTAGTGTATAGTGTAGTAGTGTATAGTGTAGTGTATAGTGCATTGTATAGTGTAGTGTATAGTGTAGTAGTGTATAGTGTAGTGTATAGTGTATTGTATAGTGTAGTGTATAGTGTAGTGTATAATGTAGTGTATAGTGTAGTAGTGTATAGTGTAGTAGTGTAGTGTAGTGTATAGTGTACTGTATAGTGTAGTGTATAATGTAGTGTATAGTGTAGTGTATAGTGTAGAGTATAGTGTAGTGTATAATGTAGTGTATAGTGTAGTGTAGTAGTGTAGTGTATAGTGTAGTACATAGTAGTGTAGTGTATAGTAGTGTAGTGTATAGTATTGTAGTGTATAGTGTAGTGTATAGTGTAGTGTATAGTAGTATAGTGTATCGTAGTGTAGAGTATAGTGTATTTTTTTAGAAGTGTAGTGTATAGTAGCCTATAGTAGTGTATATTAGTGTATATCGTATGGTGTAGTGTATAGTGTAGTATATAGTAGTGTAGTGTATAGTAGTGTAGTGTATAGTATTGTAGTGTATAGTGTAGTGTATAGTAGTGTAGTGTCTAGTAGTGTAGTGTATAGTATAGTAGTGTATAGTGTTGTGTATAGTGTAGTGTATAGTAGTGTAGTGTATAGTGTATTGTATAGTATTGTAGTGTATAGTGTAGTGTGTAGTAGTGTATAGTGTAGTGTATAGTATTGTACTGTATAGTGTAGTGTATAGTGTGGTGTATAGTGTAGTGTATATTAGTGTATATTGTATGGTGTAGTGTATAGTGTGGTGTAATTCGGCTTACCGATGGCATTTCCAACAACAATAAATCATCTTCCACAGTGAACGCGCAGAGACTTGGTGACAGCGCTTCCGTGGACAAGGTGAGTTGTGATTGTCTGTACGTTTTCATGCTCATCATTATCATACAGGGTGGCCCAAAAGTCAGGACACATAGGGGTTGTTATTATTATTATTATACAGGGTGGTCTAAAAGTCAGGACACATAGGGGTTGTTATTATTATTATACAGGGTGGTCTAAAAGTCAGGACACATAGGGGTTGTTATTATTATTATTATACAGGGTGGTCTAATAGTCAGGACACATAGGGGTTGTTATTATTATTATACAGGGTGGCCCAAAAGTCAGGACACATAGGGGTTGTTATTATTATTATACAGGGTGGTCTAAAAGTCAGGACACATAGGGGTTGTTATTATTATTATTATTATACAGGGTGGTCTAATAGTCAGGACACATAGGGGTTGTTATTATTATTATTATACAGGGTGGTCTAATAGTCAGGACACATAGGGGTTGTTATTATTATTATTATACAGGGTGGTCTAATAGTCAGGTGACATAGGGGTTGTTATTATTATTATTATACACTACATGTAGAATATCACTGTACACTACACTCGAGACTAAGCTGTACACTAATCTGTACACTATATACTATACACTACACTATACACTACACTATACACTACACTATACACTACACTATACACTACACTATACACTACACTACTATACACTACACTACTATACACTACACTACTATACACTACTATACACTTACACTATACACTACACTACTATACACTATTATACACTACCATACACTACACTACTATACTACACTTACATCAACTACACTATATACTACACTACACTATGAAACTACACTATACACTACACTATACACTACACTATACACTACACTACACACCATACTATTGTACGCTAAACTAGACAATAAACTGTACACTACACTACTATACTACACACTACACTATACAATACATGTCGAATACACTATACACATCACTATACAATACACTATACAATACACTATACAATACACTATATACTGCACTATATACTACACTATACTAAACACTACACTATACACTAGACTATACACTACTACACTATACACATTACTATACAATACACTATATACTACACTACACTATACACTACACTATATACTACACTATACAATACACTATATACTACACTAAACTATACACTACACTATATACTACACTATACAATACACTATACACTACACTATACACTACACTATACACTACACTATACCAGACACTATACACTACACTATACACTGCACTATATAATATAATATATACTAAACTATATACAACACTATACAATACACTATATACTACACTATACACTACACTATACAATATAATATATACTACACTATACCAGACACTATACACTACACTATACACTACATTATACAATATAATATATATACTAAACTATATACTACACTATACAATACACTATATACTACACTATACACTACACTATACAATATAATATACACTACACTATACACTACACTATACACTACACTATATACTACACTATACCAGACACTATACACTACACTATACACTACACTATACAATATAATATATACTAAACTATATACAACACTATACAATACACTATATACTACACTATACACTACACTATACAATATAATATATACTACACTACACCAGACACTATACACTACACTATACAATATAATATATACTCCACTATACCAGACACTATACACTACACTATACACTACACTATACAATATAATATATACTAAACTATATACTACACTATACAGTACACTATATACTACACTATACATTACACTATACAATATAATATATACTAAACTATATACTACACTATACAATACACTATATACTACACTATACACTACACTATACAATATAATATATACTAAACTATATACTACACTATACAATACACTATATACTACACTATACACTACACTATACAATATAATACATACTAAACTATATACTACACTATACAATACACTATATACTACACTATACACTACACTATACACTACACTATATACTACACTATACCAGACACTATACACTACACTATACACTACACTATACAATATAATATATACTAAACTATATACAACACTATACAATACACTATATACTACACTATACAATATAATATATACTACACTATACCAGACACTATACACTACACTATACACTACACTATACAATATAATATATACTACACTATACCAGACACTATACACTACACTATACACTACACTATACAATATAATATATACTAAACTATATACTACACTATACAATACACTATATACTACCCTATACACTACACTATACAATATAATATACTAAACTATATACTACACTATACAATACACTATATACTACACTATACACTATACAATATAATATATACTAAACTATATACTACACTATACAATACACTATATACTACACTATACACTACGCTATACAATACACTATATACTACACTACACTATATACTACACTATATACTACACTATACCAGACACTATACAATACACTCTGCATGTCAAATACACTATACACTACACTATACAATAAAATAGTAGTTTTTCGTAAGTGTGAGTGGTGTTCGTAAGTGAGGGTGTTGTTCATAACTCGGGGTGGTGGTGTTCGTAACTGGGGGTGGTGTTCGTAACTGGGGGTGGTGTTCGTAACTGGGGGTGGTGTTCATAACTGGGGGTCGTGTTGTTCGTAACTGGGGGTGGTGTTCGTAAGTGAGGGTGGTGTTCGTAACTGGGGGTGGTGTTCGTAACTGGGGGTGGTGTTCGTAAGTGTGGGTGGTGTTCGTAAGTGTGGGTGGTGTTCATAACTGGGGGTGTTGTTCGTAACTGGGGGTGGTGGCGTTCGTGAGTGTGTGGGTGGTGTTCGTAACTGGGGGTGGTGTTCGTAACTGGGGGTGGTGGTGTTCGTAACTGGGGGTAGTGTTCGTAACTGGGGGTGGTGTTCGTAAGTGAGGGTGTTGTTCATAACTCGGGGTCGTGGTGTTCGTAACTGGGGGTGGTGTTCGTAACCAGGGGTTTTGGTATTCGTAAGAGTTGGTGGTGTTCGTAACTGGGGGTCGTGGTGTTCGTAACTGGGGGTGGTGTTCGTAACTGGGGGTGGTGGTGATCGTAAGAGTTGGTGGTGTTCGTAACTGGGGGTCGTGGTGTTCGTAACTGGGGGTTGTGGTGTTCGTAACTGGGGGTGGTGGTGTTCGTAATTGAGGGTTTGTGTTCATAACTGGGGGTGTTGTTCGTAGCTGGGGGTGGTGGTGTTTGTAAGTGTGGATGGTGGTGTTCGTAACTGGGGGTGGTGGTGTTCGTAAGTGTGGGTGGTGGTGTTCATAACTCGGGGTGGTGGTGTTCGTAAGTGTGTGTGGGTGGTGGTGTCCGTAACTGGGGGGGTGTTGGTGGTGTCCGTAACTGGGGACGGTGTTGCTGTTCGTAACTCGGGGACGGTGGCGCTCGTGAGTGTTAGGCTGTTTGCCCGTCCCCTTCCCGGGCACCGATGCTAACGGGCCACTTGCTCCTCCGCTCCGCCAACGCTCCCAACGGCGGATCGGTGTCTCTTGTGGTCCTCCCGCAGAAGCACTTCGAAGAGGTGATTCAGAAGCTTCGGGACGCCGAGGTGAGTGAGTCCGTGGCTGAAAGTTCGTGCCCAAGGTTGATGACAACTTGGCCCAGGCGTCCGGTTACCGGTGAAACGGCCCTGTGGCTGAGAGGGCGGAAGAGTCCTCACGACGTTTCGGCTGCAACACAAGAAGCAATAATAATCATCGGGTGTGAAAACCACAGCAAGAAAATTTCATCAGGTGTGAAAACCACAGCAAGAACAATTTGAAATTGTTCTTGCTGTGGTTTTCACACCCGATGATGATGATGATTGCTTCTTGTGTTGCAGTCGAAACGTCGTGAGAATTTTATTGTGTTTTATATTTTTATTAATTTATTGTTTCCCTTCTAACGTGGTGGTGACTTTACCCAAAGAACCAAGAATAACAATTTTATTGTTTTACAATAATTTTATTGTTTTATATTTTTATTATTTTATTGTTTCCCTTCTACGTGGTGGTGACTTTACCCAAAGAACCAAGAATAACAATTTTATTGTTTTACAATAATTTTATTGTTTTATATTTTTATTATTTTATTGTTTCCCTTCTAACGTGGTGGTGACTTTACCCAAAGAACCAAGAATAATAATTTATTGTTTTATATTTTTATTAATTTATTGTTTCCCTTCTACGTGGTGGTGACTTTACCCAAAGAACCAAGAATAACAATTTTATTGTGTTACAATAATTTTATTGTTTTATATTTTTATTATTTCATTGTTTCCCTTCTACGTGGTGGTGACTTTACCAAATTAACCAAGAATAGAGGAGAGGCTGCCACTCCTTTTGTCCGGAGCTGGAGCGGTACCGCGTGGATCTCTGCGGCATTCAGGAGGTCCGGTGGACCTCCTGAATGCAAGAACAATTTGAAATTGTTCTTGCTGTGGTTTTCACACCTGATGATGATTGCTTCTTGTGTTGCAGTCGAAACGTCGTGAGAATTTTATTGTTTTTATATTTTTATTATTTTATTGTTTCCCTTCTACGTGGCGGTGACTTTACCAAATTAACCAAGAATAGAGGAGAGGCTGCCACTCCTTTTGTCCGGAGCTGGAGCGGTACCGCGTGGATCTCTGTGGCATTCAGGAGGGTCCGGTGGACCGGCTCTGACTCCTGCCACCGTGAGGGGTGGACAGTCCTCTACTCGGGTGGCAGGAGACTGCCAAACGACAGTGACCGGCTCTATCCTTCTGAACAAAACAATGAATGGGGGGCGTGAGGGTGTTCCGGAGAGGTCTGGGAAGCGTCCCATTAACTAGTGTATAGTGTAGTGTATAGTGTAGTCTAGTGTACGGTGTAGTGTATAGTGTAGTGTATATTGTAGTGTATAGTGTAGTGTACAGTGTAGTGTATATTGTACTGGGTAGTGTAGTGTGTAGTCTAGTGCATGGTGTAGTGTGTATTGTAGTGTATAGTGTCGTAGAGAGTGCAGTGTATATTGTAGTGTGCAGTGTGTAGTCTAGTGTACAGTGTAGTGTATATTGTAGTGTGTAGTGGTGTGTAGTGTAGTGTGTAGTCCAGTGCATAGTGTAGTGTAGTGTGTAGTGTAGTGTGTAGTGTGTAGTCTAATGCATAGTGTAGTGTGTAGTGCGTAGTATAGTGTAGAGTGTAATGTATAGTGTAGTGTGTGGTGTAGTGTGTAATCTAGTGTAGTAGTGTATAGTGTAGTGTAGAGTGTTGGCACAGTAGGGGGCACAGGTGGTGCATCAGCCAATGATCTCAGTCAGTCGACCCGTGACACCTGGGTCAGCCCCGTGACCTCCTTTATTGGTATTGCTGCAGCTACTCGTTACTAACAGCACTTGCCCCAACATCCTACTAGAGGCTACCTGGGGTAGCTGTATCTGTGCGTGTGAGTGTGGTGCTGCTGCTACTCGTTACTAACAGCACTTGCCCCAACATCCTACTAGAGGCTACCTGGGGTAGCTGTATCTGTGCGTGTGAGTGTGGTGCTGTTGCTACTCGCTGCTAACAGCACTTGCCCCAACATCCTACTAGAGGCTACCTGGAGTAGCTGTATCTGTGCGTGTGAGTGTGGTGTTGGGGCTACTCGTTACTAACAGCACTTGCCCCAACATCCTACTAGAGGCTACCTGGGGTAGCTGTATCTGTGCGTGTGAGTGTGGTGCTGTTGCTACTCGCTGCTAACAGCACTTGCCCCAACATCCTACTAGAGGCTACCTGGGGTAGCTGTATCTGTGCGTGTGAGTGTGGTGCTGTTGCTACTCGCTGCTAACAGCACTTGCCCCAACATCCTACTAGAGGCTACCTGGGGTAGCTGTATCTGTGCGTGTGAGTGTGGTGCTGTTGCTACTCGCTGCTAACAGCACTTGCCCCAACATCCTACTAGAGGCTACCTGGGGTAGCTGTATCTGTGCGTGTGAGTGTGGTGCTGCTGCTACTCGTTACTAACAGCACTTGCCCCAACATCCTAATAGAGGCTACCTGGGGTAGCTGTATCTGTGCGTGTGAGTGTGGTGCTGCTGCTACTCGTTACTAACAGCACTTGCCCCAACATCCTACTAGAGGCTACCTGGGGTGGCTGTATCTGTGCGTGTGAGTGTGGTTCTGCTGCTACTCGTTACTAACAGCACTTGCCCCAACATCCTACTAGAGGCTACCTGGGGTAGCTGTATCTGTGCGTGTGAGTGTGGTTCTGCTGCTACTCGCTACTAACAGCACTTGCCCCAACATCCTACTAGAGGCTACCTGGGGTAGCTGTATCTGTGCGTGTGAGTGTGGTGCTGCTGCTACTCGTTACTAACAGCACTTGCCCCAACATCCTACTAGAGGCTACCTGGAGTAGCTGTATCTGTGCGTGTGAGTGTGGTGGTGCTGCTACTCGCTACTAACAGCACTTGCCCCAACATCCTACTAGAGGCTACCTGGGGTAGCTGTATCTGTGCGTGTGAGTGTGGTTCTGCTGCTACTCGTTACTAACAGCACTTGCCCCAACATCCTACTAGAGGCTACCTGGGGTAGCTGTATCTGTGCGTGTGAGTGTGGTGCTGTTGCTACTCGCTGCTAACAGCACTTGCCCCAACATCCTACTAGAGGCTACCTGGGGTAGCTGTATCTGTGCGTGTGAGTGTGGTGCTGTTGCTACTTGCTGCTAACAGCACTTGCCCCAACATCCTACTAGAGGCTACCTGGAGTAGCTGTATCTGTGCGTGTGAGTGTGGTGCTGTTGCTACTCGTTACTAACAGCACTTGCCCCAACATCCTACTAGAGGCTACCTGGGGTAGCTGTATCTGTGCGTGTGAGTGTGGTTCTGCTGCTACTCGCTGCTAACAGCACTTGCCCCAACATCCTACTAGAGGCTACCTGGGGTAGCTGTATCTGTGCGTGTGAGTGTGGTGGTGCTGCTACTCGCTGCTAACAGCACTTGCCCCAACATCCTACTAGAGGCTACCTGGGGTAGCTGTATCTGTGCGTGTGAGTGTGGTTCTGCTGCTACTCGTTACTAACAGCACTTGCCCCAACATCCTACTAGAGGCTACCTGGGGTAGCTGTATCTGTGCGTGTGAGTGTGGTTCTGCTGCTACTCGCTGCTAACAGCACTTGCCCCAACATCCTACTAGAGGCTACCTGGGGTAGCTGTATCTGTGCGTGTGAGTGTGGTGCTGTTGCTACTCGCTACTAACAGCACTTGCCCCAACATCCTACTAGAGGCTACCTGGGGTAGCTGTATCTGTGCGTGTGAGTGTGGTTCTGCTGCTACTCGCTACTAACAGCACTTGCCCCAACATCCTACTAGAGGCTACCTGGGGTAGCTGTATCTGTGCGTGTGAGTGTGGTGCTGTTGCTACTCGCTACTAACAGCACTTGCCCCAACATCCTACTAGAGGCTACCTGGGGTAGCTGTATCTGTGCGTGTGAGTGTGGTTCTGCTGCTACTCGCTACTAACAGCACTTGCCCCAACATCCTACTAGAGGCTACCTGGGGTAGCTGTATCTGTGCGTGTGAGTGTGGTGGTGTTGCTGCTACTTGCTGCTAACAGCACTTGCCCCAACATCCTACTAGAGGCTACCTGGGGTAGCTGTATCTGTGCGTGTGAGTGTGGTGCTGTTGCTACTCGTTACTAACAGCACTTGCCCCAACATCCTACTAGAGGCTACCTGGGGTAGCTGTATCTGTGCGTGTGAGTGTGGTGGTGTTGCTACTTGCTGCTAACAGCACTTGCCCCAACATCCTACTAGAGGCTACCTGGGGTAGCTGTATCTGTGCGTGTGAGTGTGGTGGTGTTGCTGCTACTTGCTGCTAACAGCACTTGCCCCAACATCCTACTAGAGGCTACCTGGGGTAGCTGTATCTGTGCGTGTGAGTGTGGTGGTGTTGCTACTTGCTGCTAACAGCACTTGCCCCAACATCCTACTAGAGGCTACCTGGGGTAGCTGTATCTGTGCGTGTGAGTGTGGTGCTGTTGCTACTCGCTGCTAACAGCACTTGCCCCAACATCCTACTAGAGGCTACCTGGGGTAGCTGTATCTGTGCGTGTGAGTGTGGTGTTGCTGCTACTCGTTACTAACAGCACTTGCCCCAACATCCTTCTAGAGGCTACCTGGGGTGGCTGTATCTGTGCGTGTGAGTGTGGTGCTGCTGCTACTCGTTACTAACAGCACTTGCCCCAACATCCTACTAGAGGCTACCTGGGGTAGCTGTATCTGTGCGTGTGAGTGTGATGCTGCTGCTACTCGCTACTAACAGCACTTGCCCCAACATCCTACTAGAGGCTACCTGGGGTGGCTGTATCTGTGCGTGTGAGTGTGGTGCTGCTGCTACTCGTTACTAACAGCACTTGCCCCAACATCCTACTAGAGGCTACCTGGGGTAGCTGTATCTGTGCGTGTGAGTGTGGTGCTGTTGCTACTCGTTACTAACAGCACTTGCCCCAACATCCTACTAGAGGCTACCTGGGGTAGCTGTATCTGTGCGTGTGAGTGTGGTGCTGTTGCTACTCGCTGCTAACAGCACTTGCCCCAAGATCCTGTCGATGCTACGCGGGGAGCTTTGTCTTTGCTTTTGTTTCAATGCAGAGGAAGAATGCAGTCTTAACGGAGCAGCTTTCGGACGCGAAGGTGAGTCAAACATGATACACTACACTATACACTACACTACACACTACACTATACACTACACTATATACTACTATACACTACACTATACACTACACTATATACTACTATACACTACACTATACACTACTACACTATACACTACACTATACACTACACTACTATACACTACACTACACTATACACTACTATACACTACACTACACACTACAATATACACTACACTAAACACAACACTATACACTACACTACACACTACACTATACACTATACTATACACTACACTATACACTACACTATACACTACACTATACACTACTACACGATACACTACACTATACACTACACTACTATACACTACACTACACACTACACTATACACTACACTATACAATACACACTACACTACACTATACACTACACTACACTAAACACTACACTACACACTACACTATACACTACACTATACACTACACTACACACTACACTACTATACACTACACTACACTATACACTACATATAAACTACACTACACTATACACTACACTATACACTACATATAAACTACACTACACTATACACTGCACTATGCACTACACATAAACTACACTACACTATACACTGCATGTACAATCCACGCTACTTTCATGGGCTCCGCTGCTACCTGCTACTAACAGGAGTGTGGGCACCACTGCCTCTGATAGATAGGTCTGTAAATCAGTTGAACTCACGACTCTTGTACAATCAAAGTTCATATTGTTGGCTCTGATCTACGTGCCACTAACTCTGCATCTGCCTTGTCATACAGAGGCAGATTGAAGAGTTGACGAGGAGCCAACAGCAGTCTCAGGTGAGTGAGCTTCTGAACAGAATTGTGTACGCCGTACACTGCACTGTACACTACACTGTACACTGCACTGTACACTACCCTACTATACACTACACTACTACACTATACACTACAATACTATACACTACACTATACACTACACTACAACCTACACTATACACGACACTACTATACACTACACTATACACTGCACAACTATACACTACAATACTATACACTACACTATACACTAGCCTACATTATACACTGCACTATACACTACACTAAACACTACACTATACACTACTATACACTACACTACTATACACTACACTATACTCTACACTATACACTACACTATACACTACACTATACACTACACTATACACTACTACACTATACACTACACTATACACTACACTATACACTACACTATACACTACATTATTCACTACACTATACACTACACTATACACTACTATATATTATGCAATAGATTACAATATATATTCTTTGGTTCTTTGGGTAAAGTCACCGCCACGCAGAAGGGAAACAATAAAATAATAAAAATATAAAACAATAAAATTATTGTAAAACAATACAATTATAATTTTTGGTTCTTTGGGTAAAGTCACCACCACGTAGAAGGGAAACAATAAAATAATAAAAATATAAAACAATAAAATTATCACTAAGTGGTGACTTTACCGAAAGAACCAAGAATAATAATTTTATTGTTTTATATTTTTATTATTTTATTGTTTCCCTATCTACGTGGTGGTGACTTTACCCAAAGAACCAAGAATAACAATTTTATTGTTTTACAATAATTTTATTGTTTTATATTTTTCTTATTTTATTGTTTCCCTATCTACGTGGTGGTGACTTTACCGAAAGAAACAAGAATAATAATGTTATTGTGTTACAATAATTTTATTGTTTTATATTTTTATTATTTTATTGTTTCCCTATCTACGTGGTGGTGACTTTACCCAAAGAACCAAGAATAATAATTTTATTGTTTAACAATAATTTTATTGTTTTATATTTTTATTATTTTATTGTTTCCCTATCTAACGTTGTGGTGACTTTACCCAAAGAACCAAGAATAACAATTTTATTGTTTTACAATAAATTTATTGTTTTATATTTTTATTATTTTATTGTTTCCCTATCTAACGTTGTGGTGACTTTACCCAAAGAACCAAGAATAACAATTTTATTGTTTTACAATAATTTTATTGTTTTATATTTTTATTATTTTATTGTTTCCCTATCTACGTGGTGGTGCCATTACCCAAAGAACCAAGAATAACAATTTTATTGTTTTACAATAATTTTATTGTTTTATATTTTTATTATTTTATTGTTTCCCTTCTAACGTGGCGGTGACTTTACCCAAAGAACCAAGATTATGAATCACTGCAGCCACGATAGCTTTAAATCAAAATCTAAGTGAATGTGTTGAATCGAAGGATTGATAGGTCTGTAAATCAGCTGAACTCACGACTCTTGTACAATCAAAGTTCATATTGTGGGCTCTGATCTACGTGCCACTAACTCTGCATCTGCCTTCTCATACAGAGGCAGATTGAAGAGTTGACGAGGAGCCAACAGCAGTCTCAGGTGAGTGAGCTTCTGAACAGAATTGTGTACGCCGTACACTACACTGTACACTACACTATACACTACACTGTACACTGCTATACTATAATACTATACACTATACTACTATACACTACACTACTGCACTACACTATACACTACACTACTACACTATACACTATACAGTACACTACACTGTACACTACACTATACACTACACTGTACACTACACTGTACACTACTATACTACACTACACTACACACTACACTGTACACTACACTGTACACTACACTACTATACACTATACTATACACTACACTATACACTACACTATACACTACACTATACACTACATTATACACTACACTATAAACTACATTATACACTATACTATACACTACACTATACACTACACTACAATACAGTATACACTACTACACTATACACTACACTACACACTACACTATACACTACACTATACACTACACACTACACTATACACTACACTATACACTACTATACACTACACTACACACTACACTATACACTACACTACACACTACACTATACACTACAGTATACACTACACTATACACTACACTATACACTACACTACACACTACATTACACACTACACTATACACTACACTATACACTACACTATACACTACTATACATTACACTATACACTACACTATACTACACTATACACTACACTACACACTACACTATACACTACACTATACACTACTATACACTACACTACACACTACACTATACACTATACACTACACTATGCACTACACTATACACTACACTATACACTACTATACACTACACTACACACTACTATACACTACACTACTATACACTACACTACACACTACACTATACACTACACTACTATACACTACACTATACACTACACTACACACTACACTATACACTACACTACACACTACACTATACACTACACTATACACTACTATACACTACACTACACACTACACTACTATACACTACACTACTATACACTACACTACACACTACACTATACACTACACTATACACGACAGCCTGTAATGGATGAGCGCATGACTGGAGTTTGTACTCAACCCAATAGTCAGGACACAAGGTCTTGTCTTTTTTATTATTATTACTCACGGTGGGCTGATGCATCCCTTAAAGAACCTTAGCACGGCCCTGAGATGTTGACTACCTCGCCTGGTCTACAGGAGGTCGTGGGTTCTACCCAGACCCTGTGAGATGTTGACTACCTCGCCTGGTCTACAGGAGGTCTTGGGTTCCATCACGGACACTGTGAGATGTTGACTACCTCGCGTGGTATACAGGAGGTCGTGTGTTCTAGCCCTGACACTGTGAGATGTTGACTACCTCGCCTGGTATACAGGAGGTCGTGTGTTCTAGCCCTGACACTGTGAGATGTTGACTACCTCGCCTGGTATACAGGAGGTCTTGGGTTCCATCACGGACACTGTGAGATGTTGACTACCTCGCCTGGTCTACAGGAGGTCGTGGGTTCTACCCCAGACCCTGTGAGATGTTGACTACCTCGCCTGGTATACAGGAGGTCGTGGGTTCTACCCCAGACCCTGTGAGATGTTGACTACCTCGTCTGGTATACAGGAGGTCGTGTGTTCTAGCCCTGACACTGTGAAATGTTGACTACCTCGCCTGGCTACAGGAGGTCTTGGGTTCCATCACGGACACTGTGAGATGTTAACTACCTCGCCTGGTCTACAGGAGGTCGTGGGTTTGATCCGTGACCCTGTGAGATGTTGACTACCTCGCCTGGTCTACGGGAGGTCGTGGGTTCTACCCCAGACGCTGTGACATGTTGACTACCTCGCCTCGTTTACAGGAGGTCGTGGGTTCGATCACGGACTCTGTGAGATGTTGACTACCTCGCCTGGTCTACGGGAGGTCGTGAGTTCGATCCTGGACCCTGTGAGATGTTGACTACCTCGCCTGGTCTACAGGAGGTCGTGGGTTCTACCCCAGACCCTGTGAGATGTTGACTACCTCGCTTGGTCCACAGGAGGTCGTGGGTTCGATCCCAGACCCTGTGAGATGTTGACTACCTCACCTGGTATACAGGAGGTCGTGGGTTCTACCCCAGACCCTGTGAGATGTTGACTACCTCGCCTAGTCTACAGGAGGTCGTGTGTTCTAGCCCTGACACTGTGAGATGTTGACTACATCGCCTGGTCTACGGGAGGTCGTGGGTTCGATCACGGACCCTGTGAGATGTTGACTACCTCGCCTGGACTACAGGAGGTCGTGGGTTCGATCCCGGACCCTGTGAGATGTTGACTACATAGCCTGGTCTACGGGAGGTCGTGGGTTCCATCACGGACACTGTGAGATGTTGACTACCTCGCCTGGTCTACAGGAGGTCTTGGGTTCCATCACGGACACTGTGAGATGTTAACTACCTCGCCTGGTCTACGGGAGGTCGTGGGTTCCATCACGGACCCTGTGAGATGTTGACTACCTCGCCTGGTCTACAGGAGGTCGTGTGTTCGATCCCGGACCCTGTGAGATGTTGACTACCTCGCCTGGTCTACAGGAGGTCGTGGGTTCTACCCAGACCCTGTGAGATGTTGACTACCTCGCCTGGTATACAGGAGGTCGTGGGTTCTATCACGGACCCTGTGAGATGTTAATAACCTCGCCTGGTCTACAGGAGGTCGTGGGTTCTACCCCAGACCCTTTGAGATGTTGACTACCTCGCCTGGCCTACAGGAGGTCGTGTGTTCTAGCCCTGACACTGTGAGATGTTAAATACCTCGCCTGGTCTACAGGAGGTCGTGGGTTCGATCCCAGACCCTGTAAGATGTTGACTACCTTGCCTGGTACACAGGAGGTCGTGGGTTCATTCACGGACCCTGTGAGATGTTGGCTACCTCGCCTTGTCTACAGGAGGTCGTGGGTTCCATCACGGACACTGTGAGATGTTGACTACCTCGCCTGGTCTACAGGAGGTCGTGGGTTCCATCACGGACTCTGTGAGATGTTGACTACCTCGCCTGGTCTATAGGAGGTCTTCGGTCCTACCCCAGACCCTGTGAGATGTTGACTACCTCGACCGGTATACGGGAGGTCGTGGGTCCTACCCCAGACCCTGTGAGATGTTGACTACCTCGCCTGGTGTACAGGAGGTCGTGGGTTCTAGCCCCGACACTGTGAGATGTTGACTAGCTCGCCTGGTATACAGGAGGTCGTGGGTTCTAGCCCCGACACTGTGAGATGTTGACTACCTCGCGTGGTATACAGGAGGTCGTGTGTTCTAGCCCTGACACTGTGAGATGTTGACTACCTCGCCTGGTCTACAGGAGGTCTTGGGTTCCATCACGGACACTGTGAGATGTTAACTACCTCGCCTGGTATACGGGAGGTCGTGGGTTTGATCCGTGACCCTGTGAGATGTTGACTACCTCGCCTGGTCTACGGGAGGTCGTGGGTTCCATCACGGACCCTGTGACATGTTGACTACCTCGCCTGGTCTACAGGAGGTCGTGTGTTCGATCCCAGACCCTGTGAGATGTTGACTACCTCGCCTGGTCTACAGGAGGTCGTGGGTTCTACCCAGACCCTGTGAGATGTTGACTACCTCGCCTGGTATACAGGAGGTCGTGGGTTCTATCACGGACCCTGTGAGATGTTAATAACCTCGCCTGGTCTACAGGAGGTCGTGGGTTCTACCCCAGACCCTTTGAGATGTTGACTACCTCGCCTGGCCTACAGGAGGTCGTGTGTTCTAGCCCTGACACTGTGAGATGTTAAATACCTCGCCTGGTCTACAGGAGGTCGTGGGTTCGATCCCAGACCCTGTAAGATGTTGACTACCTTGCCTGGTACACAGGAGGTCGTGGGTTCATTCACGGACCCTGTGAGATGTTGGCTACCTCGCCTTGTCTACAGGAGGTCGTGGGTTCCATCACGGACACTGTGAGATGTTGACTACCTCGCCTGGTCTACAGGAGGTCGTGGGTTCCATCACGGACTCTGTGAGATGTTGACTACCTCGCCTGGTCTATAGGAGGTCGTCGGTCCTACCCCAGACCCTGTGAGATGTTGACTACCTCGACCGGTATACGGGAGGTCGTGGGTCCTACCCCAGACCCTGTGAGATGTTGACTACCTCGCCTGGTGTACAGGAGGTCGTGGGTTCTAGCCCCGACACTGTGAGATGTTGACTAGCTCGCCTGGTATACAGGAGGTCGTGGGTTCTAGCCCCGACACTGTGAGATGTTGACTACCTCGCGTGGTATACAGGAGGTCGTGTGTTCTAGCCCTGACACTGTGAGATGTTGACTACCTCGCCTGGTCTACAGGAGGTCTTGGGTTCCATCACGGACACTGTGAGATGTTAACTACCTCGCCTGGTATACGGGAGGTCGTGGGTTTGATCCGTGACCCTGTGACATGTTGACTACCTCGCCTGGTGTACAGGAGGTCGTGTGTTCTAGCCCTGACACTGTGGGATGTTGACTACCTCGCCTGGTCTACAGGAGGTCGTGGGTTCTACCCCGAACCCTGTGAGATGTTGACTACCTCGAAAGGTCTACAGGAGGTCGTGGGTTCGATCACGGACCCTGTGAGATGTTGACTACCTCGCCTGGTATACGGGAGCTCGTGGGTTCGTGATGATGATGATGATGTTGAAGATGTTGTGGTATTAAGTCCCAGCAATCGCTGATGCACGTTTTCAGGCACTCGTCTGCAAGTCCAACGTTCTGGGAGAGGGGCCACACGCGAGAGATTCTGAAGAGTCTACTCCTCGAAGGTCCCAACGAAAGGGTACGTGGTCACTATACACTACACTATACACTACACTATACACTACACTATACACTACACTATACATTACACTATACACTACACTATACACTACACTATACACTACACTATAAACTACACCATACACTACACTATACACTACACTATACACTATAATATACACTACTCTATACACTACACTATACACTATACACTACACTATACACTACATTATACACTATACAATACACTATACACTACATTATACACTATGCACTACACTATACACTACACTATACACTACACTATACACTACTACACTATACACTACACTATAAACTACACCATACACTACTACACTATACACTACACTATAAACTACACCATACACTACTACACTATACACTACACTATACACTACACTATACAATACACTATACACTACACTATACACTACACTATACACTATACACTACACTATACACTACATTATACACTATACACTACACTATACACTACATTATACACTACACTATACACTACACTACTACACTACACTATACACTACACTATACAATACACTATACACTACTACACTATATACTACACTACTATACACTACACTATACTATACACTACATTATACACTACACTATACACTACACTATACACTACACTATACACTACACTACTATACACTACACAACTATACACTACACTATACACTACACACTATACACAACTATAAACTACACTATACACTACACTATACACTACTCTACACACTACACTATACACTCCACTATACACTACACTATACAATACACTATACACTACTACACTATATACTACACTACTATACACTACACTATACTATACACTACATTATACACTACACTACTATACACTACTATACACTACTACGCTATACACTACACTATACACTACACAACTCTACACAACTACACTATACACTACACTATACACTATGCACTACTACACTATACACTACACTATACACTACTCTACACACTACACTATACACTCCACTATACACTACACTATACACTACATTATACACTGCGCTACACACCATACGCTACACTCTACACTACACTATACACTACACTCTACTATACACTACACTATACACTACACACTAAACTATACACTACACTACTCTACACTACACTATACACTACAATATACACTTCACTACACTATACACTACACTATACACTACACTACAGACTACACTATACACTACACTATACACTACACTACACACTACACTCTACACTACACTACTATACACTACACTATACACTACGCTATACACTATACACTACACTATAAAATACACTATACACTACACTACACTATACACTACACTATACACTACACTATACACTACGCTATACACTACACTATACACTACACTATACACTACTTCACTCTACACTACACTATACACTGCACCACAAACTACACTATACACTACACTATACATTACGCTATACACTATACACTACACTATACTATACACTATACACTACACTATACACTACACTATACACTACACTATACTATACACTACACTATACACTACACTACACACTACACTACATTATACACTACACTACTATACACAACACTATACAGTACTATAGTGTTGTGACCACGTGTATACTGTTTAATATAGTACTATAGTGTTGTGACTACGTGTATACTGTTTACTATAGTACTATAGTGTTGTGACCACGTGTATACTGTTTACTATAGTACTATAGTGTTGTGACCACGTGTATACTGTTTACTATAGTACTATAGTGTTGTGACCACGTGTATACTGTTTTCTATAGTACTATAGTGTTGTGAACACGTGTGTAATGTTTACAATAGTATTGTGACCACGTTTATACTGTTTACTATAGTACTATAGTGTTGTGACCACGTGTATACTGTTTACTACAGTACTATAGTGTTGTGAACACGTGTATACTGTTTACTATAGTACTATAGTGTTGTGACTACGTGTATACTGTTTACTATAGTACTATAGTGTTGTGACCACGTGTATACTGTTTACTATAGTACTATAGTGTTGTGACCACGTGTGTACTGTTTACTATAGTACTATAGTGTTGTGACCACGTGTATACTGTTTACTATAGTACTATAGTGTTGTGACCACGTGTGTACTGTTACTATAGTACTATAGTGTTGTGACCAAGTGTATACTGTTTACTATAGTACTATAGTGTTGTGAACACGTGTGTACTGTTTACTATAGTACTATAGTGTTGTGACCACGTGTATACTGTTTACTATAGTACTATAGTGTTGTGACCACGTGTATACTGTTTACTATAGTACTATAGTGCAGTGACCACGTGCATACTGTTTACTATAGTACTATAGTGTTGTGACTACGTGTGTACTGTTTACTATAGTACTATAGTGTTGTGACCACGTGTATACTGTTTACTATAGTACTATAGTGTTGTGACCACGTGTCTACTGTTTACTATAGTACTATAGTGTTGTGACCACGTGTACACTGTTTACTATAGTACTATAGTGTTGTGACCACGTGTATACTGTTTACTATAGTGCTATAGTGTTGTGACTACGTGTATACTGTTTACTATAGTACTATAGTGTTGTGACCACGTGTATACTGTTTACTATAGTACTATAGTGTTGTGACCACGTGTATACTGTTTACTATAGTACTATAGTGTTGTGACCACGTGTGTACTGTTTACTATAGTACTATAGTGTTGTGACCACGTGTATACTGTTTACTATAGTACTATAGTGTTGTGACCACGTGTGTACTGTTTACTATAGTACTATAGTGTTGTGACCACGTGTACACTGTTTACTATAGTACTATAGTGTTGTGACCACGTGTATACTGTTTACTATAGTGCTATAGTGTTGTGACTACGTGTATACTGTTTACTACAGTACTATAGTGTTGTGACCACGTGTGTACTGTTTACTATAGTACTATAGTGTTGTGACCACGTGTATACTGTTTACTACAGTGCTATAGTGTTGTGACCACGTGTATACTGTTTACTACAGTACTATAGTGTTGTGACCACGTGTATACTGTTTACTATAGTACTATAGTGTTGTGACCACGTGTATACTGTTTACTATAGTACTATAGTGTTGTGACCACGTGTATACTGTTTACTATAGTACTATAGTGTTGTGACCACGTGTATACTGTTTACTATAGTACTATAGTGTTGTGAACACGTGTATACTGTTTACTATAGTACTATAGTGTTGTGACCACGTGTACACTGTTTACTATAGTACTATAGTGTTGTGAACACGTGTATACTGTTTACTATAGTACTATAGTGTTGTGACCACGTGTACACTGTTTACTATAGTACTATAGTGTTGTGACTACGTGTACACTGTTTACTATAGTACTATAGTGTTGTGACCACGTGTACACTGTTTACTATAGTACTATAGTGTTGTGACCACGTGTATACTGTTTACTATAGTACTATAGTGTTGTGACCACGTGTGTACTGTTTACTATAGTACTATAGTGTTGTGACCACGTGTGTACTGTTTACTATAGTACTATAGTGTTGTGACCAAGTGTATACTGTTTACTATAGTACTATAGTGTTGTGACCATGTGTATACTGTTTACTATAGTACTATAGTGTTGTGACCACGTATGTACTGTTTACTATAGTACTATAGTGTTGTGACCAGGTGTGTACTGTTTACTATAGTACTATAGTGTTGTGACCACGTGTATACTGTTTACTATAGTACTATAGTGTTGTGACTACGTGTATACTGTTTACTATAGTACTATAGTGTTGTGACCACGTGTATACTGTTTACTATAGTACTATAGTGTTGTGACCACGTGTATACTGTTTACTATAGTACTATAGTGTTGTGACCACGTGTATACTGTTTACTATAGTACTATAGTGGTGTGACTACGTGTATACTGTTTACTACAGTACTATAGTGTTGTGACCACGTGTATACTGTTTACTTTAGTACTATAGTGTTGTGACCACGTGTATACTGTTTACTACAGTACTATAGTGTTGTGACCACGTGTATACTGTTTACTATAGTACTATAGTGTTGTGACCACGTGTATACTGTTTACTACAGTACTATAGTGTTGTGACCACGTGTATACTGTTTACTATAGTACTATAGTGTTGTGAACACGTGTGTCATGTTTACTATAGTACTATAGTGTTGTGACCACGTGTATACTGTTTACTATAGTATTGTGACCACGTGTATACTGTTTACTATAGTACTATAGTGTTGTGAACACGTGTGTAATGTTTACTATAGTACTATAGTGTTGTGACCATGTGTGTATTGTTTACTATAGTACTATAGTGTTGTGACCACGTGTATACTGTTTACTATAGTACTATAGTGTTGTGAACACGTGTGTCATGTTTACTATAGTACTATAGTGTTGTGACCACGTGTATACTGTTTACTATAGTATTGTGACCACGTGTATACTGTTTACTATAGTACTATAGTGTTGTGAACACGTGTGTAATGTTTACTATAGTATTGTGACCACGTTTATACTGTTTACTATAGTACTATAGTGTTGTGACCACGTGGTGTGTGTGCTTAAAGAATGTTTTTATTTTGTGTCCCGGTGTAGTATCTGTTCTTTAGCAACTGTACTGCAAGTTAAAGTCCTTCTCCTCCCTCCCGTCAACCTCACACCGGCCACGATTAAATGCAACGGGTACATTTAGATTACTTTACATCAAATGTTAACGATGAAAATATTCAGAAGCTCTTTCGCATTACATTTCGATTCGAAGCTTTCGCGATCGCAGGCATTCATCTCCTTTGGGCTCTTTCGGTAAAGTCACCACCACCACCACCACGACCACCACCACCACCACCACCACGTAGAGTGAGAATAAAATAACAAATTGTTGAAATGGATCATAGCGCGAAACGAACGCGCCGTGAGAATTTTCCACGGCCCCATTTCATTTCGCCAATTCCTTCTATTATTCTCATTCCGCGCGGTGTCCACTTTACCGAAAGAGCCCAAGGGGGGAAGGAAGATGGGCCTCGGGCTAAGGCCGTCCAGCCTTGCCTCCGTGCGGCATCAAGGCACGATCGCGGAACCCCCCCCCCCGCACCCCGGACCCGGCCTCCATCACCCCCCGCACCTTGCGTGGGAGACGAAAATCTAAAACGCTGTCTGAGCTCTAAAGCGTGATTGTCCGCGGGGTCGTGCGTCGGTTGTTGGGGGAGGGGAGGTGGGTGGCAGGCCGAGAGGAGGACGTCAAGACTGTGAAGGAAACATCCGCGGCCTTCCGCGAGTTGGCCCGGCGGACGTGAACTTGGCTGTCACTCCCAGGCAGTCTCGTCCCTTCGCCCGATGAGTGGCCGCTTGTTGTTGTTGTTGTTGTGGGCGAAACGTCTCGTGAGAAATTTTGATCGCGTTATTTTAATTTATTAATCTATCGTCTTACCCTCGTCCATACGCGGCGGTGACTTCACCGAAAGAATTCCAGATTTGAAATCTTTCGTGACCGCTCGGATCCACACTCGTTGGTCCTATTGGGTAAAGTTCGCCACGTAGGTGTGAAAAAAATAAAATAACGAAATAAATCACGAGACGTTTCGGCCACAACACAAGCGGCCCTCATCAGGCGAAGGGACGAGACTGTCTGGTAGGACAGCGCTGGAGTGGGAGAAGTCGCGCTTAGATCGCGACCTTCAAGCTGTGCGATAGCGGTAAGCTTAAAGGTCGTGATCTAAGCGCGGCTTCTCCCACTCCAGCGCTGTCCTACCAGACAGTCTCGTCCCTTCGCCTGATGAGGGCCGCTTGTGTTGTTGTTGTGGCCGAAACGTCTCGTGAGAAATTTTGATCGCGTTATTTTAATTTATTGTCTTACCCTCGTCCATACACGGCGGTGACTTCACCGAAAGAATTCCAGATTTGAAATCTTTCGTGACCGCTCGGATCCACACCCGTTGGTCCTATTGGGTAAAGTTCACCACGTAGGTGTGAAAAAAATAAAATAACGAAATAAATCACGAGACGTTTCGGCCACAACACAAGCGGCCCTCATCAGGCGAAGGGACGAGACTGTCTGGTAGGACCAGCGCTGGAGTGGGAGAAGCCACGCTCAGATCTCGACCTTTAAGCTTACCACGATCACACAGATTGAAGGTCGCGATCTGAGCGCGGCTTCTCCCACTCCAGCGCTGTCACTCCCAGACAGTCTCGTCCCTTCGCCTGATGAGGGCCGCTTGTGTTGTTGTTGTGGCCGAAACGTCTCGTGAGAAATTTTTTTGTGTCGTTTCATTTTTTCACCTACCGTGGTGAACTTTACCCCAGAGGACCAACGGGTGTGGCTCCTGGCGGTCACGGAAGATTTTAAATCCACGGATCGGAATCCGCCGCTGAATCGCCGATGCCGCAAAGTTTGAAAAGTTTTGACCGGCGTGGCAAAACGGGAACGGCGTCTGGCCTCCGGGCGAGGTAGCTGGCTACATCTTTGTCCGACGGCAAACCCCACGGTCTGAAATCCCCAACGAGCGCGTGTACGTAGAGAGTTTAATATGTAAGAAGAAGATGATGATGATGACGATGATGATGATGATGATTCACTTTTACAATGCTACACATTCTTTGTTACAGAGCGCATGGGAACTTATTGGATTTTGGAACAGAACAGGTTGGCATGCCCCGATAATACATTGTGCACTGCGCTGCTATACACTACACTATACACTACACTGCTATACACTGCACTGCTATACACTACTATACACTACACTATACACTACTATACACTATACACTACTAAACACTACACTACTATACACTACACTATACACTACACTACTATACACTACACTACTATACACTACACTATACACTACACTACTATACACTACACTACTATACACTACATTATACACTACATACTAGACTACTATACACTACACTATACACTACACTATACACTACACTATACACTACTATACACTACACTACTATACACTACACTATACACTACTATACACTGCACTACTATCCACTACACTACTATACAATACACTATACACTACACTATACACTACACTACTATACACTGCACTACTATACACTACACTATACACTACACTATACACTACACTATACACTATACTATACACTACACTATACACTACACTATACACTACACTATACACTACACTATACACTACTATACACTACACTATACACTACACTACTATACACTACACTATACACTACACTATACACTACTATACACTACACTATACACTACACTACTATACAATACACTATACACTACACTATACACTACACTACTATACACTACACTATACACTACACTATACACTACACTATACACTACACTACTATACACTACTATGCACTACTATACACTACACTACTATACACTACACTACTATACACTACACTATACACTACACTACTATACACTACACTATACACTACACCACTATACACTACACTATACACTACACTACTATACACTACACTATACACTACATAGCCAATCAACTACTACCCTCGCATGCCTGTTACAATCTGTGTGTGTGTTTGTGTGTGTCTGTGTGTGTCTGTGTGTGTGTCTGTGTGTGTCTCTGTGTCTGTGTGTGTCTCTGTGTGTGTCTGTGTGTGTGTCTGTGTGTGTCTGTGTCTCTGTGTGTCTGTGTGTGTCTCTGTGTGTGTGTCTCTGTGTGCGTGTTCTACCTCCTTGTTGGTGGCAGACGGCAAAACTGTGGTGAGCATTGAGATTGGCCATTCACCTCATGGCGCTTTTAGCACCTCACCGGGCCCTCTGGACGGGCTGGTAACCCCTCCACCTTCGATAAATTACCACGAAACCACAAATAAAATATCTAACTGATAAGCTTGTGCCGGAGGCCCCGGGGGGCCAGGCGTCTATGACATCCCCTGGCCCAACCCCCATTTGGCGGAGCCAGGAGATTGAATCTCTACCCTCGGGGCTCCTCCAGAAACAACGAAAAGCCACTACGGGTGGCCACGTGGAATGTTCGAACGCTCGCCGCGGAGGAGAGGCTGCCCACTCCTCTGTCGGGAGCTGGACCGGTACCGCCTGGATCTCTGTGGCATTCAGGAGGGTCCGGTGGACCGGTTCTGACTCCTGCCACCATGAGAGATGGACAGGCCTCTACTCGGGGCAGGAGACTGCCAAACGACAGGGTGTGGCTCTTCTTCTGAACAAAAATGATGAAAGGGGCGTGGGAGCGTGGCGGTGAGGTGTGGGAAGCTGTAAGCCCCAGGCTACTTTGATAGTCGTGGTTATGCCCCCACCGAAGATGAACATCTGTGGAGGGATGCAGGCAAGGCCGCTGAGTCGGATGCCTTCTATGATGTCCTGTCACAGGTGCTGGCTAAAGTGGCCCCTCGGGATAGAGTCATCTTGTTGGGTGACTACAATGCCCGAGTTGGTCATGATACTGGCACCTGGTCTGGAGTGATTGGAAGGCATGGGCCAGATCAGCTCAATAACAACGGCAGGAGGCTGCTAGATTTTTTGTGCAGCCCATGGGCTTGTAATTACCAACACGCTGTTCCGGCATCGGCGCATCCACACAACATCATGGATGCATGCCGGGTCCAAGCAAGAACATCTTCTGGACTACATAGTGACGGAACAGCGGATGCGGGCCAATGTCCTTGACACCAGGACCTACCGTGGAGCTGATCTACCCTCTGACCATTGACTTGTCATCTGTAAGATGCGCCTGCCATTCTTCCACTCCGGTGGTGGGTGTACACCCAGGACTCCATTCCAACCTAAAGTGGCCTGGTCTCAGTTATCTGATGAAAGTTGCAAGCGAGAATTTCATCATAACTTGCGGCTGGGGTTGGCATCGTCCCCCACTCTTCCTGATGTCGAGGGGAAATGGGCGAGGTTTAGGACTGTGACTCATGAGGAGGCTTACCGCAGCCTTCGCTCCGAGGTTAGGAGAGCCGTGAGGCGCTGCAAGGATGGGTGGTGGTCGCGGGTTGCTGAGGAGATGGAGTCTACCTCAGTGGCCCGTGATCACAAATCTCTATTTAACTCCATCAAAAAGTAACCTTCAGCGCCACACCTAGTACCATCATTACGGGAAAGAACGGTGATCCAATGTCCGATCCCCAGGAACGGATTTGCCGATTTGCTGAACATTTCTGAGGTCCTGGGGGAGGGGAAATCCTTCAGCCAGGAAAACATCGTGGCACAAAGTGGGGATGACCCTGCTGAGGCTGCGGTGTCTCAAATATTGGAAGAAGAATTCACCCCCTGTGAGTGGCTGGCTGAGGTGCCATCTGTTGAGGAAGTACTGAAGGCGATCCAGAGTCTGAGACCAGGAAAGGCAGCGGGCAGAGATGATCTCCCAAACGAAATGCTGAGGGAGGGTGGCGTTTGTGCACAGACTGCCCTACATGACATCATAACAACAGTCTGCACCACTGAACGGGTTCCGCAGGATTGAAAGGATGCCCTGGTGGTCCCCCTTTTTAAGAAGGGGGACCACACAGACTGTAACAACTACAGGGGCATCTCACTCCTCAGTGTGCCGGGAAAGGTCCTGGCAAGAATTATTCAACATCGCCTCGCCAGGCACGCTGAGGAGAGGCTTGCGGAGCCCAAATGCGGTTTCAGGAAAGGGCGGTCCTGCACAGATGCCATATTTTCTGTCCGTTTGCTACAGCAGAGGTGTAGGGAATTCCAACAAGACCTACATCTCTGCTTCATTGACCTGGTCAAGGCCTATGATACCATCAGTAGGCCTGGGCTCTGGGTTGTTCTTCGTGCTTTTGGAGTACCTGACCCTCTGCTCACGATCATTAAGGACCTTCATGATGGTGAGCGGGCCCGGGTAAAACTACGTGGCCGGGAGTCAGAGCCATTCCCTGTTAACCTTGGGGTGCGACAGGGATGTCCTCTGGCTCCCACATTTTATCTTTTTCAACCACGTATTTCATAAAGCCTTCGATGGCTGTACCAGAGGAATTTCCATCTGGTACAGATACAATGGGAGGATGATCGATGCCCGGGTGCGGTAAAGGGATGGCTCCCTATTGCTCAACCTCGTTATGTATGCCGATGATCTGGTAATCGCTGCTCACTCAGAGGAGGAGTTGGAGACGCTGCTGCTGAGACTGGAGCGTGCCACTAAGAGATGGGGCCTTACCATCAGCCCCACCAAAACTAAGCACCTGCCTGGGTATTTTGACACTCCACCCCCACAACTCCCAATCGGTGATGGGGCAGTTGTGGAGAGAGTGGAGAGATTCCCATACCTGGGCAGTGTGCTTATGACTGTTTCCAGTTAAGCAGCAGAGGTCTCACTCAGAATCAGTCGAGTGGCAATATAATTTCATCGGTTGCGTAAGGCTGTGTGGAAGCTACCTGGTCTGTCGCTCCGCACTAAGCTTCAGGTCTTCTCGGCCACGGTCATTCCCTCCCTTCTCTACGCTTGCGAAACGTGGACCCCCCTAATGGAACATCTTCGCCGGTTAGAAACATATAGGCTGGCCTGCCTACGATCCATCCTGGGTTTAACCAGGCTGGATTGTGTGAGGAGCTCACACATCCTTGAATGGTCTGGTTAAAGTCCCATCGGTGAGCTCCTCTATACATGACCCAGGCTGCGTTGACTGGGTCATGTAGCCCGCATGCCCAGCCACCGCATGCCTAAACAGCCTTTGTTCGGCCTGATCGAGGGGGCTAAATGGGCGCGGCACGGGCTAGAGAAGAGATGAAGTGATGTGGTACAGGAGAGGAATTGCCGATGACTGGTACCAGCGGTGTCAAGATCGGCCTCTGTGGAGGAGGCTCGTGAAGGACGCTGCTGGGCAGTTGGAGGTATCTGTTTGTGTCTTTGTGTGTGTGTCTATGTGTCATGTGTGTGTCTGTGTGAGTCTGTGTATGTGTGTGTGTGTGTCTGTGTGTACTGTGTGTGTTCCTCTGTGTCTCTGTGTGTGTCTGTGTGTGTCTGTGTGTGTGTGTCTGTGTGTGTGTGTCTGTGTGTCTGTGTGTGTGTGTCTGTGTGTGTCTGTGTGTGTGTGTCTGTGTGTGTGTGTGTCTGTGTGTGTGTGTCTGTGTGTGTGTGTCTGTGTGTCTGTGTGTGTGTGTGTCTGTGTGTGAGTGTCTCTAGGGGGTGAAGCCCTCCGTGACACCGTGGAGTCCACAGAGCCAGACAGCCGGAGCGGAGAATCGGAGCAGATTTCTCCATTGGATGAGGTTAGTGATGGGTTTGTGTGTACTGTATGTGTACTGTATGTGTACTGTATGTGTACTGTGTGTACTGTGTGTGTTCTGTGTGTGTACTGTGTGTACTGTGCGTGTACTCTGTGTGTACTGTATGTGCACTCTGTGTACTGTATGTGTACTGTGTCTGTACTGTTTGTACTGTATGTGTACTGTATGTGTACTGTGTGTGTACTGTGAGTCTGTGTGTGTGTCTGTGTGTACTGTGTGTGTACTGTGTGTGTACTGTGTGTACTGTGTGTATGTGTGTGTGTATGTGTCTGTACTGTGTGTGTACTGTGTGTGTACTGTGTGTACTGTGGGTGTACTGTGTGTACTGTGTGTGTACTGTGTGTACTCTGTGTACTGTGTGTGTACTGTGTGTACTGTGTGTGTACTCTGTGTGTACTGTGTGTACTGTGTACTGTGTGTACTGTGTATACTGTGTGTGTACTGTGTGTATACTGTGTGTGAACTGTGTGGGTACTGTGTGTGTACTGTGTGTATTGTGTGTGTAATGTGTGTGTGTACTGTGTGTGTGTACTGTGTGTGTACTGTGTGTACTGTGTGTGTGTACTGTGTGTGTCCTGTGTGTGTGTAATGTGTGTGTACTGTGTGTGTACTGTGTGTGTGTACTGTGTGTGTACTGTGTGTGTACTGTGTGTGTACTGTGTGTGTACTGTGGGTGTGTACTGTGTGTGTACTGTGTGTGTGTACTGTGTGTGTGTACTGTGTGTGTACCATGTGTGTACTGTGTGTGTGTACTGTGTGTGTGTACTGTGTGTGTACTGTGTGTGTACTGTGTGTGTACTGTGTGTACTGTGTGTGTACTGTGTGTGTGTACTGTGTGTGTACTGTGTGTGTACTGTGTGTGTACTGCGTGTGTGTACTGTGCGTGTGTACTGTGTGTGTACTGTGTGTACTGTGTGTGTACTGTGTGTGTGTGTACTGTGTGTACTGTGTGTGTGTGAGTGTCTGTGTCTGTGTGTGTCTGTGTGTTTGTGTGTGTCTGTGTGTGTGTCTGTGTGTGTATCTGTGTCTGTGTGTGTCTGTGTGTGTCTGTGTGTGTGTGTCTGTGTGTGTGTGTGTCTGTGTGTGTCTGTATGTGTGTACTGTGTGTGTACTGTGTGTGTGTACTGTGTGTGTCTGTGTGTGTGTATCTGTGTGTGTGTGTCTGTGTGTGTCTGTATGTGTGTACTGTGTGTGTACTGTGTGTGTGTACTGTGTGTGTACTGTGTGTACTGTGTGTGTGTACTGTGTGTGTGTACTGTGTGGGTACGGTGTGCACTGTGTATGTGTATTGTGTGTATACTGTGTGTGTACGATGTGTACTGTGTGTTTACTGTGTGTGTGTGTACTGTGTGTACTGTTTGTGTACTGTGTGCGTGTACTGTGTGTATGGTGTGTACTGTGTGTGTACTGTGTGTACTGTGTGTGTATTGTGTGTGTACTGTGTGCGTGTACTGTGTGTGTACTGTGTGTGTACTGTGTGTACTGTGTGTGTGTGTACTGTGTGTGTGTACTGTGTGTGTGCTGTGTGTGTACTGTGTGTGTACTGTGTGTGTACTGTGTGTACTGTGTGTGTACTCTGTGTGTACTGTATGTGCACTCTGTGTACTGTATGTGTACTATGTCTGTACTGTGTGTACTGTATGTGTACTGTATGTGTACTGTATGTGTACTGTGTGTGTACTGTGTGCACTGTGTGTGTACTATGTGTGTACTGTGTGTACTGTGTGTCTGTGTGTGTACTGTGTGTGTACTGTGTGTGTACTGTGTGTGTACTTTGTGTACTATGTGTGTACTGTGTGTGTACTGTGTGTACTGTGGGTGTACTGTGTGTACTGTGTGTGCACTGTGTGCACTCTGTGTACTGTGTGTGTACTGTGTGTACTGTGTGTGTACTGTGTGTGTACTGTGTGTGTGTACTGTGTGTGTGCTGTGTGTACTGTGTGTGTACTGTGTGTGTATATTGTGTGTGTGTACTGTGTGTGTGTACTGTGTGTACTGTGTGTGTGTACTGTGTGTGTACTGTGTGTAATGTGTGTGTACTGTGTGTATACTGTGTGTGTACTGTGTGTGTACTGTGTGTACTGTGTGTGTACTGTGTGTGTGTATATTGTGTGTGTGTACTGTGTGTGTACTGTGTGTACTGTGTGTACTGTGTGTGTACTGTGTGTGTGCTGTGTGTGTACTGTGTGTACTGTGTGTGTACTGTGTGTGTGTACTGTGTGTATTGTGTGTACTGTGTGTATTGTGTGTGTGTGTGTGTACTGTGTGTGTACTGTGTGTGTACTGTGTGTGTACTGTGTGTGTGTACTGTGTGTGTACTGTGTGTGTGTGTACTGTGTGTGTACCATGTGTTTACTGTGTGTGTGTACTGTGTGTGTACTGTGTGTACTGTGTGTGTACTGTGTGTGTGCTGTGTGTGTACTGTGTGTACTGTGTGTGTACTTTGTGTGTGTACTGTGTGTGTACTGTGTGTGTACTGTGTGTACTGTGTGTACTGTGTGTGTGTACTGTGTGTATTGTGTGTACTGTGTGTATTGTGTGTGTGTGTACTGTGTGTACTGTGTGTGTGTGAGTGTCTGTGTCTGTGTGTGTCTGTGTGTGTCTGTGTGTGCGTCTGCGTGTGTGTGGGTGTGTCTGTGTGTGTGTGTCTGTGTGTGTGTGTGTGTCTGTGTGTGTCTGTGTGTGTGTCTGTGTGTGTGTATCTCTGTGTGTGTGTGTCTGTGTGTGTCTGTGTGTGTGTACTGTGTGTGTGTACTGTGTGTGTGTACTGTGTGTGTACTGTATATGTACTGTGTGTGTGTACTGTGTGTGTACTGTGTGTGTGCTGTGTGTGTGTACTGTGTGTGTGTACTGTGTATGTACTGTGTGTGTACTGTGTTTGTGTACTGTGTGTGTACTGTGTGTGTACTGTGAGTGTGTACTGTGTGTTTGTACTGTGTGTGTGTACTGTATGTGTACTGTGTGCGTACTGTCTGTGTAACGTGTGTGTGTGTACTGTGTGTACTGTGTGTGTACTGTGTGTGTACTGTGTGTACTGTGTGTACTGTGTGTGTGTACTGTGTGTGTACTGTGTGTGTGTACTGTGTGTGTGTACTGTGTGTGTACTATGTGTGTGCTGTGTATACTGTGTGTGTACTGTGTGTACTGTGTGTGTACTGTGTGTGTACTGTGTGTACTGTGTGTGTGTACTGTGTGTGTACTGTGTGTGTGTACTGTGTGTGTGTACTGTGTGTGTACTATGTATGTGCTGTGTATACTGTGTGTGTACTGTGTGTACTGTGTGTGTACTGTGTGTGTGTACTGTGCGTGTACTGTGTGTACTGTGTGTGTACTGTGTGTGTACTGTGTGTGTGTACTGTGTGTACTGTGTGTGTACCATGTGTGTACTGTGGGTGTACTGTGTGTGTACTGTGTGTACTGTGTGTGTACTGTGTGTGTGTGCTGTGTGTGTACTGTGTGTACTGTGTGTGTGTAGTGTGTGTGTGTACTGTGTGTGTATTGTGTGTACTGTGTGTATTGTGTGTGTACTGTGTGTACTGTGTGTGTGTGAGTGTCTGTGTCTGTGTGTGTCTGTGTGTGTCTTTGTGTGCGTCTGCGTGTGTGTGTGGGTGTGTCTGTGTGTGTGTGTCTGTGTGTGTGTACTGTGTGTGTACTGTGTGTGTACTGTGTGTGTACTGTATGTGTACTGTGTGTGTGTGTACTGTGTGTGTACTGTGTGTGTGCTGTGTGTGTGCTGTGTGTGTACTGTGTGTGTGTACTGTGTGTGTACTGTGTGTGTACTGTGTTTGTGTACTGTGTGTGTACTGTGTGAGTACTGTGAGTGTGTACTGTGTGTGTACTGTGTGTGTACTGTATGTGTACTCTGTGCGTACTGTCTGTGTAATGTGTGTGTGTACTGTGTGTACTGTGTGTGCTGTGTGTGTGCTGTGTGTGTACTGTATGTGTGTAGTGTGTGTGTACTGTGTGTACTGTGTGTGTACTGTGTGTGTACTGTGTGTACTGTGTGTGTACTGTGTGTGTGTACTGTATGTGTACTGTGTGTGTGTACTGTGTGTGTGCTGTGTGTGTGTACTGTGTGTGTGTACTGTGTATGTACTGTGTGTGTACTGTGTGTGTACTGTGTTTGTGTACTGTGTGTGTACTGTGTGTGTACTGTGAGTGTGTACTGTGTGTGTGTACTGTGTGTGTACTGTATGTGTACTGTGTGCGTACTGTCTGTGTAACGTGTGTGTGTACTGTGTGTACTGTGTGTACTGTGTGTGTACTGTGTGTGTACTGTGTGTGTGTAGTGTGTGTGTACTGTGTGTACTATGTGTGTGTACTGTGTGTGTACTGTGTGTGTGTACTGTGTGTGTGTACTGTGTGTGTATTGTGTGTACTGTGTGTATTGTGTGTGTGTACTGTGTGTACTGTGTGTGTGTGAGTGTCTGTGTCTGTGTGTGTCTGTGTGTGTCTGTGTGTGCGTCTGCGTGTGTGTGTGGGTGTGTCTGTGTGTGTGTGTGTCTGTGTGTGTGTGTGTCTGTGTGTGTCTGTGTGTTTGTACTGTGTGTGTACTGTGTGTACTGTGTGTGTACTGTGTGTGTACTGTGTGTGTGTTCTGTGTGTGTGTACTGTGTGTGTACTGTGTGTGTGTGTACTGTGTGTGTGTGTACTGTGTGTGTACTGTGTGTACTGTGTGTACTGTGTGTGTACTGTGTGTGTACTGTGTGTGTGTATTGTGTGTGTACTGTGTGTGTGTACTGTATGTGTACTGTGTGTGTACTGTGTGTGTACTGTGTGTGTGTACTGTGTGTGTGTACTGTGTGTGTGTACTGTGTATGTACTGTGTGTGTACTGTGTGTGTACTGTGTTTGTGTACTGTGTGTGTACTGTGTGTGTACTGTGTGTGTACTGTGAGTGTGTGCTGTGTGTGTGTACTGTGTGTGTACTGTATGTGTACTGTGTGTGTACTGTATGTGTACTGTGTGCGTACTGTCTGTGTAACGTGTGTGTACTGTGTGTACTGTATGTACTGTGTGTGTACTGTGTGTGTACTGTGTGTGTACTGTGTGTGTGTACTATGTGTGTACTGTGTGTGTACTGTGTGTGTGTACTGTATGTGTACTGTGTGTGTACTGTGTGTGTACTGTGTGTGTGTGCTGTGTGTGTACTGTGTGTGTGTGTACTGTGTATGTACTGTGTGTGTACTGTGTGTGTACTGTGTTTGTGTACTGTGTGTGTACTGTGTGTACTGTGAGTGTGTACTGTGTGTGTGTACTGTGTGTGTGTACTGTATGTGTACTGTGTGCGTACTGTCTGTGTAACGTGTGTGTGTACTTTGTGTACTGTGTGTACTGTGTGTGTACTGTGTGTGTACTGTGTGTGTGTAGTGTGTGTGTACTGTGTGTACTATGTGTGTGTACTGTGTGTGTACTGTGTGTGTGTACTGTGTGTGTGTACTGTGTGTGTATTGTGTGTACTGTGTGTTTTGTGTGTATGTACTGTGTGTACTGTGTGTGTGTGAGTGTCTGTGTCTGTGTGTGTCTGTGTGTGTCTGTGTGTGCGTCTGCGTGTGTGTGTGGGTGTGTCTGTGTGTGTGTGTCTGTGTGTGTGTGTCTGTGTGTGTCTGTGTGTGTGTACTGTGTGTGTGTACTGTGTGTACTGTGTGTGTACTGTGTGTGTGTACTGTGTGTGTGTACTGTGTGTACTGTGTGTACTGTGTGTGTACTGTGTGTGTACTGTGTGTGTGTACTGTGTGTGTACTGTGTGTGTGTACTGTATGTGTACTGTGTGTGTCTATTGTGTGTGTACTGTGTGTGTGTGTACTGTGTGTGTACTGTGTATGTACTGTGTGTACTGTGTGTGTACTGTGTTTGTGTACTGTGTGTGTACTGTGTGAGTACTGTGAGTGTGTACTGTGTGTGTGTACTGTGTGTGTGTACTGTATGTGTTCTGTGTGCGTACTGTCTGTGTAACGTGTGTGTGTACTGTGTGTACTGTGTGTGTACTGTGTGTGTACTGTGTGTGTAGTGTGTGTGTACTGTGTGTACTATGTGTGTGTACTGTGTGTGTACTGTGTGTGTGTAGTGTGTGTGTGTACTGTGTGTGTACTATGTGTGTACTGTGTGTACTGTGTGTGTACTGTGTGTATACTGTGTGTGTGTGTGTACTGTGTGTGTGTGTGTGTACTGTGTGTGTACTGTGTGTACTGTGTGTACTGTGTGTGTACTGTGTGTGTGTGCTGTGTGTGTATTGTGTGTACTGTGTGTATTGTGTGTGTGTACTGTGTGTACTATGTGTGTGTGAGTGTCTGTGTCTGTGTGTGTCTGTGTGTGTCTGTGTGTGCGTCTGCGTGTGTGTGTGGGTGTGTCTGTGTGTGTGTGTGTCTGTGTGTGTGTGTGTGTGTCTGTGTGTGTCTGTGTGTGTGTACTGTGTGTGTGTACTGTGTGTACTGTGTGTACTGTGTGTGTACTGTGTGTGTACTGTGTGTGTGTGTACTGTGTGTGTGTACTGTGTGTGTACTGTGTGTGTGTACTGTGTGTGTGTACTGTGTGTGTACTGTGTGTACTGTGTGTGTACTGTGTGTGTGTACTGTGTGTGTGTACTGTGTGTGTACTGTGTGTGTGTACTGTATGTGTACTGTGTGTGTGTACTGTGTGTGTACTGTGTGTGTGCTGTGTGTGTGTACTGTGTGTGTGTACTGTGTATGTACTGTGTGTGTACTGTGTGTGTATTGTGTGTGTACTGTGTGTGTGTACTGTGTGTGTGTACTGTATGTGTACTGTGTGCGTACTGTCTGTGTAACGTGTGTGTGTGTACTGTGTGTACTGTGTGTGTACTGTGTGTGTACTGTGCGTGTGTACTGTGTGTATACTGTGTGTGTACTGTGTGTGTACTTTGTGTGTACTGTGTGTGTGTACTGTGCGTGTACTGTGTGTACTGTGTGTGTACTGTTTGTGTACTGTTTGTGTACTGTGTGTGTACTGTGTGTGTACTGTGTGTGTACTGTATATGTACTGTGTATGTGTACTGTGTGTACTGTGTGTGTACTGTGTGTGTACCATGTGTGTCTGTGTGTGTATCTGTGTCTGCGTGTGTGTGTGAGTGTGTCTGTGTGTGCGTCTGCGTGTGTGTGTGGGTGTGTCTGTGTGTGTGTACTGTGTGTGTGTACTGTGTGTGTACTGTGTGTGTACTGTATGTGTACTGTGTGTGTGTACTGTGTGTGTGTACTGTGTGTGTGTACTGTATGTGTACTGTGTGTGTGTACTGTGTGTGTACTGTGTGTGTGCTGTGTGTGTGTACTGTGTGTGTGTACTGTGTATGTACTGTGTGTGTACTGTGTGTGTACTGTGTTTGTGTACTGTGTGTGTACTGTGTGTGTACTGTGAGTGTGTACTGTGTGTGTGTACTGTATGTGTACTGTGTGCGTACTGTCTGTGTAACGTGTGTGTGTACTGTGTGTACTGTGTGTGTACTGTGTGTGTACTGTACGTGTGTACTGTGTGTGTGTACTGTGTGTGTACTATGTGTGTGCTGTGTATACTGTGTGTGTACTGTGTGTGTACTTTGTGTGTACTGTGTGTGTGTACTGTG
>NC_133747.1:7466008-7613508 GCF_048934315.1 Petromyzon marinus | reverse complement strand
GTGTATACTGTGAGTGTGTACTGTGTGTGTACTGTGTGTGTACTGTGTGTGTACTGTGTGTGAACTGTGTGTGTACTGTGTGTATTGTTTGTGTAATGTGTGTGTGTACTGTGTGTGTGTACTGTGTGTACTGTGTGTGCTGTGTGTGTGTACTGTGTGTGTCCTGTGTGTGTACTGTGTGTATTGTGTGTGTGTACTGTGTGTGTACTGTGTGTGTGTAGAGTGTGTACTGCGTGTGTACTGTGTGTACTATGTGTGTACTGTGTATACTGTGTGTGTACTGTGTGTACTGTGTGTGTACTGTGTGTGTGTAATGTGTGTGTACTGTGTGTGTACTGTGTGTGTACTGCGTGTGTCCTGTGTGTGCACTGTGTGTATACTGTGTGTGTGTACTGTGTGTGTACTGTGTGTGTATACTGTGTGTGTACTGTGTGTGTACTGTGTGTGTGTACTGTGTGTGTACTGTGTGTGTACTGTGTGTGTGTGTACTGTGTGTGTGTACTCTGTGTGTGTGTACTGTGTGTGTACTGTGTGTGTGTGTACTGTGTGTGTGTGTACTCTGTGTGTAGTGTGTGTACTGTGTGTGTACTGCGTGTGTGTACTGTGTGTGTACTGTGTGTGTACTGCGTGTGTGTACTGTGCGTGTGTACTGTGTGTGTGTACTGTGCGTGTGTACTGTGTGTGTATTGTGTGTACTGTGTGTACTGTGTGTGTGTACTGTGTGTGTACTGTGTGTGTACTGTGTGTACTGTGCGTGTGTGTACTGTGTGTGTGTACTGTGTGTGTGCTGTGTGTGTACTGTGTGTGTACTGTGTGTACTGTGTGTGTACTCTGTGTGTACTGTATGTGCACTCTGTGTACTGTATGTGTACTATGTCTGTACTGTGTACTATATGTGTACTGTATGTGTATTGTATGTGTACTGTGTGTGTACTGTGTGCACTGTGTGTGTACTATGTGTGTACTGTGTGTACTGTGTGTCTGTGTGTGTACTGTGTGTGTACTGTGTGTGTACTGTGTGTACTGTGTGTGTACTGTGTGTACTGTGTGTGCACTGTGTGTGTACTGTGTGTATTATGTGTGTAATGTGTGCGTGTACTGTGTGTGTGTGTGTACTGTGTGTGTACTGTGTGTACTGTGTGCAGTGTGCGTACTGCGTGTGTACTGCGTGTGTACTGTGTGTGTGCTGTGTGTACTGTGTGTGTACTGTGTGTGTACTGTGCATACTGTGTGTGTACTGTGTGTACTGTGTGTGTACTGTGTGTGTACTGTGTGTGTGTACTGTGTGTGTACTGTGTGCACTGTGTGTGTACGGTGTGTGTACTGTGTGTGTGTACTGTGTGTACTGTGTGTGTACTGTGTGTACTGTGTGTGTACTGTGTGCACTGTGTGTGTACGGTGTGTGTACTGTGTGTGTACTGTGTGTACTGTGTGTGTACTGTGTGTGTACTGTGTGTACTGTCTGTGTACTGTGTGTACTGTCTGTGTACTGTGTGTACTGTATGTGTGTACTGTGTGTATACTGTGTGTGTACTGTGTGTGTACTGTGTGTACTGTGTGTGTGTACTGTGTGTGTACTGTGTGTGTACTGTGTGTGTATTGTGTGTACTGTGTGTATTATGTGTGTGTACTGTGTGTACTGTGTGTGTGTGTGAGTGTCTGTGTCTGTGTGTGTCTGTGTGTGTCTGTGTGTGCGTCTGCGTGTGTGTGTGGGTGTGTCTGTGTGTGTGTGTGTCTGTGTGTGTGTGTCTGTGTGTGTCTGTGTGTGTGTCTGTGTGTGTGTATCTCTGTGTGTGTGTACTGTGTGTGTACTGTGTGTGTGTACTGTATGTGTACTGTGTGTGTGCTGTGTGTGTGTACTGTGTGTGTGTACTGTGTATGTACTGTGTGTGTACTGTGTGTGTGTACTGTGTGTGTGTACTGTGTGTGTACTGTGTGTGTACTGTGTTTGTGTACTGTGTGAGTACTGTGTGTACTGTGTGTGTGTACTGTGTGTGTACTGTGTGTGTGTACTGTGTGTGTGCTGTGTGTACTGTGTGTGTACTGTGTGTGTGTACTGTGTGTACTGTGTGTACTGTGTGTGTGTACTGTGTGTGTCCTGTGTGTGTACTGTGTGTATTGTGTGTGTGTACTGTGTGTGTACTGTGTGTGTGTAGAGTGTGTACTGCGTGTGTACTGTGTGTACTATGTGTGTACTGTGTATACTGTGTGTGTACTGTGTGTACTGTGTGTGTACTGTGTGTAATGTGTAATGTGTGTGTACTGTGTGTGTACTGTGTGTGTACTGCGTGTGTACTGTGTGTGCACTGTGTGTATACTGTGTGTGTGTACTGTGTGTGTACTGTGTGTGTATACTGTGTGTGTACTGTGTGTGTACTGTGTGTGTGTACTGTGTGTGTACTGTGTGTGTACTGTGTGTGTGTGTGTACTGTGTGTGTGTACTCTGTGTGTGTACTGTGTGTGTACTGTGTGTGTGTGTACTGTGTGTGTGTACTCTGTGTGTAGTGTGTGTACTGTGTGTGTACTGCGTGTGTGTACTGTGTGTGTACTGTGTGTGTACTGCGTGTGTGTATTGTGCGTGTGTACTGTGTGTGTGTACTGTGCGTGTGTACTGTGTGTGTATTGTGTGTACTGTGTTTGTACTGTGTGTGTGTACTGTGTGTGTACTGTGTGTGTACTGTGTGTACTGTGTGTGTGTGTGTACTGTGTGTGTGTACTGTGTGTGTGTTGTGTGTGTACTGTGTGTGTACTGTGTGTACTGTGTGTGTACTCTGTGTGTACTGTATGTGCACTCTGTGTACTGTATGTGTACTATGTCTGTACTGTGTACTATATGTGTACTGTATGTGTATTGTATGTGTACTGTGTGTGTACTGTGTGCACTGTGTGTGTACTATGTGTGTACTGTGTGTACTGTGTGTCTGTGTGTGTCTGTGTGTGTACTGTGTGTGTACTGTGTGTGTACTGTGTGTGTACTGTGTGTACTGTGTGTGTACTGTGTGTACTGTGTGTGCACTGTGTGTGTACTGTGTGTATTATGTGTGTAATGTGTGCGTGTACTGTGTGTGTGTATACTGTGTGTGTACTGTGTGTACTGTGTGCAGTGTGCGTACTGCGTGTGTACTGCGTGTGTACTGTGTGTGTGCTGTGTGTACTGTGTGTGTACTGTGTGTGTACTGTGCATACTGTGTGTGTACTGTGTGTACTGTGTGTGTACTGTGTGTGTACTGTGTGTGTGTACTTTGTGTGTACTGTGTGCACTGTGTGTGTACGGTGTGTGTACTGTGTGTGTGTACTGTGTGTACTGTGTGTGTACTGTGTGTACTGTGTGTGTACTGTGTGCACTGTGTGTGTACAGTGTGTGTACTGTGTGTGTACTGTGTGTACTGTGTGTGTACTGTGTGTGTACTGTGTGTACTGTCTGTGTACTGTGTGTGTACTGTGTGTACTGTGTGTACTGTATGTGTGTACTGTGTGTATACTGTGTGTGTACTGTGTGTGTACTGTGTGTGCTGTGTGTGTGTACTGTGTGTGTACTGTGTGTGTACTGTGTGTGTATTGTGTGTACTGTGTGTATTATGTGTGTGTACTGTGTGTACTGTGTGTGTGTGAGTGTCTGTGTCTGTGTGTGTCTGTGTGTGTCTGTGTGTGCGTCTGCGTGTGTGTGTGGGTGTGTCTGTGTGTGTGTGTGTCTGTGTGTGTGTCTGTGTGTGTCTGTGTGTGTGTCTGTGTGTGTGTATCTCTGTGTGTGTGTACTGTGTGTGTACTGTGTGTGTACTGTATGTGTACTGTGTGTGTGCTGTGTGTGTGTACTGTGTGTGTGTACTGTGTATGTACTGTGTGTGTGTACTGTGTGTGTGTACTGTGTGTGTACTGTGTGTGTGTCTGTGTGTGTCTGTGTGTGTACTGTGTGTGTGTACTGTGTGTGTACTGTGTGTGTCCTGTGTGTGTACTGTGTGTGTGTACTGTGTATGTACTGTGTGTGTACTGTGTGTGTACTGTGTTTGTGTACTGTGTGTGTACTGTGTGTGTGTCTGTGTGTGTCTGTGTGTGTGTACTGTGTGTGTGTACTGTGTGTGTGTACTGTGTGTGTACTGTATGTGTACTGTGTGTGTACTGTGTGTGTACTGTGTGTGTGCTGTGTGTGTACTGTGTGTGTGTACTGTGTATGTACTGTGTGTGTACTGTGTGTGTACTGTGTTTGCGTACTGTGTGTGTACTGTGTGTGTACTGTGAGTGTGTACTGTGTGTGTGTACTGTGTGTGTACTGTATGTGTACTGTGTGCGTACTGTCTGTGTCACGTGTGTGTGTACTGTGTGTACTGTGTGTACTGTGTGTGTACTGTGTGTGTGTAGTGTGTGTGTACTGTGTGTACTGTGTGTGTACTGTGTGTGTGTACTGTGTGTGTACTGTGTGTGTGTACTGTGTGTGTACTGTGTGTACTGTGTGTGTACTGTATGTGTGTACTGTGTGTATACTGTGTGTGTATTGTGTGTACTGTGTGTGTACTGTGTGTGTGTACTGTGTGTACTGTGTGTGTGTGAGTGTCTGTGTGTGCGTCTGCGTGTGTGTGTGTGTCTGTGTGTGTGTGTCTGTGTGTGTCTGTGTGTGTGTCTGTGTGTGTCTGTGTGTTTGTGTGTGTCTGTGTGTGTGTGTCTGTGTGTGTATCTGTGTCTGTGTGTGTCTGTGTGTGTGTCTGTGTGTTTGTGTGTCTGTGTGTGTCTGTGTGTGTGTCTGTGTGTGTGTATCTGTGTGTGTGTGTCTGTGTGTGTCTGTGTGTGTGTACTGTGTGTGTACTGTGTGTGTGTACTGTGTGTGTATTGTGTGTACTGTGTGTACTGTGTGTGTGTACTGTGTGTGTGTACTGTGTGTGTACGGTGTGTACTGTGTGTGTGTACTGTGTGTGTATACTGTGTGTGTACGGTGTGTACTGTGTGTTTACTGTATGTGTGTGTGTGTACTGTGTGTACTGTTTGTGTACTGTGTGCGTGTACTGTGTGTACGGTGTGTAGTGTGTGTGTACTGTGTGTGTACTGTGTGCGTGTACTGTGTGAGTACTGTGTGTGTACTGTGTGTGTGTGTGTGTACTGTGTGTGTACTGTGTGTGTACTGTGTGTGTACTGTGTGTGTGTACTCTGTGTGTACTGTATGTGCACTCTGTGTACTGTATGTGTACTGTGTCTGTACTGTGTGTACTGTATGTGCACTGTATGTGTACTGTGTGTGTACTGTGTGTACTGTGTGTCTGTGTGTGTCTGTGTGTGTACTGTGTGTGTCCTGTGTGTGTGTGTACTGTGTGTACTGTGTGTCTGTGTGTGTGTCTGCGTCTGTACTTTGTGTGTACTGTGTGTGTACTGTGTGTACTGTGGGTGTACTGTGTGTACTGTGTGTGTACAGTGTGTACTCTGTGTTCTGTGTGTGTGTACTGTGTGTGTACTGTGTGTGTATTGTGTGTACTGTGTGTATTATGTGTGTGTACTGTGTGTACTGTGTGTGTGTGAGTGTCTGTGTCTGTGTGTGTCTGTGTGTGTCTGTGTGTGCATCTGCGTGTGTGTGTGGGTGTGTCTGTGTGTGTGTGTCTGTGTGTGTGTGTGTCTGTGTGTGTCTGTGTGTGTGTGTCTGTGTGTGTGTATCTCTGTGTGTGTACTGTGTGTATACTGTGTGTGTGTACTGTATGTGTACTGTGTGTGTGCTGTGTGTGTGTACTGTGTGTGTACTGTGTATGTACTGTGTGTGTACTGTGTGTGTGTACTGTGTGTGTGTACTGTGTGTGTACTGTGTGTGTGTCTGTGTGTGTCTGTGTGTGTACTGTGTGTGTACTGTGTGTGTGTACTGTGTGTGTACTGTGTGTGTGCTGTGTGTGTGTACTGTGTGTGTGTACTGTGTATGTACTGTGTGTGTACTGTGTGTGTACTGTGTTTGTGTACTGTGTGTGTACTGTGTGTGTGTCTGTGTGTGTCTGTGTGTGTGTACTGTGTGTGTGTACTGTGTGTGTGTACTGTGTGTGTACTGTGTGTGTACTGTATGTGTACTGTGTGTGTGTACTGTGTGTGTACTGTGTGTGTGCTGTGTGTGTACTGTGTGTGTGTACTGTGTATGTACTGTGTGTGTACTGTGTGTGTACTGTGTTTGTGTACTGTGTATGTACTGTGTGTGTACTGTGAGTGTGTACTGTGTGTTTACTGTGTGTGTGTACTGTATGTGTACTGTGTGCGTACTGTCTGTGTAACGTGTGTGTACTGTGTGTACTGTGTGTACTGTGTGTACTGTGTGTGTACTGTGTGTGTACTCTGTGTGTGTAGTGTGTGTGTACTGTGTGTACTGTGTGTACTGTGTGTGTACTTTGTGTGTGTACTGTGTGTGTGTACTGTGCGTGTACTGTGTGTACTTGTGTACTGTGTGTGTACTGTGTGTGTACTGTGTGTGTGTACTGTGCGTGTACTGTGTGTACTGTGTGTGTACTGTGTGTGTACTGTGTGTGTGTACTGTGTGTACTGTGTGTGTACTGTGTGTGTGTACTGTGTGTGTGTACTGTGTGTGTACCATGTGTGTACTGTGTGTGTACTGTGTGTGTACTGTGTGTGTACTGTGTGTGTGTACTGTGTGTGTGTACTGTGTGTACTGTGTGTGTACTGTGTGTGTAGTGTGTGTTTACTGTGTGTACTGTGTGTATACTGTTTGTACTGTGTGTGTACTGTGTGTGTACTGTGTGTGTGTACTGTGTGTGTACTGTGTGTGTATTGTGTGTACTGTGTGTGTACTGTGTGTGTACTGTGTGTACTGTGTGTGTGTGAGTGTCTGTGTCTGTGTGTGCGTCTGCGTGTGTGTGTGTGTCTGTGTGTGTGTGTGTCTGTGTGTGTCTGTGTGTGTGTCTGTGTGTGTCTGTGTGTTTGTGTGTGTCTGTGTGTGTGTGTCTGTGTGTGTATCTGTGTCTGTGTGTGTCTGTGTGTGTGTCTGTGTGTTTGTGTGTCTGTGTGTGTCTGTGTGTGTGTCTGTGTGTGTGTATCTGTGTGTGTGTGTCTGTGTGTGTCTGTGTGTGTGTACTGTGTGTGTACTGTGTGTGTACTGTGTGTGTACTGTGTGTACTGTGTGTACTGTGTGTGTGTACTGTGTGTGTGTACTGTGTGTGTACGGTGTGTACTGTGTGTGTGTACTGTGTGTGTATACTGTGTGTGTACGGTGTGTACTGTGTGTTTACTGTGTGTGTGTGTGTACTGTGTGTACTGTTTGTGTACTGTGTGCGTGTACTGTGTGTACGGTGTGTAGTGTGTGTGTGTGTGTACTGTGTGTGTACTGTGTGTGTGCTGTGTGTGTACTGTGTGTGTACTGTGTGTGTACTCTGTGTGTACTGTATGTGCACTCTGTGTACTGTATGTGTACTGTGTCTGTACTGTGTGTACTGTATGTGTACTGTATGTGTACTGTGTGTGTACTATGTGTACTGTGTGTCTGTGTGTGTCTGTGTGTGTACTGTGTGTGTCCTGTGTGTGTGTGTACTGTGTGTAGTGTGTGTGTACTGTGTGTGTACTGTGTGTACTGTGTGTCTGTGTGTGTGTGTCTGCGTCTGTACTTTGTGTGTACTGTGTGTGTACTGTGTGTACTGTGTGTACTGTGTGTGTACTGTGTGTACCCTGTGTACTGTGTGTGTACTGTGTATACTGTGTGTGTACTGTGTGTACTGTCTGTACTGTGTGTGTACTGTGTGTACTGTGTATACTGTGTGTACTGTGTGTGTACTGTGTGTGTATACTGTGAGTGTGTACTGTGTGTGTACTGTGTTTGTACTGTGTGTATTATGTGTGTAATGTGTGTGTGTACTGTGTGTTTGTACTGTGTGTGTACTGTGTGTACTGTGTGTACTGTGTGTGTACTGTGTGTATTATGTGTGTAATGTGTGTGTGTACTGTGTGTTTGTACTGTGTGTGTACTGTGTGTACTGTGTGTAGTGTATGTACTGCGTGTGTACTGTGTGTGTACTGTGTGTGTGTACTGTGTGCGTCTGTGTGTGCGTCTGCGTGTGTGTGTCTGTGTGTGTCTGTGTATGTGTGTGTCTGTGTGTGTGTCTGTGTGTGTGTGTGTCTGTGTGTGTCTGTGTATGAGTGTGTCTGTGTGTGTGTGTCTGTGTGTGTCTGTGTATGTGTGTGTCTGTGTGTGTGTGTCTGTGTGTGTGTGTGTCTGTGTGTGTCTGTGTGTGTGTGTCTGTGTGTGTCTGTGTATGTGTGTGTCTGTGTGTGTGTGTCTGTGTGTGTGTGTGTCTGTGTGTGTCTGTGTATGAGTGTGTCTGTGTGTGTGTCTGTGTGTGTGTGTGTGTCTGTGTGTGTCTGTGTATGAGTGTGTCTGTGTGTGTGTTTGTGTGTGTGTGTGTGTCTGTGTGTGTGTGTGTCTGTGTGTGTGTGTCTGTGTGTTTGTGTGTTTCTGTGTGTGTGTCTGTGTGTGTATCTGTGTCTGTGTGTGTCTGTGTGTGTGTGTGTCTGTGTGTGTGTGTGTCTGTGTGTGTCTGTGTGTGTGTCTGTGTGTGTATCTCTGTGTGAGTGTGTGTCTGTGTGTGTGTACTGTGTGTGTACTGTGTGTGTGTACTGTGTGTGTACTGTGTGTACTGTGTGTGTGTGTACTGTGTGTGTACTGTGTGTGTACGGTGTGTACTGTGTGTGTGTACTGTGTGTGTGTATACTGTGTGTACGGTGTGTACTGTGTGTTTAATGTGTGTGTGTGTACTGTGTGTACTGTTTGTGTACTGTGTGCGTGTACTCTGTGTACGGTGTGTACTGTGTGTGTACTGTGTGTGTACTGTGTGTACTGTGTGTGTACTGTGTGTACTGTGTGCGTATACTGTGTGTGTACTGTGTGTGTACTGTGTGTGTACTGTGTGTGTGTGTACTGTGTGTGTGCTGTGTGTGTAATGTGTGTGTGTACTGTGTGTGCTGTGTGTGTGTACTGTGTGTGCTGTGTATACTGTGTGTATACTGTGTGTGTGTACTGTGTGTACTGTGTGTATACTGTGTGTGTGTACTGTGTGTACTGTGTGTGTACTGTGTGTACTGTGTGTGTACTCTGTGTGTGTACTGTGTGTACTGTGTGCGTGTATTGAGTGCGTGTATTGTGTGTGTACTGTGTGTGTGTACTGTTTGTACTGTGTGTGTACTGTGTGTGTGTACTGCGTGTGTACGGTGTGTGTGTACTGTGTGTGTACTGTTTGTGTGTACTGTGTGTGTACTTTGTGTGAACTGTGTGTGTACTGTGTGTACTGTGTGTGTGTACTGTGTGTATACTGTGTGTGTGTACTGTGTTTTACTGTGTGTGTACTGTGTGTGTACTGTGTGTGTACTGTGTGTATACTGTGTGTGTACTGTGTGTGTACTGTGTGTATGTGTGAGTGTCTGTGTATGTGTGTGTCTGTGTGTGTCTGTGTGTGTGTACTGTGTGTGTACTGTGTGTGTGTACTGTGTGTGTGTACTGTGTGTACTGTGTGTGTACTGTGTGTGTAGTGTGTGTTTACTGTGTGTACTGTGTGTATACTGTTTGTACTGTGTGTGTACTGTGTGTGTACTGTGTGTGTGTACTGTGTGTGTACTGTGTGTGTATTGTGTGTACTGTGTGTGTACTGTGTGTGTGTACTGTGTGTACTGTGTGTGTGTGAGTGTCTGTGTCTGTGTGTGCGTCTGCGTGTGTGTGTGTGTGTGTGTCTGTGTGTGTGTCTGTGTGTGTCTGTGTGTGTGTCTGTGTGTGTCTGTGTGTTTGTGTGTGTCTGTGTGTGTGTGTCTGTGTGTGTATCTGTGTCTGTGTGTGTCTGTGTGTGTCTGTGTGTGCGTCTGCGTGTGTGTGTGGGTGTGTCTGTGTGTGTGTGTCTGTGTGTGTCTGTGTGTGTCTGTGTGTGTGTCTGTGTGTGTGTATCTCTGTGTGTGTGTACTGTGTGTGTATACTGTGTGTGTGTACTGTATGTGTACTGTGTGTGTGCTGTGTGTGTGTACTGTGTGTGTACTGTGTATGTACTGTGTGTGTACTGTGTGTGTGTACTGTGTGTGTGTCTGTGTGTGTACTGTGTGTGTACTGTGTGTGTGTACTGTGTGTGAACTGTGTGTGTGCTGTGTGTGTGTACTGTGTGTGTGTACTGTGTATGTACTGTGTGTGTACTGTGTGTGTACTGTGTTTGTGTACTGTGTGTGTACTGTGTGTGTGTCTGTGTGTGTCTGTGTGTGTGTACTGTGTGTGTACTGTGTGTGTGTACTGTGTGTGTACTGTGTGTGTACTGTATGTGTACTGTGTGTGTGTACTGTGTGTGTACTGTGTGTGTGCTGTGTGTGTACTGTGTGTGTGTACTGTGTATGTACTGTGTGTGTACTGTGTGTGTACTGTGTGTGTACTGTGAGTGTGTACTGTGTGTGTACTGTGTGTGTGTACTGTATGTGTACTGTGTGCGTACTGTCTGTGTAACGTGTGTGTGTACTGTGTGTACTGTGTGTGTACTGTGTGTGTACTCTGTGTGTGTAGTGTGTGTGTACTGTGTGTACTGTGTGTGTACTTTGTGTGTGTACTGTGTGTGTGTACTGTGTGTGTGTACTGTGCGTGTACTGTGTGTACTGTGTGTGTACTGTGTGTGTACTGTGTATACTGTGTGTGTACTGTGTGTACTGTGTGTGTACTGTGTGTGTACTGTGTGTGTGTACTGTGCGTGTACTGTGTGTACTGTGTGTGTACTGTGTGTGTACTGTGTGTGTGTACTGTGTGTACTCTGTGTGTACTGTGTGTGTGTACTGTGTGTGTGTACTGTGTGTGTACCATGTGTGTACTGTGTGTGTACTGTGTGTGTACTGTGTGTGTGTACTGTGTGTGTACTGTGTGTGTATTGTGTGTACTGTGTGTGTACTGTGTGTGTGTACTGTGTGTACTGTGTGTGTGTGAGTGTCTGTGTCTGTGTGTGCGTCTGCGTGTGTGTGTGTGTGTCTGTGTGTGTGTGTCTGTGTGTGTCTGTGTGTGTGTCTGTGTGTGTCTGTGTGTTTGTGTGTGTCTGTGTGTGTGTGTCTGTGTGTGTATCTGTGTCTGTGTGTGTCTGTGTGTGTGTCTGTGTGTTTGTGTGTCTGTGTGTGTCTGTGTGTGTGTCTGTGTGTGTGTATCTGTGTGTGTGTGTCTGTGTGTGTGTACTGTGTGTGTACTGTGTGTGTACTGTGTGTGTGTGTACTGTGTGTGTACTGTGTGTACTGTGTGTGTGTACTGTGTGTGTACTGTGTGTGTACGGTGTGTACTGTGTGTGTGTACTGTGTGTGTATACTGTGTGTGTACGGTGTGTACTGTGTGTTTACTGTGTGTGTGTGTACTGTGTGTACTGTTTGTGTACTGTGTGCGTGTACTGTGTGTACGGTGTGTAGTGTGTGTGTACTGTGTGTGTACTGTGTTCGTGTACTGTGTGTGTACTGTGTGTGTACTGTGTGTGTGTGTGTACTGTGTGTGTACTGTGTGTGTACTGTATGTGCACTCTGTGTACTGTATGTGTACTGTGTCTGTACTGTGTGTACTGTATGTGTACTGTATGTGTACTGTGTGTGTACTATGTGTACTGTGTGTCTGTGTGTGTCTGTGTGTGTACTGTGTGTGTCCTGTGTGTGTGTGTACTGTGTGTAGTGTGTGTGTACTGTGTGTGTACTGTGTGTACTGTGTGTCTGTGTGTGTGTGTCTGCGTCTGTATTTTGTGTGTACTGTGTGTGTACTGTGTGTACTGTGGGTGTACTGTGTGTACTGTGTGTGTACTGTGTGTACTCTGTGTACTGTGTGTGTACTGTGTGTACTGTCTGTACTGTGTGTGTACTGTGTGTACTGTGTATACTGTGTGTACTGTGTGTGTGCTGTGTGTGTATACTGTGAGTGTGTACTGTGTGTGTACTGTGTGTGTACTGTGTGTATTATGTGTGTAATGTGTGTGTGTGTACTGTGTGTTTGTACTGTGTGTGTACTGTGTGTACTGTGTGTGTACTGTGTGTATTATGTGTGTAATGTGTGTGTGTACTGTGTGTTTGTACTGTGTGTGTACTGTGTGTACTGTGTGTAGTGTATGTACTGCGTGTGTACTGTGTGTGTACTGTGTGTGTGTACTGTGTGTGTCTGTGTGTGCGTCTGCGTGTGTGTGTCTGTGTGTGTCTGTGTATGTGTGTGTCTGTGTGTGTCTGTGTGTGTGTGTGTCTGTGTGTGTCTGTGTGTGTGTGTCTGTGTGTGTCTGTGTATGTGTGTGTCTGTGTGTGTGTGTCTGTGTGTGTGTGTGTGTGTCTGTGTATGAGTGTGTCTGTGTGTGTGTCTGTGTGTGTGTGTGTGTCTGTGTGTGTCTGTGTATGAGTGTGTCTGTGTGTGTGTTTGTGTGTGTGTGTGTCTGTGTGTTTGTGTGTTTCTGTGTGTGTGTCTGTGTGTGTATCTGTGTCTGTGTGTGTCTGTGTGTGTGTGTGTGTCTGTGTGTGTGTGTGTCTGTGTGTGTCTGTGTGTGTGTCTGTGTGTGTATCTCTGTGTGTGTGTGTCTGTGTGTGTCTGTGTGTGTGTACTGTGTGTGTACTGTGTGTGTGTACTGTGTGTGTACTGTGTGTACTGTGTGTGTGTGTACTGTGTGTGTACTGTGTGTGTACGGTGTGTACTGTGTGTGTGTACTGTGTGTGTATACTGTGTGTACGGTGTGTACTGTGTGTTTAATGTGTGTGTGTGTACTGTGTGTACTGTTTGTGTACTGTGTGCGTGTACTCTGTGTACGGTGTGTACTGTGTGTGTACTGTGTGTGTACTGTGTGTACTGTGTGTGTACTGTGTGTGTACTGTGTGCGTATACTGTGTGTGTACTGTGTGTGTACTGTGTGTACTGTGTGTGTACTGTGTGTGTGTGTACTGTGTGTGTGCTGTGTGTGTAATGTGTGTGTGTACTGTGTGTGCTGTGTGTGTGTACTGTGTGTGCTGTGTATACTGTGTGTATACTGTGTGTGTGTACTGTGTGTACTGTGTGTGTACTGTGTGTACTGTGTATGTACTCTGTGTGTGTACTGTGTGTACTGTGTGCGTGTATTGAGTGCGTGTATTGTGTGTGTACTGTGTGTGTGTACTGTTTGTACTGTGTGTGTACTGTGTGTGTGTACTGCGTGTGTACGGTGTGTGTGTACTGTGTGTGTACTGTTTGTGTGTACTGTGTGTGTACTTTGTGTGTACTGTGTGTGTACTGTGTGTACTGTGTGTGTGTACTGTGTGTATACTGTGTGTGTGTACTGTGTTTTACTGTGTGTGTACTGTGTGTGTACTGTGTGTGTACTGTGTGTATACTGTGTGTGTACTGTGTGTGTACTGTGTGTATGTGTGAGTGTCTGTGTATGTGTGTGTCTGTGTGTGTCTGTGTGTGTGTACTGTGTGTGTACTGTGTGTGTGTACTGTGTGTGTGTACTGTGTGTACTGTGTGTGTACTGTGTGTGTAGTGTGTGTTTACTGTGTGTACTGTGTGTATACTGTTTGTACTGTGTGTGTACTGTGTTTGTACTGTGTGTGTGTACTGTGTGTGTACTGTGTGTGTATTGTGTGTACTGTGTGTGTACTGTGTGTGTGTACTGTGTGTACTGTGTGTGTGTGAGTGTCTGTGTCTGTGTGTGCGTCTGCGTGTGTGTGTGTGTGTGTCTGTGTGTGTGTCTGTGTGTGTGTCTGTGTGTTTGTGTGTCTGTGTGTGTCTGTGTGTGTGTCTGTGTGTGTGTATCTGTGTGTGTGTGTCTGTGTGTGTACTGTGTGTGTACTGTGTGTGTACTGTGTGTGTGTACTGTGTGTACTGTGTGTACTGTGTGTGTGTACTGTGTGTGTGTACTGTGTGTGTACGGTGTGTACTGTGTGTGTGTACTGTGTGTATACTGTGTGTGTACGGTGTGTACTGTGTGTTTACTGTGTGTGTGTGTACTGTGTGTACTGTTTGTGTACTGTGTGCGTGTACTGTGTGTACGGTGTGTAGTGTGTGTGTACTGTGTGTGTACTGTGTGCGTGTACTGTGTGTGTACTGTGTGTGTACTGTGTGTGTGTGTACTGTGTGTGTACTGTGTGTGTGCTGTGTGTGTACTGTGTGTGTACTGTGTGTGTACTGTGTGTGTACTCTGTGTGTACTGTATGTGCACTCTGTGTACTGTATGTGTACTGTGTCTGTACTGTGTGTACTGTATGTGTACTGTATGTGTACTGTGTGTGTACTGTGTGTACTGTGTGTCTGTGTGTGTCTGTGTGTGTACTGTGTGAGTACTGTGTGTACTGTGTGTCTGTGTGTGTGTGTCTGCGTCTGTACTTTGTGTGTACTGTGTGTGTACTGTGTGTACTGTGGGTGTACTGTGTGTACTGTGTGTGTACTGTGTGTACTCTGTGTACTGTGTGTGTACTGTGTATATTGTGTGTGTACTGTGTGTACTGTCTGTACTGTGTGTGTACTGTGTGTACTGTGTATACTGTGTGTACTGTGTGTGTACTGTGTGTGTATACTGTGAGTGTGTACTGTGTGTGTACTGTGTGTGTACTGTGTGTATTATGTGTGTAATGTGTGTGTGTACTGTGTGTTTGTACTGTGTGTGTACTGTGTGTACTGTGTGTAGTGTATGTACTGCGTGTGTACTGTGTGTGTACTGTGTGTGTGTACTGTGGGCGTCTGTGTGTGCGTCTGCGTGTGTGTGTCTGTGTGTGTCTGTGTATGTGTGTGTCTGTGTGTGTGTCTGTGTGTGTGTGTGTCTGTGTGTGTCTGTGTATGAGTGTGTCTGTGTGTGTGTCTGTGTGTGTGTGTGTCTGTGTGTGTCTGTGTGTGTGTGTCTGTGTGTGTCTGTGTATGTGTGTGTGTGTCTGTGTGTGTGTGTGTCTGTGTGTGTCTGTGTATGAGTGTGTCTGTGTGTGTGTCTGTGTGTGTGTGTGTCTGTGTGTGTCTGTGTGTGTCTGTGTATGAGTGTGTATGTGTGTGTGTTTGTGTGTGTGTGTGTCTGTGTGTTTGTGTGTTTCTGTGTGTGTGTCTGTGTGTGTATCTGTGTCTGTGTGTGGCTGTGTGTGTGTGTGTGTCTGTGTGTGTGTGTGTCTGTGTGTGTCTGTGTGTGTGTCTGTGTGTGTATCTCTGTGTGTGTGTGTCTGTGTGTGTCTGTGTGTGTGTACTGTGTGTGTACTGTGTGTGTGTACTGTGTGTGTACTGTGTGTACTGTGTGTGTGTGTACTGTGTGTGTACTGGGTGTGTACGGTGTGTACTGTGTGTGTGTACTGTGTGTGTATACTGTGTGTACGGTGTGTACTGTGTGTTTAATGTGTGTGTGTGTACTGTGTGTACTGTTTGTGTACTGTGTGCGTGTACTCTGTGTACGGTGTGTACTGTGTGTGTACTGTGTGTGTACTGTGTGCGTATACTGTGTGTGTACTGTGTGTGTACTGTGTGTACTGTGTGTGTACTGTGTGTGTGTGTACTGTGTGTGTGCTGTGTGTGTAATGTGTGTGTGTACTGTGTGTGCTGTGTGTGTGTACTGTGTGTGCTGTGTATACTGTGTGTATACTGTGTGTGTGTACTGTGTGTACTGTGTGTGTACTGTGTGTACTGTGTGTGTACTCTGTGTGTGTACGGTGTGTACTGTGTGTGTGTACTGTGTGTGTATACTGTGTGTACGGTGTGTACTGTGTGTTTAATGTGTGTGTGTGTACTGTGTGTACTGTTTGTGTACTGTGTGCGTGTACTCTGTGTACGGTGTGTACTGTGTGTGTACTGTGTGTGTACTGTGTGCGTATACTGTGTGTGTACTGTGTGTGTACTGTGTGTACTGTGTGTGTACTGTGTGTGTGTGTACTGTGTGTGTGCTGTGTGTGTAATGTGTGTGTGTACTGTGTGTGCTGTGTGCGTGTATTGAGTGCGTGTATTGTGTGTGTACTGTGTGTGTGTACTGTTTGTACTGTGTGTGTACTGTGTGTGTGTACTGCGTGTGTACGGTGTGTGTGTACTGTGTGTGTACTGTTTGTGTGTACTGTGTGTGTACTTTGTGTGAACTGTGTGTGTACTGTGTGTACTGTGTGTGTGTACTGTGTGTATACTGTGTGTGTGTACTGTGTTTTACTGTGTGTGTACTGTGTGTGTACTGTGTGTGTACTGTGTGTATACTGTGTGTGTACTGTGTGTGTACTGTGTGTATGTGTGAGTGTCTGTGTATGTGTGTGTCTGTGTGTGTCTGTGTGTGTGTACTGTGTGTGTACTGTGTGTGTGTACTGTGTGTGTGTACTGTGTGTACTGTGTGTGTACTGTGTGTGTAGTGTGTGTTTACTGTGTGTACTGTGTGTATACTGTTTGTACTGTGTGTGTACTGTGTGTGTACTGTGTGTGTGTACTGTGTGTGTACTGTGTGTGTATTGTGTGTACTGTGTGTGTACTGTGTGTGTGTACTGTGTGTACTGTGTGTGTGTGAGTGTCTGTGTCTGTGTGTGCGTCTGCGTGTGTGTGTGTGTGTCTGTGTGTGTGTCTGTGTGTGTCTGTGTGTGTGTCTGTGTGTGTCTGTGTGTTTGTGTGTGTCTGTGTGTGTGTGTCTGTGTGTGTATCTGTGTCTGTGTGTGTCTGTGTGTGTCTGTGTGTGCGTCTGCGTGTGTGTGTGGGTGTGTCTGTGTGTGTGTGTCTGTGTGTGTCTGTGTGTGTCTGTGTGTGTGTCTGTGTGTGTGTATCTCTGTGTGTGTGTACTGTGTGTGTATACTGTGTGTGTACTGTATGTGTACTGTGTGTGTGCTGTGTGTGTGTACTGTGTGTGTACTGTGTATGTACTGTGTGTGTACTGTGTGTGTGTACTGTGTGTGTGTACTGTGTGTGTACTGTGTGTGTGTCTGTGTGTGTACTGTGTGTGTACTGTGTGTGTGTACTGTGTGTGAACTGTGTGTGTGCTGTGTGTGTGTACTGTGTGTGTGTACTGTGTATGTACTGTGTGTGTACTGTGTGTGTACTGTGTTTGTGTACTGTGTGTGTACTGTGTGTGTGTCTGTGTGTGTCTGTGTGTGTGTACTGTGTGTGTACTGTGTGTGTGTACTGTGTGTGTACTGTGTGTGTACTGTATGTGTACTGTGTGTGTGTACTGTGTGTGTACTGTGTGTGTGCTGTGTGTGTACTGTGTGTGTGTACTGTGTATGTACTGTGTGTGTACTGTGTGTGTACTGTGTGTGTACTGTGAGTGTGTACTGTGTGTGTACTGTGTGTGTGTACTGTATGTGTACTGTGTGCGTACTGTCTGTGTAACGTGTGTGTGTACTGTGTGTACTGTGTGTGTACTGTGTGTGTACTCTGTGTGTGTAGTGTGTGTGTACTGTGTGTACTGTGTGTGTACTTTGTGTGTGTACTGTGTGTGTGTACTGTGTGTGTGTACTGTGCGTGTACTGTGTGTACTGTGTGTGTACTGTGTGTGTACTGTGTATACTGTGTGTGTACTGTGTGTACTGTGTGTGTACTGTGTGTGTACTGTGTGTGTGTACTGTGCGTGTACTGTGTGTACTGTGTGTGTACTGTGTGTGTACTGTGTGTGTGTACTGTGTGTACTCTGTGTGTACTGTGTGTGTGTACTGTGTGTGTGTACTGTGTGTGTACCATGTGTGTACTGTGTGTGTACTGTGTGTGTACTGTGTGTGTGTACTGTGTGTGTACTGTGTGTGTATTGTGTGTACTGTGTGTGTACTGTGTGTGTGTACTGTGTGTACTGTGTGTGTGTGAGTGTCTGTGTCTGTGTGTGCGTCTGCGTGTGTGTGTGTGTGTCTGTGTGTGTGTGTCTGTGTGTGTCTGTGTGTGTGTCTGTGTGTGTCTGTGTGTTTGTGTGTGTCTGTGTGTGTGTGTCTGTGTGTGTATCTGTGTCTGTGTGTGTCTGTGTGTGTGTCTGTGTGTTTGTGTGTCTGTGTGTGTCTGTGTGTGTGTCTGTGTGTGTGTATCTGTGTGTGTGTGTCTGTGTGTGTGTACTGTGTGTGTACTGTGTGTGTACTGTGTGTGTGTACTGTGTGTGTACTGTGTGTACTGTGTGTGTGTACTGTGTGTGTGTACTGTGTGTGTACGGTGTGTACTGTGTGTGTGTACTGTGTGTGTATACTGTGTGTGTACGGTGTGTACTGTGTGTTTACTGTGTGTGTGTGTACTGTGTGTACTGTTTGTGTACTGTGTGCGTGTACTGTGTGTACGGTGTGTAGTGTGTGTGTACTGTGTGTGTACTGTGTTCGTGTACTGTGTGTGTACTGTGTGTGTACTGTGTGTGTACTGTGTGTGTGTGTACTGTGTGTGTACTGTGTGTGTACTGTATGTGCACTCTGTGTACTGTATGTGTACTGTGTCTGTACTGTGTGTACTGTATGTGTACTGTATGTGTACTGTGTGTGTACTATGTGTACTGTGTGTCTGTGTGTGTCTGTGTGTGTACTGTGTGTGTCCTGTGTGTGTGTACTGTGTGTAGTGTGTGTGTACTGTGTGTGTACTGTGTGTACTGTGTGTCTGTGTGTGTGTGTCTGCGTCTGTATTTTGTGTGTACTGTGTGTGTACTGTGTGTACTGTGGGTGTACTGTGTGTACTGTGTGTGTACTGTGTGTACTCTGTGTACTGTGTGTGTACTGTGTGTACTGTCTGTACTGTGTGTGTACTGTGTGTACTGTGTATACTGTGTGTACTGTGTGTGTGCTGTGTGTGTATACTGTGAGTGTGTACTGTGTGTGTACTGTGTGTGTACTGTGTGTATTATGTGTGTAATGTGTGTGTGTGTACTGTGTGTTTGTACTGTGTGTGTACTGTGTGTACTGTGTGTGTACTGTGTGTATTATGTGTGTAATGTGTGTGTGTACTGTGTGTTTGTACTGTGTGTGTACTGTGTGTACTGTGTGTAGTGTATGTACTGCGTGTGTACTGTGTGTGTACTGTGTGTGTGTACTGTGTGTGTCTGTGTGTGCGTCTGCGTGTGTGTGTCTGTGTGTGTCTGTGTATGTGTGTGTCTGTGTGTGTCTGTGTGTGTGTGTGTCTGTGTGTGTCTGTGTGTGTGTGTCTGTGTGTGTCTGTGTATGTGTGTGTCTGTGTGTGTGTGTCTGTGTGTGTGTGTGTGTGTCTGTGTATGAGTGTGTCTGTGTGTGTGTCTGTGTGTGTGTGTGTGTCTGTGTGTGTCTGTGTATGAGTGTGTCTGTGTGTGTGTTTGTGTGTGTGTGTGTCTGTGTGTTTGTGTGTTTCTGTGTGTGTGTCTGTGTGTGTATCTGTGTCTGTGTGTGTCTGTGTGTGTGTGTGTGTCTGTGTGTGTGTGTGTGTCTGTGTGTGTCTGTGTGTGTGTCTGTGTGTGTATCTCTGTGTGTGTGTGTCTGTGTGTGTCTGTGTGTGTGTACTGTGTGTGTACTGTGTGTGTGTACTGTGTGTGTACTGTGTGTACTGTGTGTGTGTGTACTGTGTGTGTACTGTGTGTGTACGGTGTGTACTGTGTGTGTGTACTGTGTGTGTATACTGTGTGTACGGTGTGTACTGTGTGTTTAATGTGTGTGTGTGTACTGTGTGTACTGTTTGTGTACTGTGTGCGTGTACTCTGTGTACGGTGTGTACTGTGTGTGTACTGTGTGTGTACTGTGTGTACTGTGTGTGTACTGTGTGTGTACTGTGTGCGTATACTGTGTGTGTACTGTGTGTGTACTGTGTGTACTGTGTGTGTACTGTGTGTGTGTGTACTGTGTGTGTGCTGTGTGTGTAATGTGTGTGTGTACTGTGTGTGCTGTGTGTGTGTACTGTGTGTGCTGTGTATACTGTGTGTATACTGTGTGTGTGTACTGTGTGTACTGTGTGTGTACTGTGTGTACTGTGTATGTACTCTGTGTGTGTACTGTGTGTACTGTGTGCGTGTATTGAGTGCGTGTATTGTGTGTGTACTGTGTGTGTGTACTGTTTGTACTGTGTGTGTACTGTGTGTGTGTACTGCGTGTGTACGGTGTGTGTGTACTGTGTGTGTACTGTTTGTGTGTACTGTGTGTGTACTTTGTGTGTACTGTGTGTGTACTGTGTGTACTGTGTGTGTGTACTGTGTGTATACTGTGTGTGTGTACTGTGTTTTACTGTGTGTGTACTGTGTGTGTACTGTGTGTGTACTGTGTGTATACTGTGTGTGTACTGTGTGTGTACTGTGTGTATGTGTGAGTGTCTGTGTATGTGTGTGTCTGTGTGTGTCTGTGTGTGTGTACTGTGTGTGTACTGTGTGTGTGTACTGTGTGTACTGTGTGTGTACTGTGTGTGTAGTGTGTGTTTACTGTGTGTACTGTGTGTATACTGTTTGTACTGTGTGTGTACTGTGTTTGTACTGTGTGTGTGTACTGTGTGTGTACTGTGTGTGTATTGTGTGTACTGTGTGTGTACTGTGTGTGTGTACTGTGTGTACTGTGTGTGTGTGAGTGTCTGTGTCTGTGTGTGCGTCTGCGTGTGTGTGTGTGTGTGTCTGTGTGTGTGTCTGTGTGTGTGTCTGTGTGTTTGTGTGTCTGTGTGTGTCTGTGTGTGTGTCTGTGTGTGTGTATCTGTGTGTGTGTGTCTGTGTGTGTACTGTGTGTGTACTGTGTGTGTACTGTGTGTGTGTACTGTGTGTACTGTGTGTACTGTGTGTGTGTACTGTGTGTGTGTACTGTGTGTGTACGGTGTGTACTGTGTGTGTGTACTGTGTGTATACTGTGTGTGTACGGTGTGTACTGTGTGTTTACTGTGTGTTTGTGTACTGTGTGTACTGTTTGTGTACTGTGTGCGTGTACTGTGTGTACGGTGTGTAGTGTGTGTGTACTGTGTGTGTACTGTGTGCGTGTACTGTGTGTGTACTGTGTGTGTACTGTGTGTGTGTGTACTGTGTGTGTACTGTGTGTGTGCTGTGTGTGTACTGTGTGTGTACTGTGTGTGTACTGTGTGTGTACTCTGTGTGTACTGTATGTGCACTCTGTGTACTGTATGTGTACTGTGTCTGTACTGTGTGTACTGTATGTGTACTGTATGTGTACTGTGTGTGTACTGTGTGTACTGTGTGTCTGTGTGTGTCTGTGTGTGTACTGTGTGAGTACTGTGTGTACTGTGTGTCTGTGTGTGTGTGTCTGCGTCTGTACTTTGTGTGTACTGTGTGTGTACTGTGTGTACTGTGGGTGTACTGTGTGTACTGTGTGTGTACTGTGTGTACTCTGTGTACTGTGTGTGTACTGTGTATATTGTGTGTGTACTGTGTGTACTGTCTGTACTGTGTGTGTACTGTGTGTACTGTGTATACTGTGTGTACTGTGTGTGTACTGTGTGTGTATACTGTGAGTGTGTACTGTGTGTGTACTGTGTGTGTACTGTGTGTATTATGTGTGTAATGTGTGTGTGTACTGTGTGTTTGTACTGTGTGTGTACTGTGTGTACTGTGTGTAGTGTATGTACTGCGTGTGTACTGTGTGTGTACTGTGTGTGTGTACTGTGGGCGTCTGTGTGTGCGTCTGCGTGTGTGTGTCTGTGTGTGTCTGTGTATGTGTGTGTCTGTGTGTGTGTCTGTGTGTGTGTGTGTCTGTGTGTGTCTGTGTATGAGTGTGTCTGTGTGTGTGTCTGTGTGTGTGTGTGTCTGTGTGTGTCTGTGTGTGTGTGTCTGTGTGTGTCTGTGTATGTGTGTGTGTGTCTGTGTGTGTGTGTGTCTGTGTGTGTCTGTGTATGAGTGTGTCTGTGTGTGTGTCTGTGTGTGTCTGTGTGTGTCTGTGTGTGTCTGTGTATGAGTGTGTATGTGTGTGTGTTTGTGTGTGTGTGTGTCTGTGTGTTTGTGTGTTTCTGTGTGTGTGTCTGTGTGTGTATCTGTGTCTGTGTGTGGCTGTGTGTGTGTGTGTGTCTGTGTGTGTGTGTGTCTGTGTGTGTCTGTGTGTGTGTCTGTGTGTGTATCTCTGTGTGTGTGTGTCTGTGTGTGTCTGTGTGTGTGTACTGTGTGTGTACTGTGTGTGTGTACTGTGTGTGTACTGTGTGTACTGTGTGTGTGTGTACTGTGTGTGTACTGTGTGTGTACGGTGTGTACTGTGTGTGTGTACTGTGTGTGTATACTGTGTGTACGGTGTGTACTGTGTGTTTAATGTGTGTGTGTGTACTGTGTGTACTGTTTGTGTACTGTGTGCGTGTACTCTGTGTACGGTGTGTACTGTGTGTGTACTGTGTGTGTACTGTGTGCGTATACTGTGTGTGTACTGTGTGTGTACTGTGTGTACTGTGTGTGTACTGTGTGTGTGTGTACTGTGTGTGTGCTGTGTGTGTAATGTGTGTGTGTACTGTGTGTGCTGTGTGTGTGTACTGTGTGTGCTGTGTATACTGTGTGTATACTGTGTGTGTGTACTGTGTGTACTGTGTGTGTACTGTGTGTACTGTGTGTGTACTCTGTGTGTGTACGGTGTGTACTGTGTGTGTGTACTGTGTGTGTATACTGTGTGTACGGTGTGTACTGTGTGTTTAATGTGTGTGTGTGTACTGTGTGTACTGTTTGTGTACTGTGTGCGTGTACTCTGTGTACGGTGTGTACTGTGTGTGTACTGTGTGTGTACTGTGTGCGTATACTGTGTGTGTACTGTGTGTGTACTGTGTGTACTGTGTGTGTACTGTGTGTGTGTGTACTGTGTGTGTGCTGTGTGTGTAATGTGTGTGTGTACTGTGTGTGCTGTGTGTGTGTACTCTGTGTGCTGTGTATACTGTGTGTATACTGTGTGTGTGTACTGTGTGTACTGTGTGTGTACTGTGTGTACTGTGTGTGTACTCTGTGTGTGTACTGTGTGTACTGTGTGCGTGTATTGAGTGCGTGTATTGTGTGTGTACTGTGTGTGTGTATACTGTTTGTACTGTGTGTGTACTGTGTGTGTGTACTGTGTGTGTACGGTGTGTGTGTACTGTGTGTGTACTGTTTGTGTGTACTGTGTGTGTACTTTGTGTGTACTGTGTGTGTACTGTGTGTACTGTGTGTGTGTACTGTGTGTATACTGTGTGTGTACTGTGTTTTTACTGTGTGTGTACTGTGTGTGTACTGTGTGTGTACTATGTGTATACTGTGTGTGTACTGTGTGTGTACTGTGTGTATGTGTGAGTGTCTGTGTATGTGTGTGTCTGTGTGTGTCTGTGTGTGTGTACTGTGTGTGTACTGTGTGTGTGTACTGTGTGTGTACTGTGTGTGTACTGTGTGTGTGTACTGTGTGTTAACGGTGTGTACTCTGTGTGTGTGCTGTGTGTGTGTACTGTGTGTGTACGGTGTGTACTGTTTGTGTACTGTGTGCGTGTACTGTGTGTACGGTGTGTACTGTGTGTGTACTGTGTGTACTGTGTGTGTACTGTGTGTGTACTGTGTGCGTGTACTTTGTGTGTACTGTGTGTGTACTGTGTGTACTGTGTGTGTACTGTGTGTGTGTACTGTGTGTGTGCTGTGTGTGTACTCTGTGTGCTGTGTGTGTACTGTGTATACTGTGTGTGTACTGTGTGTGTACTGTGTGTGTACTGTATGTGTACTGTGTGTATACTGTGTGTGTACTGTGTGTGCTGTGTGTGTACTGTGTGTGCTGTGTATACTGTGTGTATACTGTGTGTGTACTGTGTGTACTGTGTGTACTGTGTGTGTAGTGCGTGTACTGTGTGTGTACTGTGTGTACTGTGTGTGTACTGTGTGTACTGTGTGTGTACTCTGTGTGTGTACTGTGTGTGTACTGTGTATATACTGTGTGTACTGTGTGTGTACTGTGTGTGTACTGTGTGTACTGTATGTGTGTGTACTGTGTGTGTGTACTGCGTGTGTACTGTGCGTGTCCTGTGTGTGTGTACTGTGTGTGTACTTTGTGCGTACTGTGTGTGTACTGTGTGTACTGTGTGTGTACTGTGTGTGTGTGTGTACTGCGTGTGTACTGTGTGTGTATACTGTGTGTGTACTGTGTGTGTGTGTACTGTGTGTGTACTTTGTGTGTACTGTGTGTACCGTGTGTGTACTGTGTGTGTGTACTGTGTGTGTGTCACTGTGTGTGTCACTGTGTGTGTGTCACTGTGTGTGTGTCACTGTGTGTGTCACTGTGTGTGTGTGTCACTGTGTGTGTGTAAATGTGTGTGTCACTGTGTGTGTGTCACTGTGTGTGTGTAACTGTGTGTGTACTGTGTGTGTACTGTGTTTGTGTACTGTGTGTGTACTGTGTGTGTGTGAGTGTCTGTGTATGTGTGTGTCTGTGTGTGTCTGTGTGTGTGTGTGTCTGTGTGTGTGTGTCTGTGTGTGTGTGTGTCTGTGTGTGTCTGTGTGTATGTCTGTGTGTCTGTGTGTATCTGTGTGTATGTCTGTGTGTCTGTGTGTATCTGTGTGTGTGTGTCTGTGTGTGTGTCTGTGTGTGTGTGTCTGTGTGTGTCTGTGTGTCTGTGTGTGTGTGTCTGTGTGTGTGTGTGTGTCTGTGTGTGAGTGTCTCTAGGGGGTGAAGCCCTCCGTGACCCCGAGTCCACAGAGCGAGACAGCCGGAGCAGAGAATCGGAGCACATTGTTCCATTGGATGAGGTTAGTGATGGGTTTGTGTGTACTGTATGTGTACTGTATGTGTACTTTGTGTACTGTGTGTGTACTGTGTGTGTGCTGTGTGTACTGTGTGTGTTCTGTGTGTGTGCTGTGTGTACTGTGTGTGTACTGTGTGTGTACTGTGTGTGTACTGTGTGTACTGTGTGTGTGTACTCTGTGTGTACTGTATGTGCACTCTATGTACTGTATGTGTACTATGTCTGTACTGTGTGTACTGTATGTGCACTGTATGTGCACTGTGTGTACTGTGTGTACAGTGTGTGTACTGTGTGTACTGTGTGTACTGTGTGTATAGTGTGTGTGTACTGTGTGTACTGTGGGTGTACTCTATGTGTACTGTATTTGTACTCTGTGTACTGTATGTGTACTATGTCTGTACTGTGTGTACTGTATGTGTACTGTATATGCACTGTGTGTGTGCCGTATGTGTACTGTGTGTACTGTGTGTACAGTGTGTGTACTGTGTGTACTGTGTGTGTGCAGTGTGTGTGTACTGTGTGTGTACTGTATGTGTACTGTGTGTACTGTGTGTACAGTGTGTGTACTGTGTGTACTGTGTGTGTGGTGTGTGTGTACTGTGTGTACTGTGTGTGTACTGTGTGTGTACTGTGTGTGTACTGTGTGTTTACTGTGTGTACTGTGTATACTGTGTGTACTGTGTGTGTACTGTGTGTATTGTGTGTGTAATGTGTGTACTGTGTGTGTACTGTGTGTGTACTGTGTGTACTGTGTGTGTGTGTGTACTGTGTGTGTCCTGTGTGTGTACTGTGTGTAGTGTGTGTACTGCGTGTGTACTGTGTGTGTACTGTGTGTGTGTACTGTGTGTGTACTGTGTGTGTGCTGTGTGTGTACTGTGTGTGTGTACTTTGTGTGTACTGTGTGTACTGTGTGTGTGCTGTGTGTGTATTGTGTGTGTGTACTGTGTAGTGTGTGTACTGTGTGTGTGCTGTGTGTACTGTGTGTCTGTGTGTGTGTCTGTGTCTGTACTGTGTGTGTACTGTGTGCGTACTGTGTGTGTACTGTGTGTACTGTGTGTGTGTACTCTGTGTGTACTGTATGTGCACTCTATGTACTGTATGTGTACTATGTCTGTACTGTGTGTACTGTATGTGCACTGTATGTGCACTGTGTGTACTGTGTGTACAGTGTGTGTACTGTGTGTACTGTGTGTACTGTGTGTATTGTGTGTGTGTACTGTGTGTACTGTGGGTGTACTCTATTTGTACTGTATTTGTACTCTGTGTACTGTATGTGTACTATGTCTGTACTTTGTGTACTGTATGTGTACTGTATATGCACTGTGTGTGTGCCGTATGTGTACTGTGTGTACTGTGTGTACAGTGTGTGTACTGTGTGTACTGTGTGTGCAGTGTGTGTGTACTGTGTGTACTGTATGTGTACTGTGTGTACTGTGTGTACAGTGTGTGTACTGTGTGTACTGTGTGTGTGGTGTGTGTGTACTGTGTGTACTGTGTGTGTACTGTGTGTGTACTGTGTGTTTACTGTGTGTACTGTGTATACTGTGTGTACTGTGTGTGTACTGTGTGTGTACTGTGTGTATTGTGTGTGTAATGTGTGTACTGTGTGTGTACTGTGTGTGTACTGTGTGTACTGTGTGTGTGTGTGTACTGTGTGTGTCCTGTGTGTGTACTGTGTGTAGTGTGTGTACTGCGTGTGTACTGTGTGTGTACTGTGTGTGTGTACTGTGTGTGTACTGTGTGTGTGCTGTGTGTGTACTGTGTGTGTGTACTTTGTGTGTACTGTGTGTACTGTGTGTGTGCTGTGTGTGTATTGTGTGTGTGTACTGTGTAGTGTGTGTACTGTGTGTGTGCTGTGTGTACTGTGTGTCTGTGTGTGTGTCTGTGTCTGTACTGTGTGTGTACTGTGTGCGTACTGTGTGTACTGTGGGTGTACTGTGTGTACTGTGTGTGCTGTGTGTACTGTGTGTGTACTGTGTGTGTACTGTATGTGTACTGTGTGTACTGTGTGTGTACTGTATGTGTGCTGTGTGTGTACTGTGTGTGTACTGTGTGTACTGTGTGTGTACTCTGTGTGTACTGTATGTGCACTCTGTGTACTGTATGTGTGCTATGTCTGCACTGTGTGTACTGTATGTGTACTGTATGTGTATTGTGTGTTTACTGTGCGTAATGTGTGTGTACTGTGTGTGTACTGTGTGTACTGTGTGTGTGCACTGTGTGTGTACTGTGTCTGCTGTGTGTGTACTGTGTGTGTGTACTGTGTGTGTACTGTGTGTGTGTACTGTGTGTGTACTGTGTGTGTGCTGTGTGTGTACTGTGTGTGTGTACTGTGTGTGTACTGTGTGTATACTGTGTGTGTGTGTACTGTGTGTACTGTGTGTGTAGTGTGTGTGTACTGTGTTTGTGTACTGTGTGTGTACTGTGTGTACTGTGTGTATACTGTGTGTTTACTGTGTATACTGTGTGTGTACTGTGTGTACTGTGTGTACTGAGTGTGTACTGTGTGTGTACTGTGTGTGTGCACTGTGTGTGTACTGTGTGTGTACTGTGTTTGTACTGTGTGTGTACTGTTTGTGTGTGTGTACTGTGTGTGTACTGTGTGTGTACGGTGTGTGTGTACTGTGTGTACTATGTGTGTGTACTGTGTGTGTCCTGTGTGTGTACTGTGTGTGCACAGTGTGTGTACTGTTTGTGTACTGTGTGTGTACTGTGTGTGTGTACTGTGTGTGTCTCTGTGTGTACTGTGTGTGTACTGTGTGTGTACTGTATGCACTGTGTGTGTACTGTGTGTGTGTACTGTATGTGGGTGTGTACTGTGTGTGGGTGTGTACTGTGTGTGGGTGTGTGCTGTGTCTGTACTGTGTGTGTACTGTGTGTGTATACTGTGTGTACAGTGTGTGTGTACTGTGTGTGTACTCTGTGTGTGTACTGTGTGTGTACACTGTGTGTGTACACTGTGTGTGTACTGTGTGTGTACTGTGTGTGTGTACTGTGTTTGTACTGTGTGTGTACTGTGTGTGTACTGTGTGTGTAATGTGTGTGTATGTACTCTGTGTGTGTACTGTGTGTGTACTGTGTGTGTACTGTGGGTGTACTGTCTGTGTGTACTGTGTGTACTATGTGTGTACTATGTGTGTAATGTGTGTGTGTGTACTCTGTGTGTGTACTTTGTGTGTACTGTGTGTGTACTGTGTGTACTGTGGGTGTACTGTGTGTACTGTGTGTGTGCTGTGTGTACTGTGTGTACTGAGTGTACTGTGTGTACTGTGTGTAATATGTATACTGTGTGTGTACTGTGTGTGTACTGTGTGTACTGTGTGTGTGTGTACTGTGTGTGTACTGTGTGTGTATGCTGTGTGTACTGTGTGTGTACTGTATGTGTACTGTATGTGTACTGTGTGTGTACTGTGTGTACTGTGTGTGTACTGTGTGTACTGTGTGTGTACTGTGTGTACTGTGTGTGTACTGTGTGTGTACTGTGTGTACTGTGTGTGTACTGTGTGTACTGTGTGTGTGTACTGTGTGTGTGTACTGTGTGTGTACTGTGTGTGTGTACTGTGTGTGTACTGTGTGTGTACTGTGTGTGTGTACTGTGTGTGTACTGTGTGTGTACTGTGTGTGCACTGTGTGTGTACTGTGTGTGTACTGTGTGTGTGTACTGTGTACTGTGTGTGTGTACTGTGTGTGTGTACTGTGTGTGTACTGTGTGTGTAGAGTGTGTGTACTGTGTGTGTACTGTGTGTGTGTACTGTGTGTGTGTGTACTGTGTGTGTGTACTGTGTGTACTGTGTGTAGTGTATGTGTACTGTGTGTGTACTGTGTGTGTACTGTGTGTGTACTGTGTGTGTGCTGTGTGTGTACTGTGTGTGTACTGTGTGTGTACTGTGTGTACTGTGTGTGTACTGTGTGTACTGTGTGTAGTGTATGTGTACTGTGTGTGTACTGTGTGTGTACTGTGTGTGCTGTGTGTGTACTGCGTGTACTTTGTGTGTGTACTGTGTGTGTACTGTGTGTAATGTGTGTACTGTGTGTGTACTGTGTGTACTGTGTGTACTGTGTGTGTACTGTGTGTGCGTACTGTGTGTGTACTGTGTGTGTACTGTGTGTGTACTGTGTGTGTGTGCTGTGTGTGTACTGTGTGTGTACTGTGTGTACTGTGTGTGTACTGTGTGTACTGTGTGTGTACTGTGTGTGTACTGTGTGTACTGTGTGTACTGTGTGTGTACTGCGTGTACTGTGTGTGTACTATGTGTGTACTGTGTGTGTTATGTGTGTACTGTGTGTGTACACTGTGTGTACTGTGTGTGTACTGTGTGTACTGTGTGTGTACTGTGTGTGTACTGTGTGTACTGTGTGTGTGGTGTGTGTGTACTGTGTGTACTGTGTGTGTACTGTGTGTGTACTGTGTGTTTACTGTGTGTACTGTGTATACTGTGTGTACTGTGTGTGTACTGTGTGTGTACTGTGTGTATTGTGTGTGTAATGTGTGTACTGTGTGTGTACTGTGTGTGTACTGTGTGTACTGTGTGTGTGTGTGTACTGTGTGTGTCCTGTGTGTGTACTGTGTGTAGTGTGTGTACTGCGTGTGTACTGTGTGTGTACTGTGTGTGTGTACTGTGTGTGTACTGTGTGTGTGCTGTGTGTGTACTGTGTGTGTGTACTTTGTGTGTACTGTGTGTACTGTGTGTGTGCTGTGTGTGTATTGTGTGTGTGTACTGTGTAGTGTGTGTACTGTGTGTGTGCTGTGTGTACTGTGTGTCTGTGTGTGTGTCTGTGTCTGTACTGTGTGTGTACTGTGTGCGTACTGTGTGTACTGTGGGTGTACTGTGTGTACTGTGTGTGCTGTGTGTACTGTGTGTGTACTGTGTGTGTACTGTATGTGTACTGTGTGTGTACTGTGTGTGTATTGTATGTGTGCTGTGTGTGTACTGTGTGTGTACTGTGTGTACTGTGTGTGTACTCTGTGTGTACTGTATGTGCACTCTGTGTACTGTATGTGTGCTATGTCTGCACTGTGTGTACTGTATGTGTACTGTATGTGTATTGTGTGTTTACTGTGCGTAATGTGTGTGTACTGTGTGTGTACTGTGTGTACTGTGTGTGTGCACTGTGTGTGTACTGTGTCTGCTGTGTGTGTACTGTGTGTGTGTACTGTGTGTGTACTGTGTGTGTGTACTGTGTGTGTACTGTGTGTGTGCTGTGTGTGTACTGTGTGTGTGTACTGTGTGTGTACTGTGTGTATACTGTGTGTGTGTGTACTGTGTGTACTGTGTGTGTAGTGTGTGTGTACTGTGTTTGTGTACTGTGTGTGTACTGTGTGTACTGTGTGTATACTGTGTGTTTACTGTGTATACTGTGTGTGTACTGTGTGTACTGTGTGTACTGAGTGTGTACTGTGTGTGTACTGTGTGTGTGCACTGTGTGTGTACTGTGTGTGTACTGTGTTTGTACTGTGTGTGTACTGTTTGTGTGTGTGTACTGTGTGTGTACTGTGTGTGTACGGTGTGTGTGTACTGTGTGTACTATGTGTGTGTACTGTGTGTGTCCTGTGTGTGTACTGTGTGTGCACAGTGTGTGTACTGTTTGTGTACTGTGTGTGTACTGTGTGTGTGTACTGTGTGTGTCTCTGTGTGTACTGTGTGTGTACTGTGTGTGTACTGTATGCACTGTGTGTGTACTGTGTGTGTGTACTGTATGTGGGTGTGTACTGTGTGTGGGTGTGTACTGTGTGTGGGTGTGTGCTGTGTCTGTACTGTGTGTGTACTGTGTGTGTATACTGTGTGTACAGTGTGTGTGTACTGTGTGTGTACTCTGTGTGTGTACTGTGTGTGTACACTGTGTGTGTACACTGTGTGTGTACTGTGTGTGTACTGTGTGTGTGTACTGTGTTTGTACTGTGTGTGTACTGTGTGTGTACTGTGTGTGTAATGTGTGTGTATGTACTCTGTGTGTGTACTGTGTGTGTACTGTGTGTGTACTGTGGGTGTACTGTCTGTGTGTACTGTGTGTACTATGTGTGTACTATGTGTGTAATGTGTGTGTGTGTACTCTGTGTGTGTACTTTGTGTGTACTGTGTGTGTACTGTGTGTACTGTGGGTGTACTGTGTGTACTGTGTGTGTGCTGTGTGTACTGTGTGTACTGAGTGTACTGTGTGTACTGTGTGTAATATGTATACTGTGTGTGTACTGTGTGTGTACTGTGTGTACTGTGTGTGTGTGTACTGTGTGTGTACTGTGTGTGTATGCTGTGTGTACTGTGTGTGTACTGTATGTGTACTGTATGTGTACTGTGTGTGTACTGTGTGTACTGTGTGTGTACTGTGTGTACTGTGTGTGTACTGTGTGTACTGTGTGTGTACTGTGTGTGTACTGTGTGTACTGTGTGTGTACTGTGTGTACTGTGTGTGTGTACTGTGTGTGTGTACTGTGTGTGTACTGTGTGTGTGTACTGTGTGTGTACTGTGTGTGTACTGTGTGTGTGTACTGTGTGTGTACTGTGTGTGTACTGTGTGTGCACTGTGTGTGTACTGTGTGTGTACTGTGTGTGTGTACTGTGTACTGTGTGTGTGTACTGTGTGTGTGTACTGTGTGTGTACTGTGTGTGTAGAGTGTGTGTACTGTGTGTGTACTGTGTGTGTGTACTGTGTGTGTGTGTACTGTGTGTGTGTACTGTGTGTACTGTGTGTAGTGTATGTGTACTGTGTGTGTACTGTGTGTGTACTGTGTGTGTACTGTGTGTGTGCTGTGTGTGTACTGTGTGTGTACTGTGTGTGTACTGTGTGTACTGTGTGTGTACTGTGTGTACTGTGTGTAGTGTATGTGTACTGTGTGTGTACTGTGTGTGTACTGTGTGTGCTGTGTGTGTACTGCGTGTACTTTGTGTGTGTACTGTGTGTGTACTGTGTGTAATGTGTGTACTGTGTGTGTACTGTGTGTACTGTGTGTACTGTGTGTGTACTGTGTGTGCGTACTGTGTGTGTACTGTGTGTGTACTGTGTGTGTACTGTGTGTGTGTGCTGTGTGTGTACTGTGTGTGTACTGTGTGTACTGTGTGTGTACTGTGTGTACTGTGTGTGTACTGTGTGTGTACTGTGTGTACTGTGTGTACTGTGTGTGTACTGCGTGTACTGTGTGTGTACTATGTGTGTACTGTGTGTGTTATGTGTGTACTGTGTGTGTACACTGTGTGTACTGTGTGTGTACTGTGTGTACTGTGTGTGTACTGTGTGTGTACTGTGTGTACTGTGTGTGTGGTGTGTGTGTACTGTGTGTACTGTGTGTGTACTGTGTGTGTACTGTGTGTTTACTGTGTGTACTGTGTATACTGTGTGTACTGTGTGTGTACTGTGTGTGTACTGTGTGTATTGTGTGTGTAATGTGTGTACTGTGTGTGTACTGTGTGTGTACTGTGTGTACTGTGTGTGTGTGTGTACTGTGTGTGTCCTGTGTGTGTACTGTGTGTAGTGTGTGTACTGCGTGTGTACTGTGTGTGTACTGTGTGTGTGTACTGTGTGTGTACTGTGTGTGTGCTGTGTGTGTACTGTGTGTGTGTACTTTGTGTGTACTGTGTGTACTGTGTGTGTGCTGTGTGTGTATTGTGTGTGTGTACTGTGTAGTGTGTGTACTGTGTGTGTGCTGTGTGTACTGTGTGTCTGTGTGTGTGTCTGTGTCTGTACTGTGTGTGTACTGTGTGCGTACTGTGTGTACTGTGGGTGTACTGTGTGTACTGTGTGTGCTGTGTGTACTGTGTGTGTACTGTGTGTGTACTGTATGTGTACTGTGTGTGTACTGTGTGTGTATTGTATGTGTGCTGTGTGTGTACTGTGTGTGTACTGTGTGTACTGTGTGTGTACTCTGTGTGTACTGTATGTGCACTCTGTGTACTGTATGTGTGCTATGTCTGCACTGTGTGTACTGTATGTGTACTGTATGTGTATTGTGTGTTTACTGTGCGTAATGTGTGTGTACTGTGTGTGTACTGTGTGTACTGTGTGTGTGCACTGTGTGTGTACTGTGTCTGCTGTGTGTGTACTGTGTGTGTGTACTGTGTGTGTACTGTGTGTGTGTACTGTGTGTGTACTGTGTGTGTGCTGTGTGTGTACTGTGTGTGTGTACTGTGTGTGTACTGTGTGTATACTGTGTGTGTGTGTACTGTGTGTACTGTGTGTGTAGTGTGTGTGTACTGTGTTTGTGTACTGTGTGTGTACTGTGTGTACTGTGTGTATACTGTGTGTTTACTGTGTATACTGTGTGTGTACTGTGTGTACTGTGTGTACTGAGTGTGTACTGTGTGTGTACTGTGTGTGTGCACTGTGTGTGTACTGTGTGTGTACTGTGTTTGTACTGTGTGTGTACTGTTTGTGTGTGTGTACTGTGTGTGTACTGTGTGTGTACGGTGTGTGTGTACTGTGTGTACTATGTGTGTGTACTGTGTGTGTCCTGTGTGTGTACTGTGTGTGCACAGTGTGTGTACTGTTTGTGTACTGTGTGTGTACTGTGTGTGTGTACTGTGTGTGTCTCTGTGTGTACTGTGTGTGTACTGTGTGTGTACTGTATGCACTGTGTGTGTACTGTGTGTATACTGTTTGTACTGTGTGTGTACTGTGTGTGTGTACTGTGTCTGTACTGTGTGTGTAATGTGTGTGTATGTACTCTGTGTGTGTACTGTGTGTGTACTGTGTGTGTACTGTGTGTGTACTGTGGGTGTACTGTCTGTGTGTACTGTGTGTACTATGTGTGTACTATGTGTGTAATGTGTGTGTGTGTACTCTGTGTGTGTACTTTGTGTGTACTGTGTGTGTACTGTGTGTACTGTGGGTGTACTGTGTGTACTGTGTGTGTGCTGTGTGTACTGTGTGTACTGAGTGTACTGTGTGTACTGTGTGTAATATGTATACTGTGTGTGTACTGTGTGTGTACTGTGTGTACTGTGTGTGTGTGTACTGTGTGTGTACTGTGTGTGTATGCTGTGTGTACTGTGTGTGTACTGTATGTGTACTGTATGTGTACTGTGTGTGTACTGTGTGTACTGTGTGTGTACTGTGTGTACTGTGTGTGTACTGTGTGTGTACTGTGTGTACTGTGTGTGTACTGTGTGTACTGTGTGTGTGTACTGTGTGTGTGTACTGTGTGTGTACTGTGTGTGTGTACTGTGTGTGTACTGTGTGTGTACTGTGTGTGTGTACTGTGTGTGTACTGTGTGTGTACTGTGTGTGCACTGTGTGTGTACTGTGTGTGTACTGTGTGTGTGTACTGTGTACTGTGTGTGTGTGTACTGTGTGTGTGTACTGTGTGTGTACTGTGTGTGTAGAGTGTGTGTACTGTGTGTGTACTGTGTGTGTGTACTGTGTGTGTGTGTACTGTGTGTGTGTACTGTGTGTACTGTGTGTAGTGTATGTGTACTGTGTGTGTACTGTGTGTGTACTGTGTGTGTACTGTGTGTGTGCTGTGTGTGTACTGTGTGTGTACTGTGTGTGTACTGTGTGTACTGTGTGTGTACTGTGTGTACTGTGTGTAGTGTATGTGTACTGTGTGTGTACTGTGTGTGTACTGTGTGTGCTGTGTGTGTACTGCGTGTACTTTGTGTGTGTACTGTGTGTGTACTGTGTGTAATGTGTGTACTGTGTGTGTACTGTGTGTACTGTGTGTACTGTGTGTGTACTGTGTGTGCGTACTGTGTGCGTACTGTGTGTGTACTGTGTGTGTACTGTGTGTGTGTGCTGTGTGTGTACTGTGTGTGTACTGTGTGTACTGTGTGTGTACTGTGTGTACTGTGTGTGTACTGTGTGTGTACTGTGTGTACTGTGTGTACTGTGTGTGTACTGCGTGTACTGTGTGTGTACTATGTGTGTACTGTGTGTGTTATGTGTGTACTGTGTGTGTACACTGTGTGTACTGTGTGTGTACTGTGTGTACTGTGTGTGTACTGTGTGTACTGTGTGTGTGTACTCTGTGTGTACTGTGTGTGTATTGTGTGTGTACTGTGTGTACTTTGTGTGTACTGTGTGTACTGTGTGTGTACTTTGTGTGTGTACTGTGTGTGTACTGTGTGTGTACTGTGTGTGTACTGTGTGTGTACTGTGTGCGTTTACTGTGTGTGTACTGTGTGTGTACTGTGTGTACTGTGTGTGTACTGTGTGTACTGTGTGTGTACTGTGTGTGTACTGTTTGTGTACTGTGTGTACTGTGTGTGTATTATGTGTGTGTACTGTGAGTACTGTGTGTACTGTGTCTGTACTGTGTGTGTACTGTGTGTGTACTGTGTGTGTGTACTATGTGTGTGTACTGTGTGTGTACTGTGTGTACTGTGTGCGTACTGTGTGTGTACTGTGTGTGTACTGTGTGTGTACTGTGTGTACCGTGTGTGTACGGTGTGTGTACTGTGTGTATGTACTGTGTGTGTACTGTGTGTGTACTGTGTGTGTACTGTGTGTGTAGTGTGTGTGTACACTGTGTGTGTACTGTGTGTACTGTGTGTGTACTGTGTGTGTGTGTACTGTGTGTGTACTGTGTGTGTACTGTGTGTACTGTGTGTACTCTGTGTGTACTGTGTGTACTGTGTGTGTACTGTGTGTTTTTACTGTGTGTACTGTGTGTGTGTACTGTGTGTGTACTGTGTGTGTACTGTGTGTACTGTGTGTCTGTGTGTGTGTCTGTGTGTGTACTGTGTGTGTACTGTGTGTGTACTGTGTGTACTGTGTGTGTACTGTGTGTGTGTACTGTGTGTAGTGTGTGTGTACTGTGTGTGTGTGTACTGTGTGTGTACTGTGTGTACTGTGTTTGTACTGTGTGTGTGCTGTGTGTGTGCTGTGTGTACTGTGTGTGTACTGTGTGTGTAATGTGCGTGTGTACTGTGTGTACTGTGTGTACTGTGTGTGTACTGTGTGTACTTTGTGTGTACTGTGTGTGTGTACTGTGTGTGTACTGTGAGTGTACTTTGTGTGTGTACTGTGTGTGTACTTTGTGTGTGTACTGTGTGTGTACTGTGTGTGTACTGTGTGTGTACTTTGTGTGTGTACTGTGTGTGTACTTTGTGTGTGTAGTGTGTGTGTGTACTGTGTGTGTGTACTGTGTGTGTACAGTGTTTACTGTGTGTACTGTGTGTGTACTGTGTGTGTACTGTGTGTGTGTACTGTGTTTGTGTACTGTGTGTGTACTGTGTGTGTATTGTGTGTGTACTGTGTGTGTGTACTGTATGTGTGTACTGTGTGTGTACTGTGTGTTTACTGTGTGTGTGTACTCTATGTGTACTGTGTGTATTGTTTGTGTACTGTGTGTGTATTGTGTGTACTGCGTGTGTACTGTGTGAGTACTGTGTGTACTGTGTATACTGTGTGTACTGTATGTGTGTACTGTGTGTGTACTGTGTGTGTACTGTGTCTGCACTGTGTGTGTACTGTGTGTGTACTGTGTGTACTGTATGTGTGTACTGTGTGTGTACTGTGTGTGTACTGTGTCTGCACTGTGTGTGTACTGTGTGTGTACTGTGTGTGTGTACTGTGTGTGTACTGTGTGTGTACTGTGTGTGTATTGTGTGTGTACTGTTTGTGTGTACTGTGTGTGTGTACTGTGTGTGTACTGTGTGTACTGTGTGTGTGTACTGTGTGTGTACTGTGTGTGTGTAATGTGTGTGTACTGTGTGTGCACTGTGTGTGTGCGTGTACTGTGTGTACTGTGTGTACTGTGTGTGTACTGTGTGTACTGTGTGTGTACTGTGTGTGTACTGTGTGTACTGTGTGTGTACTGTGTGTACTGTGTGTGTACTGTGTGTCTGTGTACTGTGTGTGTACTGTGTGTGTGTACTGTGTGTGTACTGTGTGTCTACTGTGTGTACTGTGTGTGTACTGTGTGTGCCTGTGTACTGTGTGTACTGTGTGTGTACTGCGTGTACTGTGTGTACTGTGTGTACTGTGTGTGTACTGTGTGTGTAGTGTGTGTGTACTGTGTGTATACTGTGTGTGTACTGTGTGTGTACTGTGTGTGTAGTGTGTGTGTACTGTGTGTTTACTGTGTGTACTGTGTGTGTACTGTGTGTGTACTGTGTGTACTGTGTGTGTACTTTGTGTGTACTGTGTGTACTGTGTGTGTACTATGTGTACTGTTTGTGTACTGTGTGTGTACTGTGTGTGTACTGAGTGTACTGTGTGTGTGTGTGTACTGTGTGTACTGTGTGTGTGTACTGTGTGTGTACTGTGTGTGTACTGTGTGTGTGTACTGTGTGTGTGTACTGTGTGTATACTGTGTGTGTACTGTGTGTGTACCGTGTGTACTGTGTGTGTACTGTGTGTACTGTGTGTGTACTGTGTGTGTACTGTGTGTGTACTGTGTGTGTACTGTATGTACTGTGTGTGTACTGTGTGTACTGTGTGTGTACTGTGTGTACGGTGTGTGTACTGTATGTGTGTACTGTGTGTGTGTACTGTGTGTGTACTGTGTGTGTACTGTGTGTGTGTACTGTGTGTGTACTGTGTGTGTGTACTGTGTGTGTGTACTGTGTGTACTGTGTGTGTACTGTTTGTGTAGTGTGTGTTTACTGTGTGTACTGTGTGTATACTGTTTGTACTGTGTGTGTACTGTGTGTGTGTACTGTGTGTGTGCTGTGTGTTTGTACTGTGTGTACTGTGTGTGTACTGTGTGTTTGTACTGTGTGTTTGTACTGTGTGTACTGTGTGTGTGTACTGTGTGTGTACTGTGTGTGTACTGTGTGTAGTGTGTCTGTGTGTGTGTGTCTGTGTGTGTACTGTGTGTACTGTGTGTGTACTGTGTGTGTACTGTGTGTACTGTGTGTACTGTGTGTGTAATGTGTGTACTGTGTATACTGTGTGCGTACTGTGTGTGTACTGTGTGTGTGTGTACTGTGTGTGTACTGTGTGTGTAATGTGTGTACTGTGTATACTGTGTGTGTACTGTGTGTGTACTGTGTGTGTACTGTGTGTGTGTGTACTGTGTGTGTGTACTGTGTGTGTACTGTGTGTACTGTGTGTGTACTGTGTGTATTAAGTGTGTAATGTGTGTGTGTACTGTGTGTGTACTGTGTGTGTACTGTGTGTGTACTGTGTGTACTGTGTATGTGTACTGTGTGTGTCCTGTGTGTGTACTGTGTGTAGTGTGTGTACTGCGTGTGTACTGTGTGTGTACTGTGTGCGTACTTTGTATACTGTGGGTGTACTGTGTGTGTACTGTGTGTGTACTGTGTGTGTACTGTGTGTACTGTGTGTACTGTGTGTGTACTGTGTGTACTGTGTGTGTACTGTGTGTGTACTGTGTGTACTGTGTGTGTACTGTGTGTACTGTGTGTACTGTGTGTGTACTGTGTGTGTACTGTGTGTGTACTGTGTGTACTGTATGTGTGTACTGTATGTGTGTACTGTGTGTGTAATGTGTGTGTACTGTGTGTGTACTGTGTGTGTGTACTCTATGTGTACTGTGTGTATTGTTTGTGTACTGTGTGTGTATTGTGTGTACTGTGTGTGTACTGTGTGAGTACTGTGTGTACTGTGTGTGTGTACTGTGTGTGTACTGTTTGTGTACTGTGTATACTGTGTGTACTGTATGTGTGTACTGTGTGTGTACTGTGTGTGTACTGTGTCTGCACTGTGTGTGTACTGTGTGTGTACTGTGTGTGTGTACTGTGTGTGTACTGTGTGTGTACTGTGTGTGTGTCTCTGTTTACTGTGTGTGTACTGTATGTGTACTGTATGTGTGTACTGTGTGTGTACTGTGTGTTTGTACTGTGTGTGTACTGTGTGTGTACTGTGTGTTTGTACTGTGTGTTTGTACTGTGTGTACAGTGTGTGTGTACTGTGTGTGTACTGTGTGTGTACTGTGTGTAGTGTGTCTGTGTGTGTGTCTGTGTGTGTACTGTGTGTACTGTGTGTGTACTGTGTGTGTACTGTGTGTACTGTGTGTACTGTGTGTGTAATGTGTGTACTGTGTATACTGTGTGTGTACTGTGTGTATACTGTGTGTGTACTGTGTGTGTACTGTGTGTGTACTGTGTGTGTGTGTACTGTGTGTGTGTACTGTGTGTGTAATGTGTGTACTGTGTATACTGTGTGTGTACTGTGTGTGTACTGTGTGTGTACTGTGTGTGTGTGTACTGTGTGTGTGTACTGTGTGTGTACTGTGTGTACTGTGTGTACTGTGTGTGTACTGTGTGTATTAAGTGTGTAATGTGTGTGTGTACTGTGTGTGTACTGTGTGTGTACTGTGTGTACTGTGTATGTGTACTGTGTGTGTCCTATGTGTGTACTGTGTGTAGTGTGTGTACTGCGTGTGTACTGTGTGTGTACTGTGTGTGTACTTTGTATACTGTGGGTGTACTGTGTGTGTACTGTGTGTGTACTGTGTGTGTACTGTGTGTGTGTACTGTGTGTGTACTGTGTATGTACTGTGTGTGTGTACTGTGTGTATACTGTGTGTATGTGTGTGTGTACTGTGTGTGTACTGTGTGTACCATGTGTGTACTGTGTGTGTACTGTGTGTGTACTGTGTGTTGACTGTGTTTGTGTACTGTGTGTGTACTGTGTGTGTGTACTGTGTGAGTACTGTGTGTACTGTGTGTGTGTACTGTGTGTGTACTGTTTGTGTACTGTGTCTGCACTGTGTGTGTACTGTGTGTGTACTGTGTGTGTGTACTGTGTGTGTACTGTGTGTGTACTGTGTGTGTCTCTGTGTACTGTGTGTGTACTGTATGTGTACTGTATGTGTGTACTGTGTGTGTACTGTGTGTTTGTACTGTGTGTGTACTGTGTGTGTACTGTGTGTTTGTACTGTGTGTTTGTACTGTGTGTACAGTGTGTGTGTACTGTGTGTGTACTGTGTGTGTACTGTGTGTAGTGTGTCTGTGTGTGTCTCTATGTGTGTACTGTGTGTACTGTGTGTGTACTGTGTGTGTACTGTGTGTACTGTGTGTACTGTGTGTGTAATGTGTGTACTGTGTATACTGTGTGTGTACTGTGTGTATACTGTGTGTGTACTGTGTGTGTACTGTGTGTGTACTGTGTGTGTGTGTACTGTGTGTGTGTACTGTGTGTGTAATGTGTGTACTGTGTATACTGTGTGTGTACTGTGTGTGTACTGTGTGTGTACTGTGTGTGTGTACTGTGTGTGTGTACTGTGTGTGTACTGTGTGTACTGTGTGTACTGTGTGTGTACTGTGTGTATTAAGTGTGTAATGTGTGTGTGTACTGTGTGTGTACTGTGTGTGTACTGTGTGTACTGTGTATGTGTACTGTGTGTGTCCTGTGTGTGTACTGTGTGTAGTGTGTGTACTGCGTGTGTACTGTGTGTGTACTGTGTGTGTACTTTGTATACTGTGGGTGTACTGTGTGTGTACTGTGTGTGTACTGTGTGTGTACTGTGTGTGTGTACTGTGTGTGTACTGTGTATGTACTGTGTGTGTGTACTGTGTGTATACTGTGTGTATGTGTGTGTGTACTGTGTGTGTACTGTGTGTACCATGTGTGTACTGTGTGTGTACTGTGTGTGTACTGTGTGTTGACTGTGTTTGTGTACTGTGTGTGTACTGTGTGTGTGTACTGTGTGTGTACTGTGTGTACTGTGTGTGTACTGTGTGTACTGTGTATACTGTGTGTACTGTGTGTGTACTGTGTGTGTGTACTGTATGTGTGTACTGTGTGTGTACTGTGTGTGTACTGTGTGTGTACTGTGTGTGTGTACTCTATGTGTACTGTGTGTATTGTTTGTGTACTGTGTGTGTATTGTGTGTACTGTGTGTGTACTGTGTGAGTACTGTGTGTACTGTGTGTGTACTGTTTGTGTACTGTGTATACTGTGTGTACTGTATGTGTGTACTGTGTGTGTACTGTGTGTGTACTGTGTCTGCACTGTGTGTGTACTGTGTGTGTACTGTGTGTGTGTACTGTGTGTGTACTGTGTGTGTGTCTCTGTGTACTGTGTGTGTACTGTGTGTGTACTGTATGTGTGTGTATTGTGTGTGTACTGTGTGTGTACTGTGTGTGTACTGTGTGTGTACTGTGTGTGTGTACTATGTGTGTGTACTGTGTGTGTACTGTGTGTACTGTGTGCGTACTCTGTGTGTGCTGTGTGTGTACTGTGTGTGTGTACTGTGTGTGTACTGTGTGTGTACTGTGTGTGTGTACTGTGTGTACCGTGTGTGTACGGGGTGTGTACTGTGTGTATGTACTGTGTGTGTACTGTGTGTGTGTACTGTGTGTGTACTGTGTGTAGTGTGTGTGTACACTGTGTGTGTACTGTGTGTGTACTGTGTGTACTGTGTGTGTACTCTATGTGTACTGTGTGTACTGTGTGTACTGTGTGTGTACTGTGTGTACGGTGTGTGTACTGTATGTGTGTACTGTGTGTGTGTACTGTGTGTGTACTGTGTGTGTACTGTGTGTGTGTACTGTGTGTGTACTGTGTGTGTGTACTGTGTGTGTGTACTGTGTGTACTGTGTGTGTACTGTTTGTGTAGTGTGTGTTTACTGTGTGTACTGTGTGTATACTGTTTGTACTGTGTGTGTACTGTGTGTGTGTACTGTGTGTGTACTGTTTGTTTGTACTGTGTGTGTACTGTGTGTGTGTACTGTGTGTTTGTACTGTGTGTTTGTACTGTGTGTACTGTCTGTGTGTACTGTGTGTGTACTGTGTGTGTACTGTGTGTAGTGTGTCTGTGTGTGTGTCTGTGTGTGTACTGTGTGTACTGTGTGTGTACTGTATGTGTGTACTGTGTGTGTGTACTGTGTGTGTACTGTGTGTGTACTGTGTGTGTGTACTGTGTGTGTACTGTGTGTGTGTACTGTGTGTGTGTACTGTGTGTACTGTGTGTGTACTGTTTGTGTAGTGTGTGTTTACTGTGTGTACTGTGTGTATACTGTTTGTACTGTGTGTGTACTGTGTGTGTGTACTGTGTGTGTACTGTGTGTTTGTACTGTGTGTGTACTGTGTGTGTACTGTGTGTTTGTACTGTGTGTTTGTACTGTGTGTACTGTGTGTTGACTGTGTTTGTGTACTGTGTGTGTACTGTGTGTGTGTGTACTGTGTGAGTACTGTGTGTACTGTGTGTGTGTACTGTGTGTGTACTGTTTGTGTCCTGTGTATACTGTGTGTACTGTATGTGTGTACTGTGTGTGTACTGTGTGTGTACTGTGTCTGCACTGTGTGTGTACTGTGTGTGTACTGTGTGTGTGTACTGTGTGTGTACTGTGTGTGTACTGTGTGTGTGTCTCTGTGTACTGTGTGTGTACTGTATGTGTACTGTATGTGTGTACTGTGTGTGTACTGTGTGTTTGTACTGTGTGTGTACTGTGTGTGTACTGTGTGTTTGTACTGTGTGTTTGTACTGTGTGTACAGTGTGTGTGTACTGTGTGTGTACTGTGTGTGTACTGTGTGTAGTGTGTCTGTGTGTGTGTCTGTGTGTGTACTGTGTGTACTGTGTGTGTACTGTGTGAGTACTGTGTGTACTGTGTGTACTGTGTGTGTAATGTGTGTACTGTGTATACTGTGTGTGTACTGTGTGTATACTGTGTGTGTACTGTGTGTGTACTGTGTGTGTACTGTGTGTGTGTACTGTGTGTGTGTACTGTGTGTGTAATGTGTGTACTGTGTATACTGTGTGTGTACTGTGTGTGTACTGTGTGTGTGTGTACTGTGTGTGTGTACTGTGTGTGTACTGTGTGTACTGTGTGTACTGTGTGTGTACTGTGTGTATTAAGTGTGTAATGTGTGTGTGTACTGTGTGTGTACTGTGTGTACTGTGTATGTGTACTGTGTGTGTCCTGTGTGTGTACTGTGTGTAGTGTGTGTACTGCGTGTGTACTGTGTGTGTACTGTGTGTGTACTTTGTATACTGTGGGTGTACTGTGTGTGTACTGTGTGTGTACTGTGTGTGTACTGTGTGTGTGTACTGTGTGTGTACTGTGTATGTACTGTGTGTGTGTACTGTGTGTATACTGTGTGTATGTGTGTGTGTACTGTGTGTGTACTGTGTGTACCATGTGTGTACTGTGTGTGTACTGTGTGTGTACTGTGTGTTGACTGTGTTTGTGTACTGTGTGTGTACTGTGTGTGTGCTGTGTGTACTGTGTATACTGTGTGTGTACTGTGTGTGTACTGTGTGTGTGTACTGTATGTGTGTACTGTGTGTGTACTGTGTGTGTACTGTGTGTGTGTACTCTATGTGTACTGTGTGTATTGTTTGTGTACTGTGTGTGTATTGTGTGTACTGTGTGTGTACTGTGTGAGTACTGTGTGTACTGTGTGTGTACTGTTTGTGTACTGTGTATACTGTGTGTACTGTATGTGTGTACTGTGTGTGTACTGTGTGTGTACTGTGTCTGCACTGTGTGTGTACTGTGTGTGTACTGTGTGTGTGTACTGTGTGTGTACTGTGTGTGTACTGTGTGTGTGTCTCTGTGTACTGTGTGTGTACTGTGTGTGTACTGTATGTGTGTGTATTGTGTGTGTACTGTGTGTGTACTGTGTGTGTGTACTGTGTGTGTACTGTGTGTGTGTACTATGTGTGTGTACTGTGTGTGTACTGTGTGTACTGTGTGCGTACTCTGTGTGTGCTGTGTGTGTACTGTGTGTGTGTACTGTGTGTGTACTGTGTGTGTACTGTGTGTACTGTGTGTGTGTACTGTGTGTACCGTGTGTGTACGGGGTGTGTACTGTGTGTATGTACTGTGTGTGTACTGTGTGTGTGTACTGTGTGTGTACTGTGTGTGTAGTGTGTGTGTACACTGTGTGTGTACTGTGTGTGTACTGTGTGTGTACTGTGTGTACTGTGTGTGTACTCTATGTGTACTGTGTGTACTGTGTGTACTGTGTGTGTACTGTGTGTACGGTGTGTGTACTGTATGTGTGTACTGTGTGTGTGTACTGTGTGTGTACTGTGTGTGTACTGTGTGTGTGTACTGTGTGTGTACTGTGTGTGTGTACTGTGTGTGTGTACTGTGTGTACTGTGTATGTACTGTTTGTGTAGTGTGTGTTTACTGTGTGTACTGTGTGTATACTGTTTGTACTGTGTGTGTACTGTGTGTGTGTACTGTGTCTGTACTGTGTGTTTGTACTGTGTGTGTACTGTGTGTTTGTACTGTGTGTTTGTACTGTGTGTACTGTGTGTGTGTACTGTGTGTGTACTGTGTGTGTACTGTGTGTAGTGTGTCTGTGTGTGTGTCTGTGTGTGTACTGTGTGTACTGTGTGTGTACTGTGTGTGTACTGTGTGTACTGTGTGTACTGTGTGTGTAATGTGTGTACTGTGTATACTGTGTGTGTACTGTGTGTGTACTGTGTGTGTACTGTGTGTGTGTCTGTACTGTGTGTGTGTACTGTGTGTGTAATGTGTGTACTGTGTATACTGTGTGTGTACTGTGTGTGTACTGTGTGTGTGAGTGTACTGTGTGTGTGTGTACTGTGTGTGTACTGTGTGTACTGTGTGTACTGTATGTGTACTGTGTGTATTAAGTGTGTAATGTGTGTGTGTACTGTGTGTGTACTGTGTGTGTACTGTGTGTACTGTGTATGTGTACTGTGTGTGTCCTGTGTGTGTACTGTGTGTAGTGTGTGTACTGCGTGTGTACTGTGTGTGTACTGTGTGCGTACTTTGTATACTGTGGGTGTACTGTGTGTGTACTGTGTGTGTACTGTGTGTGTACTGTGTGTACTGTGTGTGTACTGTGTGTGTACTGTGTGTACTGTGTGTGTACTGTGTTTGTACTGTGTGTACTGTGTATGTACTGTGTGTACTGTGTGTACTGTGTGTGTACTGTGTGTGTACTGTTTGTGTACTGTTTGTGTACTGTGTGTGTACTGTGTGTGTACTGTATGTGTGTACTGTGTGTGTACTGTGTGTGTACTGTGTGTGTGTACTCTGTGTGTACTGTGTGTATTGTTTGTGTACTGTGTGTGTATTGTGTGTACTGTGTGTGTACTGTGTGAGTACTGTGTGTACTGTGTGTGTACTGTGTGTGTACTGTTTGTGTACTGTGTATACTGTGTGTACTGTATGTGTGTACTGTGTGTGTACTGTGTGTGTACTGTGTCTGCACTGTGTGTGTACTGTGTGTGTACTGTGTGTGTGTACTGTGTGTGTACTGTGTGTGTACTGTGTGTGTGTCTCTGTGTACTGTGTGTGTACTGTGTGTGTACTGTATGTGTGTACTGTGTGTGTACTGTGTGTTTGTACTGTGTGTGTACTGTGTGTGTACTGTGTGTTTGTACTGTGTGTTTGTACTGTGTGTACAGTGTGTGTGTACTCTGTGTGTACTGTGTGTGTACTGTGTGTAGTGTGTCTGTGTGTGTGTCTGTGTGTGTACTGTGTGTACTGTGTGTGTACTGTGTGTGTACTGTGTGTACTGTGTGTACTGTGTGTGTAATGTGTGTACTGTGTATACTGTGTGTGTACTGTGTGTATACTGTGTGTGTACTGTGTGTGTACTGTGTGTGTGTGTACTGTGTGTGTGTACTGTGTGTGTAATGTGTGTACTGTGTATACTGTGTGTGTACTGTGTGTGTACTGTGTGTGTACTGTGTGTGTGTGTACTGTGTGTGTGTACTGTGTGTGTACTGTGTGTACTGTGTGTACTGTGTGTGTACTGTGTGTATTAAGTGTGTAATGTGTGTGTGTACTGTGTGTGTACTGTGCGTGTACTGTGTGTACTGTGTATGTGTACTGTGTGTGTCCTGTGTGTGTACTGTGTGTAGTGTGTTTACTGCGTGTGTACTGTGTGTGTACTGTGTGTGTACTTTGTATACTGTGGGTGTACTGTGTGTGTACTGTGGGTGTACTGTGTGTGTACTGTGTGTGTGTACTGTGTGTGTACTGTGTATGTACTGTGTGTGTGTACTGTGTGTATACTGTGTGTATGTGTGTGTGTACTGTGTGTGTACTGTGTGTACCATGTGTGTACTGTGTGTGTACTGTGTGTGTACTGTGTGTTGACTGTGTTTGTGTACTGTGTGTGTACTGTGTGTGTGTACTGTGTGTGTACTGTGTGTGTACTGTGTGTACTGTGTATACTGTGTGTGTACTGTGTGTGTACTGTGTGTGTGTACTGTATGTGTGTACTGTGTGTGTACTGTGTGTGTACTGTGTGTGTACTGTGTGTGTACTCTATGTGTACTGTGTGTATTGTTTGTGTACTGTGTGTGTATTTTGTGTACTGTGTGTGTACTGTGTGAGTACTGTGTGTACTGTGTGTGTGTACTGTGTGTGTACTGTTTGTGTACTGTGTATACTGTGTGTACTGTATGTGTGTACTGTGTGTGTACTGTGTGTGTACTGTGTCTGCACTGTGTGTGTACTGTGTGTACTGTGTGTGTGTACTGTGTGTGTACTGTGTGTGTACTGTGTGTGTGTCTCTGTGTACTGTGTGTGTACTGTGTGTGTACTGTATGTGTGTGTATTGTGTGTGTACTGTGTGTGTACTGTGTGTGTGTACTGTGTGTGTACTGTGTGTGTGTACTATGTGTGTGTACTGTGTGTGTACTGTGTGTACTGTGTGCGTACTCTGTGTGTGCTGTGTGTGTACTGTGTGTGTGTACTGTGTGTGTACTGTGTGTACTGTGTGTGTGTACTGTGTGTACCGTGTGTGTACGGGGTGTGTACTGTGTGTATGTACTGTGTGTGTACTGTGTGTGTGTACTGTGTGTGTACTGTGTGTGTAGTGTGTGTGTACACTGTGTGTGTACTGTGTGTGTACTGTGTGTACTGTGTGTGTACTCTATGTGTACTGTGTGTACTGTGTGTACTGTGTGTTTTTACTGTGTGTACTGTGTGTGTGTACTGTTTGTGTACTGTGTGTGTACTGTGTGTGTACTGTGTGTACTGTGTGTCTGTGTGTGTGTACTGTGTGTGTACTGTGTACTGTGTGTAATGTGTGTGTACTGTGTGTGTGTACTGTGTGTAGTGTGTGTGTACTGTGTGTGTACTGTGTGTCTGTGCGTGTGTGTCTGTGTCTGTACTGTGTGTGTACTGTGTGTGTACTGTGTGTGTACTGTGTGTACTGTGTGTGTACTGTGTGTACTGTGTGTACTGTGTGTGTACTGTGTGTACTGTGTATACTGTGTGTGTACTGTGTGTGTACTGTGTGTGTGTACTGTGTGTGTGTACTGTGTGTGTACTGTGTGTACTCTGTGTGTACTGTGTGTGTAATGTGTGTGTGTAATGTGTGTGTGTACTGTGTGTGTACTGTGTGTACTGTGTGTGTGTACTGTGTGTGTCCTGTGTGTGAACTGTGTGTATTGTGTGTACTGCGTGTGTACTGTGTGTGTACTGTGTGTGTACTGTGTATACTGTGTGTGTACTGTGTGTGTACTGTGTGTGTACTGTGTGTGTGTACTGTGTGTGTACTGTGTGTGTACTGTGTGTATTGTGTGTACTGTGTGTACTGTTTGTGTGTACAGTGTGTGTGTACTGTGTGTACTGTGTGTACTGTGTGTGTACTGTGTGTGTGTACTGTGTGTGTACTGTGTATGTGTAATGTGTGTGTACTGTGTGTGCACTGTGTGTGTGTGTACTATGTGTGTACTGTGTGTACTGTGTGTGTACTGTGTGTGTGTACTCTGTGTGTACTGTGTGTGTACTGTGTGTGTATTTTGTGTGTGTACTGTGTGTGTACTGTGTGTGTGTCTCTGTGTACTGTGTGTGTACTGTGTGTGTACTGTATGTGTACTGTGTGTGTGTACTGTGTGTGTACTGTGTGTGTACTGTGTGTGTGTACTGTGTGTGTGTAGTGTGTGTGTACTGTGTGTGTACTGTATGTGTACTGTGTGTACTGTGTGTGTACTGTGTGTGTACTGTGTGTGTACTGTGTGTGTGTACTGTGTGTACTGTGTGTGTGTACTGTGTTTGTACTGTGTGTGTACTGTGTATACTGTGAGTACTGTATGTGTGTACTGTGTGTGTACTGTGTGTGCACTGTGTGTGTACTGTGTGTGTACTATGTGTGTACTGTGTGTGTGTACTGTGTGTGTACTGTGTGTGTACTGTGTGTGTGTCTCTTTGTACTGTGTGTACTGTGTGTGTGCTGTGTGTGTACTGTGTGTGTACTGTGTGTGTACTGTGTGTACTGTGTGTGTACTGTGTGTACTGTGTGTGTATTGTGTGTACTGTTTGTGTACTGTTTGTGTCTGTGTACTGTGTGTGTACTGTGTGTGTGTACTGTGTGTGTACTGTGTGTCTACTGTGTGTACTGTGTGTGTACTGTGTGTGCCTGTGTACTGTGTGTACTGTGTGTGTACTGCGTGTACTGTGTGTGTACTGTGTGTGTACTGTGTGTGTACTGTGTGTGTACTGTGTGTACTGTGTGTGTGCACTGTGTGTACTGTGTGTGTACTGTGTGCACTGTGTGTGTACTGTGTGTACTGTTTGTGTACTGTGTGTGTACTGTGTGTACTGTGTGTGTGTGTAAAGTGTGTGTACTGTGTGTACTGTGTGTGTGTGTACTGTGTGTACTGTGTGTGTGTGTACTGCGTGTGTACTGTGTGTGTAGTGTGTGTGTACTGTGTGTGTGTACTGTGTGTGTACTGTGTGTACTGTGTGTGTACTGTGTGTACTGTGTGTGTACCGTGTGTACTGTGTGTGTACTGTGTGTGTACTGTGTGTGTAGTGTGTTTTTACTGTGTGTGTACTGTGTGTGTACTGTGTGTACTGTGTGTGTACTATGTGTACTGTGTGTGTGCTGTGTGTACTGTATGTACTGTTTGTGTACTGTGTGTGTACTGTATGTGTGTACTGTATGTGTGTACTGTGTGTGTACTGTGTGTACTGTGTGTGTACTGTATGTGTGTACTGTGTGTTTGTGTACTGTGTGTGTGTACTGTGTGTGTGTAATGTGTTTGTGTACTGTGTGTGTACTGTGTGTACTGTGTGTGTACTGTGTGTGTCCTGTGTGTTTACTGTGTGTATTGTGTGTACTGCGTGTGTACTGTGTGTGTACTGTGTGTGTGCTGTGTATACTGTGTGTGTACTGTGTGTGTACTGTGTGTGTACTGTGTGTGTGTACTGTTTGTGTACTGTGTGTACTGTGTGTGTACTGTGTGTACTGTGTATGTACTGTGTGTGTACTGTTTGTGTGTACTGTGTGTGTGTACTGTGTGTACTGTGTGTGTACTGTGTGTGTACTGTGTATGTGTAATGTGTGTGTACTGTGTGTGCACTGTGTGTGTGTACTATGTGTGTACTGTGTGTGTACTGTGTGTGTACTGTGTGTGTACGGTGTGTACTGTGTGTGTATTTTGTGTGTGTACTGTGTGTGTGTACTGTGTGTGTACTGTGTGTGTACTGTGTGTGTGTCTCTGTGTACTGTGTGTGTACTATGTGTACTGTGTGTGTACTGTGTGTGTACTGTGTGTGTACTGTATGTGTACTGTGTGTGTGTACTGTGTGTGTACTGTGTGTGTACTGTGTGTGTGTGTACTGTGTGTGTGTAGTGTGTGTGTACTGTGTGTGTTCTGTATGTGTACTGTGTGTGTACTGTGTGTGTACTGTGTGTGTACTGTGTGTGTGTACTGTGTGTACTGTGTGTGTACTGTGTGTGTACTGTGTATACTGTGTGTACTGTGTGTGTACTGTGTGTGTACTGTGTGTGTACTGTGTGTGTGTACTGTGTGTGTACTGTGTGTGTACTGTGTGTGTGTCTCTGTGTACTGTGTGTGTACTGTGTGTACTGTGTGTGTACTGTGTGTGTACTGTGTGTACTGTGTGTGTACTGTGTGTACTGTGTGTACTGTGTGTGTACTGTTTGTGTGTACTGTGTGTGTACTGTGTATGTGTAATGTGTGTGTACTGTGTGTGCACTGTGTGTGTGTGTGTACTATGTGTGTACTGTGTGTACTGTGTGTGTACTGTGTGTGTGTACTCTGTGTGTACTGTGTGTGTACTGTATGTGTATTTTGTGTGTGTACTGTGTGTGTGTACTGTGTGTGTACTGTGTGTGTACTGTGTGTGTGTCTCTGTGTACTGTGTGTGTACTATGTGTACTGTGTGTGTACTGTGTGTGTGTACTGTGTGTGTACTGTGTATGTGTAATGTGTGTGTACTGTGTGTGCACTGTGTGTGTGTGTGTACTATGTGTGTACTGTGTGTACTGTGTGTGTACTGTGTGTGTGTACTCTGTGTGTCCTGTGTGTGTACTGTGTGTGTATTTTGTGTGTGTACCGTGTGTGTACTGTGTGTGTACTGTGTGTGTACTGTGTGTGTGTCTCTGTGTACTGTGTGTGTACTATGTGTACTGTGTGTGTACTGTGTGTGTACTGTGTGTGTACTGTATGTGTACTGTGTGTGTGTACTGTGTGTGTACTGTGTGTGTCCTGTGTGTGTGTAGTGTGTGTGTACTGTGTGTGTACTGTATGTGTACTGTGTGTACTGTGTGTGTACTGTGTGTGTACTGTGTGTGTACAGTGTGTGTGTACTGTGTGTACTGTGTGTGTACTGTGTGTGTACTGTGTGTGTACTGTGTGTACTGTATGTGTGTACTGTGTGTGTACTGTGTGTGTACTGTGTGTGCACTGTGTGTGTACTGTGTGTGTACTGTGTGTACTGTGTGTGTGTACTGTGTGTGTACTGTGTGTGTACTGTGTGTGTGTCTCTGTGTACTGTGTGTGTACTGTGTGTACTGTGTGTGTACTGTGTGTGTGTACTGTGTGTGTACTGTGTGTACTGTGTGTGTACTGTGTGTACTGTGTGTGTACTGTGTGAGTACTGTTTGTGTGTACTGTGTGTGTGTACTGTGTGTACTGTGTGTACTGTGTGTGTACTGTGTGTGTGTACTGTGTGTGTACTGTGTGTGTGTAATGTGTGTGTACTGTGTGTGCACTGTGTGTGTGTGTACTATGTGTGTACTGTGTGTACTGTGTGTGTACTGTGTGTGTGTACTCTGTGTGTACTGTGTGTGTACTGTGTGTGTATTTTGTGTGTGTACTGTGTGTGTGTACTGTGTGTGTACTGTGTGTGTACTGTGTGTGTGTCTCTGTGTACTGTGTGTGTACTATGTGTACTGTGTGTGTACTGTGTGTGTACTGTGTGTGTACTCTGTGTGTGTACTGTGTGTGTACTGTGTGTGTACTGTGTGTGTGTGTACTGTGTGTGTGTAGTGTGTGTACTGTGTATGTGTACTGTGTGCGTACTGTGTGTGTGTACTGTGTGTACTGTGTGTGTACTGTGTGTGTACTGTGTGTGTACTGTGTGTACTGTGTGTGTGTACTGTGTGTGTACTGTGTGTGTACTGTGTATACTGTGTGTACTGTATGTGTGTACTGTGTGTGTAATGTGTGTGTACTGTGTGTGCACTGTGTGTGTACTGTGTGTGTACTGTGTGTGTGTACTGTGTGTGTACTGTGTGTGTACTGTCTGTGTGTCTGTGTGTACTGCGTGTGTACTGTGTGTACTGTGTGTGTACTGTGTGTGCTGTGTGTGTACTGTGTGTGTACTGTGTGTGTCCTGTGTGTACTGTGTGTGTACTGTGTGTACTGTGTGTGTATTGTGTGTACTGTGTGTGTACTGTGTGTGCCAGTGTACTGTGTGTGTACTGTGTGTGTGTACTGTGTGTGTACTGTGTGTCTACTGTGTGTACTGTGTGTGTACTGTGTGTGCCTGTGTACTGTGTGTACTGTGTGTGTACTGCGTGTACTGTGTGTACTGTGTGTACTGTGTGTGTACTGTGTGTGTAGTGTGTGTACTGTGTATATACTGTGTGTGTACTGTGTGTGTACTGTGTGTACTGTGTGTGTACTGTGTGTGTACTGTGTGTACTGTGTGTGTGCACTGTGTGTACTGTGTGTGTACTTTGTGCACTGTGTGTGTACTGTGTGTACTGTTTGTGTACTGTGTGTGTACTGTGTGTGTGTACTGTGTGTGTACTGTGTGTCTACTGTGTGTACTGTGTGTGTACTGTGTGTGCCTGTGTACTGTGTGTACTGTGTGTGTACTGCGTGTACTGTGTGTACTGTGTGTACTGTGTGTGTACTGTGTGTGTAGTGTGTGTACTGTGTATATACTGTGTGTGTACTGTGTGTGTACTGTGTGTACTGTGTGTGTACTGTGTGTGTACTGTGTGTACTGTGTGTGTGCACTGTGTGTACTGTGTGTGTACTTTGTGCACTGTGTGTGTACTGTGTGTACTGTTTGTGTACTGTGTGTGTACTGTGTGTGTACTGTGTGTACTGTGTGTGTGTGTAAAGTGTGTGTACTGTGTGTACTGTGTGTGTGTACTGTGTGTACTGTGTGTGTGTGTGTACTGTGTGTGTACTGTGTGTGTACTGTGTGTGTACTGTGTGTGTGTATACTGTGTGTGTACTGTGTGTACTGTGTGTACTGTGTGTGTACTGTGTGTGTACTGTGTGTATTGTGTGTGTACCGTGTGTACTGTGTGTGTACTGTGTGTGTACTGTGTGTGTAGTGTGTTTTTACTGTGTGTGTACTGTGTGTGTACTGTGTGTACTGTGTGTGTACTGTGTGTACTGTGTGTGTACTGTATGTGTACTGTGTGTACTGTATGTACTGTTTGTGTACTGTGTGTACTGTATGTGTGTACTGTATGTGTGTACTGTGTGTGTACTGTGTGTACTGTGTGTACTGTGTGTGTACTGTATGTGTGTACTGTGTGTTTGTGTACTGTGTGTGTACTGTGTGTGTACTGTGTGTACTGTGTGTGTACTGTGTGTGTAGTGTGTGTTTACTGTGTGTGTACTGTGTGTATACTATTTGTACTGTGTGTGTACTGTGTGTGTGTACTGTGTGTGTGTACTGTGTGTGTACTGTGTTTGTACTGTGTGTACTGTGTGTGTACTGTGTGTGTACTGTGTTTGTACTGTGTGTACTGTGTGTGTACTTTGTGTGTACTGTGTGTGTGTGCTGTGTGTTTGTACTGTGTGTGTACTGTGTGTGTACTGTGTGTACTGTGTGTGTACTGTTTGTGTACTTTGTGTGTGTACTGTGTGTGTACTGTGTGTGTACTTTGTGTACTGTGTGTACTGTGTGTGTACTGTGTGTACTATGTGTGTACTGTGTGTGTACTGTGTGTGTACTGGGTGTACTGTGTGTGTACTTTGTGTGTACTGTGTGTGTACTGTGTGTGTGTGCTGTGTGTGTACTGTGTGTGTACTGTGTGTGTGTCTCTGTGTACTGTGTGTGTACTATGTGTACTGTGTGTACTGTGTGTGTACTGTATGTACTGTGTGTGTACTGTGTGTGTACTGTGTGTACTGTGTGTGTACTGTATGTGTGTGTACTGTGTGTGTACTGTGTGTGTGTGTACTGTGTGTGTACTGTGTGTGTGTACTATGTGTGTGTACTGTGTGTGTACTGTGTGTACTGTGTGTGTACTGTGTGTGTGCTGTGTGTGTACTGTGTGCGTACTGTGTGTGTACTGTGTGTGTGTACTGTGTGTGTACTGTGTGTGTACTGTGTGTGTGTACTGTGTGTACTGTGTGTGTACTGTGTGTGTACGTGTGTATGTACTGTGTGTGTACTGTGTGTGTGTACTGTGTGTGTACTGTGTGTGTACTGTGTGTGTACACTGTGTGTGTACAGTGTGTACTGTGTGTGTACTGTGTGTGTGTACTGTGTGTGTGTACTGTGTGTGTACTGTGTGTGTACTGTGTGTGTGTACTGTGTGTGTACTGTGTGTGTACTGTTTGTGTGTACTGTGTGTACTGTGTGTGTGTACTGTGTGTGTACTGTGTGTGTGTACTGTGTGTGTACTGTGTGTACTGTGTGTGTACTGTGTGTGTGTACTGTGTGTGTAATGTGTGTGTGTGTACTGTGTGTGTACTGTGTGTGTGTACTGTGTGTGTACTGTGTGTGTGTACTGTGTGTGTACTGTGTGTACTGTGTGTGTACTGTGTGTGTGTACTGTGTGTGTAATGTGTGTGTGTACTGTGTGGGTGTACTGTGTGTGTACTGTGTGTGTGTACTGTGTGTGTACTGTGTGTACTGTGTGTGTACTGTATGCACTGTGTGTGTACTGTGTGTGTACTGTGTGTGTACTGTGTGTGTGTACTGTGTGTGTGTACTGTGTGTGTACTGTGTGTGTGCTGTGTGTGTACTGTGTGTGTAATGTGTGTGTGTACTGTGTGTGTACTGTGTGTGTGTACTGTGTGTGTGTAAGGTGTGTACTGTGTGTGTACTGTGTGTGTACTGTGTGTGTGTACTGTGTGTGTGCTGTGTGTGTACTGTGTGTGCACTGTGTGTACTGTGTGTGTACTGTGTGTGTACTGTGTGTACTGTGTGTGTACTGTGTGTGTCTGTGTACTGTGTGTGTACTGTGTGTGTACTGTGTGTGTGTACTGTGTGTGTACTGTGTGTGTACTGTGTGTGCCTGTGTACTGTGTGTGTACTGTGTGTACTGCGTGTACTGTGTGTACTGTGTGTACTGTGTGTGTACTGTGTGTACTGTGTGTGTACTGTGTGTGTACTGTGTGTACTGTGTGTGTGTACTGTGTGTGTACTGTGTGTACTGTGTGTGTACTGTGTGTACTGTTTGTGTACTGTGTGTGTACTGTGTGTGTGTACTGTGTGTGTACTGTGTGTACTGTGTGTGTGTGTACTGTGTGTACTGTGTGTGTGTACTGTGTGTGTACTGTATGTGTGTACTGTGTGTATACTGTGTGTACTCTGTGTGTACTGTGTGTACTGTGTGTGTACTGTGTGTACTGTGTGTGTACTGTGTGTGTACTGTGTGTATAGTGTGTTTTTACTGTGTGTGTACTGTGTGTACTGTGTGTGTACTGTGTGTGTACTGTGTGTACTCTGTGCGTGTACTATGTGTACTGTATGTACTGTGTGTGTACTGTGTGTGTACTGTGTGTGTACTGTATGTGTGTACTGTGTGTGTACTGTGTGTACTGTGTGTGTGTGTACTGTGTGTGTACTGTGTGTACTGTGTTTGTACTGTGTGTGTACTGTGTGTGTACTGTGTGTGTGTACTGTGTGTACTGTGTGTACTTTGTGTGTACTGTGTGTGTGTAATGTGTGTGTACTGTGTGTGTACTTTGTGTGTGTACTTTGTGTGTGTACTGTGTGTGTACTTTGTGTGTGTACTTTGTGTGTGTACTGTGTGTGTACTGTGTGTGTACTGTCTTTACTGTGTGTGTACTGTGTGTGTACTTTGTGTGTGTACTGTGTGTGTACTTTGTGTGTGTAGAGTTTGTGTGTACTGTGTGTTTGTACTGTGTGTGTACTGTGTCTACTGTGTGTGTACTGTTTGTGTACTGTGTGTGTGCTGTGTGTGTACTGTGTGTGTGTACTGTGTGTGTACTGTGGTCACTGTGTGTACTGTGTGTGTACTGTGTGTGTGTACTGTGTGTGTTTACTGTATGTGTACTGTGTGTGTACTGTGTGTGTACTGTGTGTACTGTATGTGTACTGTGTGTGCGCACTGTGTGTGTACTGTGCGTGTACTGTGTGTGTACTCTGTGTGTGTACTGTGTGTGTACTGTGTGTACAGTGTGTGTACTGTGTGTGTACTGTATGTGTGTACTGTATGTGTGTACTGTGTGTGTACTGTGTGTGTACTGTGTGTGTGCTGTGTGTGTACTGTGTGTGTGTACTGTGTGTACTGTGTATACTGTGTGTGTACTGTGTGTGTGTACTGTGTGTACTGTGTATACTGTGTGTGTACTGTGTGTGTGTACTGTGTGTGTACTGTATGTGTACTGTGTGTGTACTGTGTGTGTACTGTGTGTGTACTGTGTGGGTACTGTGTGTGTACTGTGTGTGTACTGTGTGTGTGTACTGTGTGTGTACTGTGTGTGTACTGTGTGTATTGTGTGTACTGTGTGTACTGTTTGTGTAATGTGTGTACTGTGTATACTGTGTGTGTACTGTGTGTATACTGTGTGTGTACTGTGTGTGTACTGTGTGTGTACTGTGTGTGTGTGTACTGTGTGTGTGTACTGTGTGTGTAATGTGTGTACTGTGTATACTGTGTGTGTACTGTGTGTGTACTGTGTGTGTACTGTGTGTGTGTACTGTGTGTGTGTACTGTGTGTGTACTGTGTGTGTACTGTATGTGTGTGTATTGTGTGTGTACTGTGTGTGTACTGTGTGTGTGTACTGTGTGTGTACTGTGTGTGTGTACTATGTGTGTGTACTGTGTGTGTACTGTGTGTACTGTGTGCGTACTCTGTGTGTGCTGTGTGTGTACTGTGTGTGTGTACTGTGTGTGTACTGTGTGTACTGTGTGTGTGTACTGTGTGTACCGTGTGTGTACGGGGTGTGTACTGTGTGTATGTACTGTGTGTGTACTGTGTGTGTGTACTGTGTGTGTACTGTGTGTGTAGTGTGTGTGTACACTGTGTGTGTACTGTGTGTGTACTGTGTGTACTGTGTGTGTACTCTATGTGTACTGTGTGTACTGTGTGTACTGTGTGTTTTTACTGTGTGTACTGTGTGTGTGTACTGTTTGTGTACTGTGTGTGTACTGTGTGTGTACTGTGTGTACTGTGTGTCTGTGTGTGTGTACTGTGTGTGTACTGTGTACTGTGTGTAATGTGTGTGTACTGTGTGTGTGTACTGTGTGTAGTGTGTGTGTACTGTGTGTGTACTGTGTGTCTGTGCGTGTGTGTCTGTGTCTGTACTGTGTGTGTACTGTGTGTGTACTGTGTGTGTACTGTGTGTACTGTGTGTGTACTGTGTGTACTGTGTGTACTGTGTGTGTACTGTGTGTACTGTGTATACTGTGTGTGTACTGTGTGTGTACTGTGTGTGTGTACTGTGTGTGTGTACTGTGTGTGTACTGTGTGTACTCTGTGTGTACTGTGTGTGTAATGTGTGTGTGTAATGTGTGTGTGTACTGTGTGTGTACTGTGTGTACTGTGTGTGTGTACTGTGTGTGTCCTGTGTGTGAACTGTGTGTATTGTGTGTACTGCGTGTGTACTGTGTGTGTACTGTGTGTGTACTGTGTATACTGTGTGTGTACTGTGTGTGTACTGTGTGTGTACTGTGTGTGTGTACTGTGTGTGTACTGTGTGTGTACTGTGTGTATTGTGTGTACTGTGTGTACTGTTTGTGTGTACAGTGTGTGTGTACTGTGTGTACTGTGTGTACTGTGTGTGTACTGTGTGTGTGTACTGTGTGTGTACTGTGTATGTGTAATGTGTGTGTACTGTGTGTGCACTGTGTGTGTGTGTACTATGTGTGTACTGTGTGTACTGTGTGTGTACTGTGTGTGTGTACTCTGTGTGTACTGTGTGTGTACTGTGTGTGTATTTTGTGTGTGTACTGTGTGTGTACTGTGTGTGTGTCTCTGTGTACTGTGTGTGTACTGTGTGTGTACTGTATGTGTACTGTGTGTGTGTACTGTGTGTGTACTGTGTGTGTACTGTGTGTGTGTACTGTGTGTGTGTAGTGTGTGTGTACTGTGTGTGTACTGTATGTGTACTGTGTGTACTGTGTGTGTACTGTGTGTGTACTGTGTGTGTACTGTGTGTGTGTACTGTGTGTACTGTGTGTGTGTACTGTGTTTGTACTGTGTGTGTACTGTGTATACTGTGAGTACTGTATGTGTGTACTGTGTGTGTACTGTGTGTGCACTGTGTGTGTACTGTGTGTGTACTATGTGTGTACTGTGTGTGTGTACTGTGTGTGTACTGTGTGTGTACTGTGTGTGTGTCTCTTTGTACTGTGTGTACTGTGTGTGTGCTGTGTGTGTACTGTGTGTGTACTGTGTGTGTACTGTGTGTACTGTGTGTGTACTGTGTGTACTGTGTGTGTATTGTGTGTACTGTTTGTGTACTGTTTGTGTCTGTGTACTGTGTGTGTACTGTGTGTGTGTACTGTGTGTGTACTGTGTGTCTACTGTGTGTACTGTGTGTGTACTGTGTGTGCCTGTGTACTGTGTGTACTGTGTGTGTACTGCGTGTACTGTGTGTGTACTGTGTGTGTACTGTGTGTGTACTGTGTGTGTACTGTGTGTACTGTGTGTGTGCACTGTGTGTACTGTGTGTGTACTGTGTGCACTGTGTGTGTACTGTGTGTACTGTTTGTGTACTGTGTGTGTACTGTGTGTACTGTGTGTGTGTGTAAAGTGTGTGTACTGTGTGTACTGTGTGTGTGTGTACTGTGTGTACTGTGTGTGTGTGTACTGCGTGTGTACTGTGTGTGTAGTGTGTGTGTACTGTGTGTGTGTACTGTGTGTGTACTGTGTGTACTGTGTGTGTACTGTGTGTACTGTGTGTGTACCGTGTGTACTGTGTGTGTACTGTGTGTGTACTGTGTGTGTAGTGTGTTTTTACTGTGTGTGTACTGTGTGTGTACTGTGTGTACTGTGTGTGTACTATGTGTACTGTGTGTGTGCTGTGTGTACTGTATGTACTGTTTGTGTACTGTGTGTGTACTGTATGTGTGTACTGTATGTGTGTACTGTGTGTGTACTGTGTGTACTGTGTGTGTACTGTATGTGTGTACTGTGTGTTTGTGTACTGTGTGTGTGTACTGTGTGTGTGTAATGTGTTTGTGTACTGTGTGTGTACTGTGTGTACTGTGTGTGTACTGTGTGTGTCCTGTGTGTTTACTGTGTGTATTGTGTGTACTGCGTGTGTACTGTGTGTGTACTGTGTGTGTGCTGTGTATACTGTGTGTGTACTGTGTGTGTACTGTGTGTGTACTGTGTGTGTGTACTGTTTGTGTACTGTGTGTACTGTGTGTGTACTGTGTGTACTGTGTATGTACTGTGTGTGTACTGTTTGTGTGTACTGTGTGTGTGTACTGTGTGTACTGTGTGTGTACTGTGTGTGTACTGTGTATGTGTAATGTGTGTGTACTGTGTGTGCACTGTGTGTGTGTACTATGTGTGTACTGTGTGTGTACTGTGTGTGTACTGTGTGTGTACGGTGTGTACTGTGTGTGTATTTTGTGTGTGTACTGTGTGTGTGTACTGTGTGTGTACTGTGTGTGTACTGTGTGTGTGTCTCTGTGTACTGTGTGTGTACTATGTGTACTGTGTGTGTACTGTGTGTGTACTGTGTGTGTACTGTATGTGTACTGTGTGTGTGTACTGTGTGTGTACTGTGTGTGTACTGTGTGTGTGTGTACTGTGTGTGTGTAGTGTGTGTGTACTGTGTGTGTTCTGTATGTGTACTGTGTGTGTACTGTGTGTGTACTGTGTGTGTACTGTGTGTGTGTACTGTGTGTACTGTGTGTGTACTGTGTGTGTACTGTGTATACTGTGTGTACTGTGTGTGTACTGTGTGTGTACTGTGTGTGTACTGTGTGTGTGTACTGTGTGTGTACTGTGTGTGTACTGTGTGTGTGTCTCTGTGTACTGTGTGTGTACTGTGTGTACTGTGTGTGTACTGTGTGTGTACTGTGTGTACTGTGTGTGTACTGTGTGTACTGTGTGTACTGTGTGTGTACTGTTTGTGTGTACTGTGTGTGTACTGTGTATGTGTAATGTGTGTGTACTGTGTGTGCACTGTGTGTGTGTGTGTACTATGTGTGTACTGTGTGTACTGTGTGTGTACTGTGTGTGTGTACTCTGTGTGTACTGTGTGTGTACTGTATGTGTATTTTGTGTGTGTACTGTGTGTGTGTACTGTGTGTGTACTGTGTGTGTACTGTGTGTGTGTCTCTGTGTACTGTGTGTGTACTATGTGTACTGTGTGTGTACTGTGTGTGTGTACTGTGTGTGTACTGTGTATGTGTAATGTGTGTGTACTGTGTGTGCACTGTGTGTGTGTGTGTACTATGTGTGTACTGTGTGTACTGTGTGTGTACTGTGTGTGTGTACTCTGTGTGTCCTGTGTGTGTACTGTGTGTGTATTTTGTGTGTGTACCGTGTGTGTACTGTGTGTGTACTGTGTGTGTACTGTGTGTGTGTCTCTGTGTACTGTGTGTGTACTATGTGTACTGTGTGTGTACTGTGTGTGTACTGTGTGTGTACTGTATGTGTACTGTGTGTGTGTACTGTGTGTGTACTGTGTGTGTCCTGTGTGTGTGTAGTGTGTGTGTACTGTGTGTGTACTGTATGTGTACTGTGTGTACTGTGTGTGTACTGTGTGTGTACTGTGTGTGTACAGTGTGTGTGTACTGTGTGTACTGTGTGTGTACTGTGTGTGTACTGTGTGTGTACTGTGTGTACTGTATGTGTGTACTGTGTGTGTACTGTGTGTGTACTGTGTGTGCACTGTGTGTGTACTGTGTGTGTACTGTGTGTACTGTGTGTGTGTACTGTGTGTGTACTGTGTGTGTACTGTGTGTGTGTCTCTGTGTACTGTGTGTGTACTGTGTGTACTGTGTGTGTACTGTGTGTGTGTACTGTGTGTGTACTGTGTGTACTGTGTGTGTACTGTGTGTACTGTGTGTGTACTGTGTGAGTACTGTTTGTGTGTACTGTGTGTGTGTACTGTGTGTACTGTGTGTACTGTGTGTGTACTGTGTGTGTGTACTGTGTGTGTACTGTGTGTGTGTAATGTGTGTGTACTGTGTGTGCACTGTGTGTGTGTGTACTATGTGTGTACTGTGTGTACTGTGTGTGTACTGTGTGTGTGTACTCTGTGTGTACTGTGTGTGTACTGTGTGTGTATTTTGTGTGTGTACTGTGTGTGTGTACTGTGTGTGTACTGTGTGTGTACTGTGTGTGTGTCTCTGTGTACTGTGTGTGTACTATGTGTACTGTGTGTGTACTGTGTGTGTACTGTGTGTGTACTCTGTGTGTGTACTGTGTGTGTACTGTGTGTGTACTGTGTGTGTGTGTACTGTGTGTGTGTAGTGTGTGTACTGTGTATGTGTACTGTGTGCGTACTGTGTGTGTGTACTGTGTGTACTGTGTGTGTACTGTGTGTGTACTGTGTGTGTACTGTGTGTACTGTGTGTGTGTACTGTGTGTGTACTGTGTGTGTACTGTGTATACTGTGTGTACTGTATGTGTGTACTGTGTGTGTAATGTGTGTGTACTGTGTGTGCACTGTGTGTGTACTGTGTGTGTACTGTGTGTGTGTACTGTGTGTGTACTGTGTGTGTACTGTCTGTGTGTCTGTGTGTACTGCGTGTGTACTGTGTGTACTGTGTGTGTACTGTGTGTGCTGTGTGTGTACTGTGTGTGTACTGTGTGTGTCCTGTGTGTACTGTGTGTGTACTGTGTGTACTGTGTGTGTATTGTGTGTACTGTGTGTGTACTGTGTGTGCCAGTGTACTGTGTGTGTACTGTGTGTGTGTACTGTGTGTGTACTGTGTGTCTACTGTGTGTACTGTGTGTGTACTGTGTGTGCCTGTGTACTGTGTGTACTGTGTGTGTACTGCGTGTACTGTGTGTACTGTGTGTACTGTGTGTGTACTGTGTGTGTAGTGTGTGTACTGTGTATATACTGTGTGTGTACTGTGTGTGTACTGTGTGTACTGTGTGTGTACTGTGTGTGTACTGTGTGTACTGTGTGTGTGCACTGTGTGTACTGTGTGTGTACTTTGTGCACTGTGTGTGTACTGTGTGTACTGTTTGTGTACTGTGTGTGTACTGTGTGTGTGTACTGTGTGTGTACTGTGTGTCTACTGTGTGTACTGTGTGTGTACTGTGTGTGCCTGTGTACTGTGTGTACTGTGTGTGTACTGCGTGTACTGTGTGTACTGTGTGTACTGTGTGTGTACTGTGTGTGTAGTGTGTGTACTGTGTATATACTGTGTGTGTACTGTGTGTGTACTGTGTGTACTGTGTGTGTACTGTGTGTGTACTGTGTGTACTGTGTGTGTGCACTGTGTGTACTGTGTGTGTACTTTGTGCACTGTGTGTGTACTGTGTGTACTGTTTGTGTACTGTGTGTGTACTGTGTGTGTACTGTGTGTACTGTGTGTGTGTGTAAAGTGTGTGTACTGTGTGTACTGTGTGTGTGTACTGTGTGTACTGTGTGTGTGTGTGTACTGTGTGTGTACTGTGTGTGTACTGTGTGTGTACTGTGTGTGTGTATACTGTGTGTGTACTGTGTGTACTGTGTGTACTGTGTGTGTACTGTGTGTGTACTGTGTGTATTGTGTGTGTACCGTGTGTACTGTGTGTGTACTGTGTGTGTACTGTGTGTGTAGTGTGTTTTTACTGTGTGTGTACTGTGTGTGTACTGTGTGTACTGTGTGTGTACTGTGTGTACTGTGTGTGTACTGTATGTGTACTGTGTGTACTGTATGTACTGTTTGTGTACTGTGTGTACTGTATGTGTGTACTGTATGTGTGTACTGTGTGTGTACTGTGTGTACTGTGTGTACTGTGTGTGTACTGTATGTGTGTACTGTGTGTTTGTGTACTGTGTGTGTACTGTGTGTGTACTGTGTGTACTGTGTGTGTACTGTGTGTGTAGTGTGTGTTTACTGTGTGTGTACTGTGTGTATACTATTTGTACTGTGTGTGTACTGTGTGTGTGTACTGTGTGTGTGTACTGTGTGTGTACTGTGTTTGTACTGTGTGTACTGTGTGTGTACTGTGTGTGTACTGTGTTTGTACTGTGTGTACTGTGTGTGTACTTTGTGTGTACTGTGTGTGTGTGCTGTGTGTTTGTACTGTGTGTGTACTGTGTGTGTACTGTGTGTACTGTGTGTGTACTGTTTGTGTACTTTGTGTGTGTACTGTGTGTGTACTGTGTGTGTACTTTGTGTACTGTGTGTACTGTGTGTGTACTGTGTGTACTATGTGTGTACTGTGTGTGTACTGTGTGTGTACTGGGTGTACTGTGTGTGTACTTTGTGTGTACTGTGTGTGTACTGTGTGTGTGTGCTGTGTGTGTACTGTGTGTGTACTGTGTGTGTGTCTCTGTGTACTGTGTGTGTACTATGTGTACTGTGTGTACTGTGTGTGTACTGTATGTACTGTGTGTGTACTGTGTGTGTACTGTGTGTACTGTGTGTGTACTGTATGTGTGTGTACTGTGTGTGTACTGTGTGTGTGTGTACTGTGTGTGTACTGTGTGTGTGTACTATGTGTGTGTACTGTGTGTGTACTGTGTGTACTGTGTGTGTACTGTGTGTGTGCTGTGTGTGTACTGTGTGCGTACTGTGTGTGTACTGTGTGTGTGTACTGTGTGTGTACTGTGTGTGTACTGTGTGTGTGTACTGTGTGTACTGTGTGTGTACTGTGTGTGTACGTGTGTATGTACTGTGTGTGTACTGTGTGTGTGTACTGTGTGTGTACTGTGTGTGTACTGTGTGTGTACACTGTGTGTGTACAGTGTGTACTGTGTGTGTACTGTGTGTGTGTACTGTGTGTGTGTACTGTGTGTGTACTGTGTGTGTACTGTGTGTGTGTACTGTGTGTGTACTGTGTGTGTACTGTTTGTGTGTACTGTGTGTACTGTGTGTGTGTACTGTGTGTGTACTGTGTGTGTGTACTGTGTGTGTACTGTGTGTACTGTGTGTGTACTGTGTGTGTGTACTGTGTGTGTAATGTGTGTGTGTGTACTGTGTGTGTACTGTGTGTGTGTACTGTGTGTGTACTGTGTGTGTGTACTGTGTGTGTACTGTGTGTACTGTGTGTGTACTGTGTGTGTGTACTGTGTGTGTAATGTGTGTGTGTACTGTGTGGGTGTACTGTGTGTGTACTGTGTGTGTGTACTGTGTGTGTACTGTGTGTACTGTGTGTGTACTGTATGCACTGTGTGTGTACTGTGTGTGTACTGTGTGTGTACTGTGTGTGTGTACTGTGTGTGTGTACTGTGTGTGTACTGTGTGTGTGCTGTGTGTGTACTGTGTGTGTAATGTGTGTGTGTACTGTGTGTGTACTGTGTGTGTGTACTGTGTGTGTGTAAGGTGTGTACTGTGTGTGTACTGTGTGTGTACTGTGTGTGTGTACTGTGTGTGTGCTGTGTGTGTACTGTGTGTGCACTGTGTGTACTGTGTGTGTACTGTGTGTGTACTGTGTGTACTGTGTGTGTACTGTGTGTGTCTGTGTACTGTGTGTGTACTGTGTGTGTACTGTGTGTGTGTACTGTGTGTGTACTGTGTGTGTACTGTGTGTGCCTGTGTACTGTGTGTGTACTGTGTGTACTGCGTGTACTGTGTGTACTGTGTGTACTGTGTGTGTACTGTGTGTACTGTGTGTGTACTGTGTGTGTACTGTGTGTACTGTGTGTGTGTACTGTGTGTGTACTGTGTGTACTGTGTGTGTACTGTGTGTACTGTTTGTGTACTGTGTGTGTACTGTGTGTGTGTACTGTGTGTGTACTGTGTGTACTGTGTGTGTGTGTACTGTGTGTACTGTGTGTGTGTACTGTGTGTGTACTGTATGTGTGTACTGTGTGTATACTGTGTGTACTCTGTGTGTACTGTGTGTACTGTGTGTGTACTGTGTGTACTGTGTGTGTACTGTGTGTGTACTGTGTGTATAGTGTGTTTTTACTGTGTGTGTACTGTGTGTACTGTGTGTGTACTGTGTGTGTACTGTGTGTACTCTGTGCGTGTACTATGTGTACTGTATGTACTGTGTGTGTACTGTGTGTGTACTGTGTGTGTACTGTATGTGTGTACTGTGTGTGTACTGTGTGTACTGTGTGTGTGTGTACTGTGTGTGTACTGTGTGTACTGTGTTTGTACTGTGTGTGTACTGTGTGTGTACTGTGTGTGTGTACTGTGTGTACTGTGTGTACTTTGTGTGTACTGTGTGTGTGTAATGTGTGTGTACTGTGTGTGTACTTTGTGTGTGTACTTTGTGTGTGTACTGTGTGTGTACTTTGTGTGTGTACTTTGTGTGTGTACTGTGTGTGTACTGTGTGTGTACTGTCTTTACTGTGTGTGTACTGTGTGTGTACTTTGTGTGTGTACTGTGTGTGTACTTTGTGTGTGTAGAGTTTGTGTGTACTGTGTGTTTGTACTGTGTGTGTACTGTGTCTACTGTGTGTGTACTGTTTGTGTACTGTGTGTGTGCTGTGTGTGTACTGTGTGTGTGTACTGTGTGTGTACTGTGGTCACTGTGTGTACTGTGTGTGTACTGTGTGTGTGTACTGTGTGTGTTTACTGTATGTGTACTGTGTGTGTACTGTGTGTGTACTGTGTGTACTGTATGTGTACTGTGTGTGCGCACTGTGTGTGTACTGTGCGTGTACTGTGTGTGTACTCTGTGTGTGTACTGTGTGTGTACTGTGTGTACAGTGTGTGTACTGTGTGTGTACTGTATGTGTGTACTGTATGTGTGTACTGTGTGTGTACTGTGTGTGTACTGTGTGTGTGCTGTGTGTGTACTGTGTGTGTGTACTGTGTGTACTGTGTATACTGTGTGTGTACTGTGTGTGTGTACTGTGTGTACTGTGTATACTGTGTGTGTACTGTGTGTGTGTACTGTGTGTGTACTGTATGTGTACTGTGTGTGTACTGTGTGTGTACTGTGTGTGTACTGTGTGGGTACTGTGTGTGTACTGTGTGTGTACTGTGTGTGTGTACTGTGTGTGTACTGTGTGTGTACTGTGTGTATTGTGTGTACTGTGTGTACTGTTTGTGTAATGTGTGTACTGTGTATACTGTGTGTGTACTGTGTGTATACTGTGTGTGTACTGTGTGTGTACTGTGTGTGTACTGTGTGTGTGTGTACTGTGTGTGTGTACTGTGTGTGTAATGTGTGTACTGTGTATACTGTGTGTGTACTGTGTGTGTACTGTGTGTGTACTGTGTGTGTGTACTGTGTGTGTGTACTGTGTGTGTACTGTGTGTACTGTGTGTATTGTGTGTGTACTGTGTGTATTAAGTGTGTAATGTGTGTGTGTACTGTGTGTGTACTGTGTGTGTACTGTGTGTACTGTGTATGTGTACTGTGTGTGTCCTGTGTGTGTACTGTGTGTAGTGTGTGTACTGCGTGTGTACTGTGTGTGTACTGTGTGTGTACTTTGTATACTGTGTGTGTACTGTGTGTGTACTGTGTGTGTACTGTGTGTGTGTACTGTGTGTGTACTGTGTATGTACTGTGTGTGTGTACTGTGTGTATACTGTGTGTATGTGTGTGTGTACTGTGTGTGTACTGTGTGTACCATGTGTGTACTGTGTGTGTACTGTGTGTGTACTGTGTGTTGACTGTGTTTATGTACTGTGTGTGTACTGTGTGTGTGTACTGTGTGAGTACTGTGTGTACTGTGTGTGTGTACTGTGTGTGTACTGTTTGTGTACTGTGTCTGCACTGTGTGTGTACTGTGTGTGTACTGTGTGTGTGTACTGTGTGTGTACTGTGTGTGTACTGTGTGTGTCTCTGTGTACTGTGTGTGTACTGTATGTGTACTGTATGTGTGTACTGTGTGTGGACTGTGTGTTTGTACTGTGTGTGTACTGTGTGTGTACTGTGTGTACTGTGTGTACTGTGTGTGTAATGTGTGTACTGTGTATACTGTGTGTGTACTGTGTGTATACTGTGTGTGTACTGTGTGTGTACTGTGTGTGTACTGTGTGTGTGTGTACTGTGTGTGTGTACTGTGTGTGTAATGTGTGTACTGTGTATACTGTGTGTGTACTGTGTGTGTACTGTGTGTGTACTGTGTGTGTGTGTACTGTGTGTGTGTACTGTGTGTGTACTGTGTGTACTGTGTGTACTGTGTGTGTACTGTGTGTATTAAGTGTGTAATGTGTGTGTGTACTGTGTGTGTACTGTGTGTGTACTGTGCGTACTGTGTATGTGTACTGTGTGTGTCCTGTGTGTGTACTGTGTGTAGTGTGTGTACTGCGTGTGTACTGTGTGTGTACTGTGTGTGTACTTTGTATACTGTGGGTGTACTGTGTGTGTACTGTGTGTGTACTGTGTGTGTACTGTGTGTGTGTACTGTGTGTGTACTGTGTATGTACTGTGTGTGTGTACTGTGTGTATACTGTGTGTATGTGTGTGTGTACTGTGTGTGTACTGTGTGTACCATGTGTGTACTGTGTGTGTACTGTGTGTGTACTGTGTGTTGACTGTGTTTGTGTACTGTGTGTGTACTGTGTGTGTGTACTGTGTGTGTACTGTGTGTACTGTGTGTGTACTGTGTGTACTGTGTATACTGTGTGTACTGTGTGTGTACTGTGTGTGTGTACTGTATGTGTGTACTGTGTGTGTACTGTGTGTGTACTGTGTGTGTACTGTGTGTGTGTACTCTATGTGTACTGTGTGTATTGTTTGTGTACTGTGTGTGTATTGTGTGTACTGTGTGTGTACTGTGTGAGTACTGTGTGTACTGTGTGTGTACTGTTTGTGTACTGTGTATACTGTGTGTACTGTATGTGTGTACTGTGTGTGTACAGTGTGTGTACTGTGTCTGCACTGTGTGTGTACTGTGTGTGTACTGTGTGTGTGTACTGTGTGTGTACTGTGTGTGTACTGTGTGTGTGTCTCTGTGTACTGTGTGTGTACTGTGTGTGTACTGTATGTGTGTGTATTGTGTGTGTACTGTGTGTGTACTGTGTGTGTGTACTGTGTGTGTACTGTGTGTGTGTACTATGTGTGTGTACTGTGTGTGTACTGTGTGTACTGTGTGCGTACTCTGTGTGTGCTGTGTGTGTACTGTGTGTGTGTACTGTGTGTGTACTGTGTGTGTACTGTGTGTACTGTGTGTGTGTGTACTGTGTGTACCGTGTGTGTACGGGGTGTGTACTGTGTGTATGTACTGTGTGTGTACTGTGTGTGTGTACTGTGTGTGTACTGTGTGTAGTGTGTGTGTACACTGTGTGTGTACTGTGTGTGTACTGTGTGTACTGTGTGTGTACTCTATGTGTACTGTGTGTACTGTGTGTACTGTGTGTGTACTGTGTGTACGGTGTGTGTACTGTATGTGTGTACTGTGTGTGTACTGTGTGTGTACTGTGTGTGTACTGTGTGTGTGTACTGTGTGTGTACTGTGTGTGTGTACTGTGTGTGTGTACTGTGTGTACTGTGTGTGTTCTGTTTGTGTAGTGTGTGTTTACTGTGTGTACTGTGTGTATACTGTTTGTACTGTGTGTGTACTGTGTGTGTGTACTGTGTGTGTACTGTGTGTTTGTACTGTGTGTGTACTGTGTGTGTGTACTGTGTGTTTGTACTGTGTGTTTGTACTGTGTGTACTGTGTGTGTGTGTACTGTGTGTGTACTGTGTGTGTACTGTGTGTAGTGTGTCTGTGTGTGTGTCTGTGTGTGTACTGTGTGTACTGTGTGTGTACTGTATGTGTGTACTGTGTGTGTGTACTGTGTGTGTACTGTGTGTGTACTGTGTGTGTGTACTGTGTGTGTACTGTGTGTGTGTACTGTGTGTGTGTACTGTGTGTACTGTGTGTGTACTGTTTGTGTAGTGTGTGTTTACTGTGTGTACTGTGTGTATACTGTTTGTACTGTGTGTGTACTGTGTGTGTGTACTGTGTGTGTACTGTGTGTTTGTACTGTGTGTGTACTGTGTGTGTACTGTGTGTTTGTACTGTGTGTTTGTACTGTGTGTACTGTGTGTTGACTGTGTTTGTGTACTGTGTGTGTACTGTGTGTGTTTGTACTGTGTGAGTACTGTGTGTACTGTGTGTGTGTACTGTGTGTGTACTGTTTGTGTCCTGTGTATACTGTGTGTACTGTATGTGTGTACTGTGTGTGTACTGTGTGTGTACTGTGTCTGCACTGTGTGTGTACTGTGTGTGTGTCTCTGTGTACTGTGTGTGTACTGTATGTGTACTGTATGTGTGTACTGTGTGTGTACTGTGTGTTTGTACTGTGTGTGTACTGTGTGTGTACTGTGTGTTTGTACTGTGTGTTTGTACTGTGTGTACAGTGTGTGTGTACTGTGTGTGTACTGTGTGTGTACTGTGTGTAGTGTGTCTGTGTGTGTGTCTGTGTGTGTACTGTGTGTACTGTGTGTGTACTGTGTGTGTACTGTGTGTACTGTGTGTACTGTGTGTGTAATGTGTGTACTGTGTATACTGTGTGTGTACTGTGTGTATACTGTGTGTGTACTGTGTGTGTACTGTGTGTGTACTGTGTGTGTGTGTACTGTGTGTGTGTACTGTGTGTGTAATGTGTGTACTGTGTATACTGTGTGTGTACTGTGTGTGTACTGTGTGTGTGTGTACTGTGTGTGTGTACTGTGTGTGTACTGTGTGTACTGTGTGTACTGTGTGTGTACTGTGTGTATTAAGTGTGTAATGTGTGTGTGTACTGTGTGTGTACTGTGTGTGTACTGTGTGTACTGTGTATGTGTACTGTGTGTGTACTGTGTGTAGTGTGTGTACTGCGTGTGTACTGTGTGTGTACTGTGTGTGTACTTTGTATACTGTGGGTGTACTGTGTGTGTACTGTGTGTGTACTGTGTGTGTACTGTGTGTGTGTACTGTGTGTGTACTGTGTATGTACTGTGTGTGTGTACTGTGTGTATACTGTGTGTATGTGTGTGTGTACTGTGTGTGTACTGTGTGTACCATGTGTGTACTGTGTGTGTACTGTGTGTGTACTGTGTGTTGACTGTGTTTGTGTACTGTGTGTGTACTGTGTGTGTGTACTGTGTGTGTACTGTGTGTACTGTGTGTGTACTGTGTGTACTGTGTATACTGTGTGTGTACTGTGTGTGTACTGTGTGTGTGTACTGTATGTGTGTACTGTGTGTGTACTGTGTGTGTACTGTGTGTGTACTGTGTGTGTGTACTCTATGTGTACTGTGTGTATTGTTTGTGTACTGTGTGTGTATTGTGTGTACTGTGTGTGTACTGTGTGAGTTCTGTGTGTACTGTGTGTGTACTGTTTGTGTACTGTGTATACTGTGTGTACTGTATGTGTGTACTGTGTGTGTACTGTGTGTGTACTGTGTCTGCACTGTGTGTGTACTGTGTGTGTGCTGTGTGTGTGTACTGTGTGTGTACTGTGTGTGTACTGTGTGTGTGTCTCTGTGTACTGTGTGTGTACTGTGTGTGTACTGTATGTGTGTGTATTGTGTGTGTACTGTGTGTGTACTGTGTGTGTGTACTGTGTGTGTACTGTGTGTGTGTACTATGTGTGTGTACTGTGTGTGTACTGTGTGTACTGTGTGCGTACTCTGTGTGTGCTGTGTGTGTACTGTGTGTGTGTACTGTGTGTGTACTGTGTGTGTACTGTGTGTACTGTGTGTGTGTACTGTGTGTACCGTGTGTGTACGGGGTGTGTACTGTGTGTATGTACTGTGTGTGTACTGTGTGTGTGTACTGTGTGTGTACTGTGTGTGTAGTGTGTGTGTACACTGTGTGTGTACTGTGTGTGTACTGTGTGTGTACAGTGTGTACTGTGTGTGTACTCTATGTGTACTGTGTGTACTGTGTGTACTGTGTGTGTACTGTGTGTACGGTGTGTGTACTGTGTGTGTGTACTGTGTGTGTACTGTGTGTGTACTGTGTGTGTGTACTGTGTGTGTACTGTGTGTGTGTACTGTGTGTGTGTACTGTGTGTACTGTGTGTGTACTGTTTGTGTAGTGTGTGTTTACTGTGTGTACTGTGTGTATACTGTTTGTACTGTGTGTGTACTGTGTGTGTGTACTGTGTCTGTACTGTGTGTTTGTACTGTGTGTGTACTGTGTGTGTACTGTGTGTTTGTACTGTGTGTTTGTACTCTGTGTACTGTGTGTGTGTACTGTGTGTGTACTGTGTGTGTACTGTGTGTAGTGTGTCTGTGTGTGTGTCTGTGTGTGTACTGTGTGTACTGTGTGTGTACTGTGTGTGTACTGTGTGTACTGTGTGTACTGTGTGTGTAATGTGTGTACTGTGTATACTGTGTGTGTACTGTGTGTGTACTGTGTGTGTACTGTGTGTGTGTCTGTACTGTGTGTGTGTACTGTGTGTGTAATGTGTGTACTGTGTATACTGTGTGTGTACTGTGTGTGTACTGTGTGTGTACTGTGTGTGTGTACTGTGTGTGTACTGTGTGTATTAAGTGTGTAATGTGTGTGTGTACTGTGTGTGTACTGTGTGTGTACTGTGTGTACTGTGTATGTGTACTGTGTGTGTCCTGTGTGTGTACTGTGTGTAGTGTGTGTACTGCGTGTGTACTGTGTGTGTACTGTGTGTGTACTTTGTATACTGTGGGTGTACTGTGTGTGTACTGTGTGTGTACTGTGTGTGTACTGTGTGTGTGTACTGTGTGTGTACTGTGTATGTACTGTGTGTGTGTACTGTGTGTATACTGTGTGTATGTGTGTGTGTACTGTGTGTGTACTGTGTGTACCATGTGTGTACTGTGTGTGTACTGTGTGTGTACTGTGTGTTGACTGTGTTTATGTACTGTGTGTGTGTACTGTGTGAGTACTGTGTGTACTGTGTGTGTGTACTGTGTGTGTACTGTTTGTGTACTGTGTCTGCACTGTGTGTGTACTGTGTGTGTACTGTGTGTGTGTACTGTGTGTGTACTGTGTGTGTACTGTGTGTGTCTCTGTGTACTGTGTGTGTACTGTATGTGTACTGTATGTGTGTACTGTGTGTGTACTGTGTGTTTGTACTGTGTGTGTACTGTGTGTGTACTGTGTGTACTGTGTGTACTGTGTGTGTAATGTGTGTACTGTGTATACTGTGTGTGTACTGTGTGTATACTGTGTGTGTACTGTGTGTGTACTGTGTGTGTACTGTGTGTGTGTGTACTGTGTGTGTGTACTGTGTGTGTAATGTGTGTACTGTGTATACTGTGTGTGTACTGTGTGTGTACTGTGTGTGTACTGTGTGTGTGTACTGTGTGTGTGTACTGTGTGTGTACTGTGTGTACTGTGTGTACTGTGTGTGTACTGTGTGTATTAAGTGTGTAATGTGTGTGTGTACTGTGTGTGTACTGTGTGTGTACTGTGTGTACTGTGTATGTGTACTGTGTGTGTCCTGTGTGTGTACTGTGTGTAGTGTGTGTACTGCGTGTGTACTGTGTGTGTACTGTGTGTGTACTTTGTATACTGTGGGTGTACTGTGTGTGTACTGTGTGTGTACTGTGTGTGTACTGTGTGTGTACTGTGTATGTACTGTGTGTGTGTACTGTGTGTATACTGTGTGTATGTGTGTGTGTACTGTGTGTGTACTGTGTGTACCATGTGTGTACTGTGTGTGTACTGTGTGTGTACTGTGTGTTGACTGTGTTTGTGTACTGTGTGTGTACTGTGTGTGTGTACTGTGTGTGTACTGTGTGTACTGTGTGTGTACTGTGTGTACTATGTATACTGTGTGTACTGTGTGTGTACTGTGTGTGTGTACTGTATGTGTGTACTGTGTGTGTACTGTGTGTGTACTGTGTGTGTACTGTGTGTGTGTACTCTATGTGTACTGTGTGTATTGTTTGTGTACTGTGTGTGTATTGTGTGTACTGTGTGTGTACTGTGTGAGTACTGTGTGTACTGTGTGTGTACTGTTTGTGTACTGTGTATACTGTGTGTACTGTATGTGTGTACTGTGTGTGTACAGTGTGTGTACTGTGTCTGCACTGTGTGTGTACTGTGTGTGTACTGTGTGTGTGTACTGTGTGTGTACTGTGTGTGTACTGTGTGTGTGTCTCTGTGTACTGTGTGTGTACTGTGTGTGTACTGTATGTGTGTGTATTGTGTGTGTACTGTGTGTGTACTGTGTGTGTGTACTGTGTGTGTACTGTGTGTGTGTACTATGTGTGTGTACTGTGTGTGTACTGTGTGTACTGTGTGCGTACTCTGTGTGTGCTGTGTGTGTACTGTGTGTGTGTACTGTGTGTGTACTGTGTGTGTACTGTGTGTACTGTGTGTGTGTACTGTGTGTACCGTGTGTGTACGGGGTGTGTACTGTGTGTATGTACTGTGTGTGTACTGTGTGTGTGTACTGTGTGTGTACTGTGTGTAGTGTGTGTGTACACTGTGTGTGTACTGTGTGTGTACTGTGTGTACTGTGTGTGTACTCTATGTGTACTGTGTGTACTGTGTGTACTGTGTGTGTACTGTGTGTACGGTGTGTGTACTGTATGTGTGTACTGTGTGTGTGTACTGTGTGTGTACTGTGTGTGTACTGTGTGTGTGTACTGTGTGTGTACTGTGTGTGTGTACTGTGTGTGTGTACTGTGTGTACTGTGTGTGTTCTGTTTGTGTAGTGTGTGTTTACTGTGTGTACTGTGTGTATACTGTTTGTACTGTGTGTGTACTGTGTGTGTGTACTGTGTGTGTACTGTGTGTTTGTACTGTGTGTGTACTGTGTGTGTGTACTGTGTGTTTGTACTGTGTGTTTGTACTGTGTGTACTGTGTGTGTGTACTGTGTGTGTACTGTGTGTGTACTGTGTGTAGTGTGTCTGTGTGTGTGTCTGTGTGTGTACTGTGTGTACTGTGTGTGTACTGTATGTGTGTACTGTGTGTGTGTACTGTGTGTGTACTGTGTGTGTACTGTGTGTGTGTACTGTGTGTGTACTGTGTGTGTGTACTGTGTGTGTGTACTGTGTGTACTGTGTGTGTACTGTTTGTGTAGTGTGTGTTTACTGTGTGTACTGTGTGTATACTGTTTGTACTGTGTGTGTACTGTGTGTGTGTACTGTGTGTGTACTGTGTGTTTGTACTGTGTGTGTACTGTGTGTGTACTGTGTGTTTGTACTGTGTGTTTGTACTGTGTGTACTGTGTGTTGACTGTGTTTGTGTACTGTGTGTGTACTGTGTGTGTGTGTACTGTGTGAGTACTGTGTGTACTGTGTGTGTGTACTGTGTGTGTACTGTTTGTGTCCTGTGTATACTGTGTGTACTGTATGTGTGTACTGTGTGTGTACTGTGTGTACTGTGTCTGCACTGTGTGTGTACTGTGTGTGTACTGTGTGTGTGTACTGTGTGTGTACTGTGTGTGTACTGTGTGTGTGTCTCTGTGTACTGTGTGTGTACTGTATGTGTACTGTATGTGTGTACTGTGTGTGTACTGTGTGTTTGTACTGTGTGTGTACTGTGTGTGTACTGTGTGTTTGTACTGTGTGTTTGTACTGTGTGTACAGTGTGTGTGTACTGTGTGTGTACTGTGTGTGTACTGTGTGTAGTGTGTCTGTGTGTGTGTCTGTGTGTGTACTGTGTGTACTGTGTGTGTACTGTGTGTGTACTGTGTGTACTGTGTGTACTGTGTGTGTAATGTGTGTACTGTGTATACTGTGTGTGTACTGTGTGTATACTGTGTGTGTACTGTGTGTACTGTGTGTGTACTGTGTGTGTGTGTACTGTGTGTGTGTACTGTGTGTGTAATGTGTGTACTGTGTATACTGTGTGTGTACAGTGTGTGTACTGTGTGTGTACTGTGTGTGTGTGTACTGTGTGTGTGTACTGTGTGTGTACTGTGTGTACTGTGTGTGTACTGTGTGTATTAAGTGTGTAATGTGTGTGTGTACTGTGTGTGTACTGTGTGTGTACTGTGTGTACTGTGTATGTGTACTGTGTGTGTACTGTGTGTAGTGTGTGTACTGCGTGTGTACTGTGTGTGTACTGTGTGTGTACTTTGTATACTGTGGGTGTACTGTGTGTGTACTGTGTGTGTACTGTGTGTGTACTGTGTGTGTGTACTGTGTGTGTACTGTGTATGTACTGTGTGTGTGTACTGTGTGTATACTGTGTGTATGTGTGTGTGTACTGTGTGTGTACTGTGTGTACCATGTGTGTACTGTGTGTGTACTGTGTGTGTACTGTGTGTTGACTGTGTTTGTGTACTGTGTGTGTACTGTGTGTGTGTACTGTGTGTGTACTGTGTGTACTGTGTGTGTACTGTGTGTACTGTGTATACTGTGTGTGTACTGTGTGTGTACTGTGTGTGTGTACTGTATGTGTGTACTGTGTGTGTACTGTGTGTGTACTGTGTGTGTACTGTGTGTGTGTACTCTATGTGTACTGTGTGTATTGTTTGTGTACTGTGTGTGAATTGTGTGTACTGTGTGTGTACTGTGTGAGTACTGTGTGTACTGTGTGTGTACTGTTTGTGTACTGTGTATACTGTGTGTACTGTATGTGTGTACTGTGTGTGTACTGTGTGTGTACTGTGTCTGCACTGTGTGTGTACTGTGTGTGTACTGTGTGTGTACTGTGTGTGTACTGTGTGTGTACTGTGTGTGTGTCTCTGTGTACTGTGTGTGTACTGTGTGTGTACTGTATGTGTGTGTATTGTGTGTGTACTGTGTGTGTACTGTGTGTGTGTACTGTGTGTGTACTGTGTGTGTGTACTATGTGTGTGTACTGTGTGTGTACTGTGTGTACTGTGTGCGTACTCTGTGTGTGCTGTGTGTGTACTGTGTGTGTGTACTGTGTGTGTACTGTGTGTGTACTGTGTGTACTGTGTGTGTGTACTGTGTGTACCGTGTGTGTACGGGGTGTGTACTGTGTGTATGTACTGTGTGTGTACTGTGTGTGTGTACTGTGTGTGTACTGTGTGTGTAGTGTGTGTGTACACTGTGTGTGTACTGTTTGTGTACTGTGTGTGTACAGTGTGTACTGTGTGTGCACTCTATGTGTACTGTGTGTACTGTGTGTACTGTGTGTGTACTGTGTGTACGGTGTGTGTACTGTATGTGTGTACTGTGTGTGTGTACTGTGTGTGTACTGTGTGTGTACTGTGTGTGTGTACTGTGTGTGTACTGTGTGTGTGTACTGTGTGTGTGTACTGTGTGTACTGTGTGTGTACTGTTTGTGTAGTGTGTGTTTACTGTGTGTACTGTGTGTATACTGTTTGTACTGTGTGTGTACTGTGTGTGTGTACTGTGTCTGTACTGTGTGTTTGTACTGTGTGTGTACTGTGTGTGTACTGTGTGTTTGTACTGTGTGCTTGTACTGTGTGTACTGTGTGTGTGTACTGTGTGTGTACTGTGTGTGTACTGTGTGTAGTGTGTCTGTGTGTGTGTCTGTGTGTGTACTGTGTGTACTGTGTGTGTACTGTGTGTGTACTGTGTGTACTGTGTGTACTGTGTGTGTAATGTGTGTACTGTGTATACTGTGTGTGTACTGTGTGTGTACTGTGTGTGTGTCTGTACTGTGTGTGTGTACTGTGTGTGTAATGTGTGTACTGTGTATACTGTGTGTGTACTGTGTGTGTACTGTGTGTGTACTGTGTGTGTACTGTGTGTGTGTGTACTGTGTGTGTGTACTGTGTGTGTACTGTGTGTACTGTGTGTACTGTATGTGTACTGTGTGTATTAAGTGTGTAATGTGTGTGTGTACTGTGTGTGTACTGTGTGTGTACTGTGTGTACTGTGTATGTGTACTGTGTGTGTCCTGTGTGTGTACTGTGTGTAGTGTGTGTACTGCGTGTGTACTGTGTGTGTACTGTGTGCGTACTTTGTATACTGTGTGTGTACTGTGTGTGTACTGTGTGTGTACTGTGTGTACTGTGTGTGTACTGTGTGTGTACTGTGTGTACTGTGTGTGTACTGTGTTTGTACTGTGTGTACTGTGTATGTACTGTGTGTACTGTGTGTACTGTGTGTGTACTGTGTGTGTACTGTGTGTGTACTGTTTGTGTACTGTTTGTGTACTGTGTGTGTACTGTGTGTGTACTGTATGTGTGTACTGTGTGTGTACTGTGTGTGTACTGTGTGTGTGTACTCTGTGTGTACTGTGTGTATTGTTTGTGTACTGTGTGTGTATTGTGTGTACTGTGTGTGTACTGTGTGAGTACTGTGTGTACTGTGTGTGTGTACTGTGTGTGTACTGTTTGTGTACTGTGTATACTGTGTGTACTGTATGTGTGTACTGTGTGTGTACTGTGTGTGTACTGTGTCTGCACTGTGTGTGTACTGTGTGTGTACTGTGTGTGTGTACTGTGTGTGTACCGTGTGTGTACTGTGTGTGTGTCTCTGTGTACTGTGTGTGTACTGTGTGTGTACTGTATGTGTGTACTGTGTGTGTACTGTGTGTTTGTACTGTGTGTGTACTGTGTGTGTACTGTGTGTTTGTACTGTGTGTTTGTACTGTGTGTACAGTGTGTGTGTACTGTGTGTGTACTGTGTGTGTACTGTGTGTAGTGTGTCTGTGTGTGTGTCTGTGTGTGTACTGTGTGTACTGTGTGTGTACTGTGTGTGTACTGTGTGTACTGTGTGTACTGTGTGTGTAATGTGTGTACTGTGTATACTGTGTGTGTACTGTGTGTATACTGTGTGTGTACTGTGTGTGTACTGTGTGTGTACTGTGTGTGTGTGTACTGTGTGTGTGTACTGTGTGTGTAATGTGTGTACTGTGTATACTGTGTGTGTACTGTGTGTGTACTGTGTGTGTACTGTGTGTGTGTGTACTGTGTGTGTGTACTGTGTGTGTACTGTGTGTACTGTGTGTACTGTGTGTGTACTGTGTGTATTAAGTGTGTAATGTGTGTGTGTACTGTGTGTGTACTGTGTGTGTACTGTGTGTACTGTGTATGTGTACTGTGTGTGTCCTGTGTGTGTACTGTGTGTAGTGTGTGTACTGCGTGTGTACTGTGTGTGTACTGTGTGTGTACTTTGTATACTGTGGGTGTACTGTGTGTGTACTGTGGGTGTACTGTGTGTGTACTGTGTGTGTGTACTGTGTGTGTACTGTGTATGTACTGTGTGTGTGTACTGTGTGTATACTGTGTGTATGTGTGTGTGTACTGTGTGTGTACTGTGTGTACCATGTGTGTACTGTGTGTGTACTGTGTGTGTACTGTGTGTTGACTGTGTTTGTGTACTGTGTGTGTACTGTGTGTGTGTACTGTGTGTGTACTGTGTGTGTACTGTGTGTACTGTGTATACTGTGTGTGTACTGTGTGTGTACTGTGTGTGTGTACTGTATGTGTGTACTGTGTGTGTACTGTGTGTGTACTGTGTGTGTACTGTGTGTGTGTACTCTATGTGTACTGTGTGTATTGTTTGTGTACTGTGTGTGTATTGTGTGTACTGTGTGTGTACTGTGTGAGTACTGTGTGTACTGTGTGTGTGTACTGTGTGTGTACTGTTTGTGTACTGTGTATACTGTGTGTACTGTATGTGTGTACTGTGTGTGTACTGTGTGTGTACTGTGTCTGCACTGTGTGTGTACTGTGTGTGTACTGTGTGTGTGTACTGTGTGTGTACTGTGTGTGTGTCTCTGTGTACTGTGTGTGTACTGTGTGTGTACTGTATGTGTGTGTATTGTGTGTGTACTGTGTGTGTACTGTGTGTGTGTACTGTGTGTGTACTGTGTGTGTGTACTGTGTGTGTACTGTGTGTGTACTGTGTGTACTGTGTGCGTACTCTGTGTGTGCTGTGTGTGTACTGTGTGTGTGTACTGTGTGTGTACTGTGTGTACTGTGTGTGTGTACTGTGTGTACCGTGTGTGTACGGGGTGTGTACTGTGTGTATGTACTGTGTGTGTACTGTGTGTGTGTACTGTGTGTGTACTGTGTGTGTAGTGTGTGTGTACACTGTGTGTGTACTGTGTGTGTACTGTGTGTGTACTGTGTGTACTGTGTGTGTACTCTATGTGTACTGTGTGTACTGTGTGTACTGTGTGTTTTTACTGTGTGTACTGTGTGTGTGTACTGTTTGTGTACTGTGTGTGTACTGTGTGTGTACTGTGTGTACTGTGTGTCTGTGTGTGTGTACTGTGTGTGTACTGTGTACTGTGTGTAATGTGTGTGTACTGTGTGTGTGTACTGTGTGTTGTGTGTGTGTACTGTGTGTGTACTGTGTGTCTGTGCGTGTGTGTCTGTGTCTGTACTGTGTGTGTACTGTGTGTGTACTGTGTGTGTACTGTGTGTACTGTGTGTGTACTGTGTGTACTGTGTGTACTGTGTGTGTACTGTGTGTACTGTGTATACTGTGTGTGTACTGTGTGTGTACTGTGTGTGTGTACTGTGTGTGTGTACTGTGTGTGTACTGTGTGTACTCTGTGTGTACTGTGTGTGTAATGTGTGTGTGTAATGTGTGTGTGTACTGTGTGTGTACTGTGTGTACTGTGTGTGTGTACTGTGTGTGTCCTGTGTGTGAACTGTGTGTATTGTGTGTACTGCGTGTGTACTGTGTGTGTACTGTGTGTGTACTGTGTATACTGTGTGTGTACTGTGTGTGTACTGTGTGTGTACTGTGTGTGTGTACTGTGTGTGTACTGTGTGTGTACTGTGTGTATTGTGTGTACTGTGTGTACTGTTTGTGTGTACAGTGTGTGTGTACTGTGTGTACTGTGTGTACTGTGTGTGTACTGTGTGTGTGTACTGTGTGTGTACTGTGTATGTGTAATGTGTGTGTACTGTGTGTGCACTGTGTGTGTGTGTACTATGTGTGTACTGTGTGTACTGTGTGTGTACTGTGTGTGTGTACTCTGTGTGTACTGTGTGTGTACTGTGTGTGTATTTTGTGTGTGTACTGTGTGTGTACTGTGTGTGTGTCTCTGTGTACTGTGTGTGTACTGTGTGTGTACTGTATGTGTACTGTGTGTGTGTACTGTGTGTGTACTGTGTGTGTACTGTGTGTGTGTGTACTGTGTGTGTGTAGTGTGTGTGTACTGTGTGTGTGTACTGTATGTGTACTGTGTGTACTGTGTGTGTACTGTGTGTGTACTGTGTGTGTACTGTGTGTGTGTACTGTGTGTACTGTGTGTGTGTACTGTGTTTGTACTGTGTGTGTACTGTGTATACTGTGAGTACTGTATGTGTGTACTGTGTGTGTACTGTGTGTGCACTGTGTGTGTACTGTGTGTGTACTATGTGTGTACTGTGTGTGTGTACTGTGTGTGTACTGTGTGTGTACTGTGTGTGTGTCTCTTTGTACTGTGTGTACTGTGTGTGTGCTGTGTGTGTACTGTGTGTGTACTGTGTGTGTACTGTGTGTACTGTGTGTGTACTGTGTGTACTGTGTGTGTATTGTGTGTACTGTTTGTGTACTGTTTGTGTCTGTGTACTGTGTGTGTACTGTGTGTGTGTACTGTGTGTGTACTGTGTGTCTACTGTGTGTACTGTGTGTGTACTGTGTGTGCCTGTGTACTGTGTGTACTGTGTGTGTACTGCGTGTACTGTGTGTGTACTGTGTGTGTACTGTGTGTGTACTGTGTGTGTACTGTGTGTACTGTGTGTGTGCACTGTGTGTACTGTGTGTGTACTGTGTGCACTGTGTGTGTACTGTGTGTACTGTTTGTGTACTGTGTGTGTACTGTGTGTACTGTGTGTGTGTGTAAAGTGTGTGTACTGTGTGTACTGTGTGTGTGTGTACTGTGTGTACTGTGTGTGTGTGTACTGCGTGTGTACTGTGTGTGTAGTGTGTGTGTACTGTGTGTGTGTACTGTGTGTGTACTGTGTGTACTGTGTGTGTACTGTGTGTACTGTGTGTGTACCGTGTGTACTGTGTGTGTACTGTGTGTGTACTGTGTGTGTAGTGTGTTTTACTGTGTGTGTACTGTGTGTGTACTGTGTGTACTGTGTGTGTACTATGTGTACTGTGTGTGTGCTGTGTGTACTGTATGTACTGTTTGTGTACTGTGTGTGTACTGTATGTGTGTACTGTATGTGTGTACTGTGTGTGTACTGTGTGTACTGTGTGTGTACTGTATGTGTGTACTGTGTGTTTGTGTACTGTGTGTGTGTACTGTGTGTGTGTAATGTGTTTGTGTACTGTGTGTGTACTGTGTGTACTGTGTGTGTACTGTGTGTGTCCTGTGTGTTTACTGTGTGTATTGTGTGTACTGCGTGTGTACTGTGTGTGTACTGTGTGTGTACTGTGTATACTGTGTGTGTACTGTGTGTGTACTGTGTGTGTACTGTGTGTGTGTACTGTTTGTGTACTGTGTGTACTGTGTGTGTACTGTGTGTACTGTGTGTGTACTGTGTGTGTACTGTTTGTGTGTACTGTGTGTGTGTACTGTGTGTACTGTGTGTGTACTGTGTGTGTGTACTGTGTGTGTACTGTGTATGTGTAATGTGTGTGTACTGTGTGTGCACTGTGTGTGTGTACTATGTGTGTACTGTGTGTGTACTGTGTGTGTACTGTGTGTGTACGGTGTGTACTGTGTGTGTATTTTGTGTGTGTACTGTGTGTGTGTACTGTGTGTGTACTGTGTGTGTACTGTGTGTGTGTCTCTGTGTACTGTGTGTGTACTATGTGTACTGTGTGTGTACTGTGTGTGTACTGTGTGTGTACTGTATGTGTACTGTGTGTGTGTACTGTGTGTGTACTGTGTGTGTACTGTGTGTGTGTGTACTGTGTGTGTGTAGTGTGTGTGTACTGTGTGTGTACTGTATGTGTACTGTGTGTGTACTGTGTGTGTACTGTGTGTGTACTGTGTGTGTACTGTGTGTACTGTGTGTGTACTGTGTGTGTACTGTGTATACTGTGTGTACTGTGTGTGTACTGTGTGTGTACTGTGTGTGTGTACTGTGTGTGTACTGTGTGTGTACTGTGTGTGTGTCTCTGTGTACTGTGTGTGTACTGTGTGTACTGTGTGTGTACTGTGTGTGTGTACTGTGTGTGTACTGTGTGTACTGTGTGTGTACTGTGTGTACTGTGTGTACTGTGTGTGTACTGTTTGTGTGTACTGTGTGTGTACTGTGTATGTGTAATGTGTGTGTACTGTGTGTGCACTGTGTGTGTGTGTGTACTATGTGTGTACTGTGTGTACTGTGTGTGTACTGTGTGTGTACTGTGTGTGTGTACTCTGTGTGTACTGTGTGTGTACTGTGTGTGTATTTTGTGTGTGTACTGTGTGTGTGTACTGTGTGTGTACTGTGTGTGTACTGTGTGTGTGTCTCTGTGTACTGTGTGTGTACTATGTGTACTGTGTGTGTACTGTGTGTGTGTACTGTGTGTGTACTGTGTATGTGTAATGTGTGTGTACTGTGTGTGCACTGTGTGTGTGTGTACTATGTGTGTACTGTGTGTACTGTGTGTGTACTGTGTGTGTGTACTCTGTGTGTCCTGTGTGTGTACTGTGTGTGTATTTTGTGTGTGTACTGTGTGTGTACTGTGTGTGTACTGTGTGTGTACTGTGTGTGTGTCTCTGTGTACTGTGTGTGTACTATGTGTACTGTGTGTGTACTGTGTGTGTACTGTGTGTGTACTGTATGTGTACTGTGTGTGTGTACTGTGTGTGTACTGTGTGTGTCCTGTGTGTGTGTAGTGTGTGTGTACTGTGTGTGTACTGTATGTGTACTGTGTGTACTGTGTGTGTACTGTGTGTGTACTGTGTGTGTACAGTGTGTGTGTACTGTGTGTACTGTGTGTGTACTGTGTGTGTACTGTGTGTGTACTGTGTGTACTGTATGTGTGTACTGTGTGTGTACTGTGTGTGTACTGTGTGTGCACTGTGTGTGTACTGTGTGTGTACTGTGTGTACTGTGTGTGTGTACTGTGTGTGTACTGTGTGTGTACTGTGTGTGTGTCTCTGTGTACTGTGTGTGTACTGTGTGTACTGTGTGTGTACTGTGTGTGTGTACTGTGTGTGTACTGTGTGTACTGTGTGTGTACTGTGTGTACTGTGTGTGTACTGTGTGAGTACTGTTTGTGTGTACTGTGTGTACTGTGTGTACTGTGTGTGTACTGTGTGTGTGTACTGTGTGTGTACTGTGTGTGTGTAATGTGTGTGTACTGTGTGTGCACTGTGTGTGTGTGCACTATGTGTGTACTGTGTGTACTGTGTGTGTACTGTGTGTGTGTACTCTGTGTGTACTGTGTGTGTACTGTGTGTGTATTTTGTGTGTGTACTGTGTGTGTGTACTGTGTGTGTACTGTGTGTGTACTGTGTGTGTGTCTCTGTGTACTGTGTGTGTACTATGTGTACTGTGTGTGTACTGTGTGTGTACTGTGTGTGTACTCTGTGTGTGTACTGTGTGTGTACTGTGTGTGTACTGTGTGTGTGTGTACTGTGTGTGTGTAGTGTGTGTACTGTGTATGTGTACTGTGTGCGTACTGTGTGTGTGTACTGTGTGTGTACTGTGTGTGTACTGTGTGTGTACTGTGTGTACTGTGTGTGTGTACTGTGTGTGTACTGTGTGTGTACTGTGTATACTGTGTGTACTGTATGTGTGTACTGTGTGTGTAATGTGTGTGTACTGTGTGTGCACTGTGTGTGTACTGTGTGTGTACTGTGTGTGTGTACTGTGTGTGTACTGTGTGTTTACTGTCTGTGTGTCTGTGTGTACTGCGTGTGTACTGTGTGTACTGTGTGTGTACTGTGTGTGCTGTGTGTGTACTGTGTGTGTACTGTGTGTGTCCTGTGTGTACTGTGTGTGTACTGTGTGTACTGTGTGTGTATTGTGTGTACTGTGTGTGTACTGTGTGTGCCAGTGTACTGTGTGTGTACTGTGTGTGTGTACTGTGTGTGTACTGTGTGTCTACTGTGTGTACTGTGTGTGTACTGTGTGTGCCTGTGTACTGTGTGTACTGTGTGTGTACTGCGTGTACTGTGTGTACTGTGTGTACTGTGTGTACTGTGTGTGTAGTGTGTGTACTGTGTATATACTGTGTGTGTACTGTGTGTGTACTGTGTGTACTGTGTGTGTACTGTGTGTGTACTGTGTGTACTGTGTGTGTGCACTGTGTGTACTGTGTGTGTACTTTGTGCACTGTGTGTGTACTGTGTGTACTGTTTGTGTACTGTGTGTGTACTGTGTGTGTACTGTGTGTACTGTGTGTGTGTGTGTAAAGTGTGTGTACTGTGTGTACTGTGTGTGTGTACTGTGTGTACTGTGTGTGTGTGTACTGTGTGTGTACTGTGTGTGTACTGTGTGTGTACTGTGTGTGTGTATACTGTGTGTGTACTGTGTGTACTGTGTGTACTGTGTGTGTACTGTGTGTGTACTGTGTGTATTGTGTGTGTACCGTGTGTACTGTGTGTGTACTGTGTGTGTACTGTGTGTGTAGTGTGTTTTTACTGTGTGTGTACTGTGTGTGTACTGTGTGTACTGTGTGTGTACTGTGTGTACTGTGTGTGTACTGTATGTGTACTGTGTGTACTGTATGTACTGTTTGTGTACTGTGTGTGTACTGTATGTGTGTACTGTATGTGTGTACTGTGTGTGTACTGTGTGTACTGTGTGTGTACTGTATGTGTGTACTGTGTGTTTGTGTACTGTGTGTGTACTGTGTGTGTACTGTGTGTACTGTGTGTGTACTGTGTGTGTAGTGTGTGTTTACTGTGTGTGTACTGTGTGTATACTATTTGTACTGTGTGTGTACTGTGTGTGTGTACTGTGTGTGTGTACTGTGTGTGTACTGTGTTTGTACTGTGTGTACTGTGTGTGTGCTGTGTGTACTGTGTGTGTACTGTGTGTGTGTACTGTGTGTACTGTGTGTGTACTGTGTGTGTACTGTGTGTACTGTGTGTGTACTTTGTGTGTACTGTGTGTGTGTGCTGTGTGTTTGTACTGTGTGTGTACTGTGTGTGTACTGTGTGTACTGTGTGTGTACTGTTTGTGTACTTTGTGTGTGTACTGTGTGTGTACTGTGTGTGTACTTTGTGTACTGTGTGTACTGTGTGTGTACTGTGTGTACTATGTGTGTACTGTGTGTGTACTGTGTGTGTACTGGGTGTACTGTGTGTGTACTTTGTGTGTACTGTGTGTGTACTGTGTGTGTGTGCTGTGTGTGTACTGTGTGTGTACTGTGTGTGTGTCTCTGTGTACTGTGTGTGTACTATGTGTACTGTGTGTACTGTGTGTGTACTGTATGTACTGTGTGTGTACTGTGTGTGTACTGTGTGTACTGTGTGTGTACTGTATGTGTGTGTACTGTGTGTGTACTGTGTGTGTGTGTACTGTGTGTGTACTGTGTGTGTGTACTATGTGTGTGTACTGTGTGTGTACTGTGTGTACTGTGTGTGTACTGTGTGTGTGCTGTGTGTGTACTGTGTGCGTACTGTGTGTGTACTGTGTGTGTGTACTGTGTGTGTACTGTGTGTGTACTGTGTGTGTGTACTGTGTGTACTGTGTGTGTACTGTGTGTGTACGTGTGTATGTACTGTGTGTGTACTGTGTGTGTGTACTGTGTGTGTACTGTGTGTGTACTGTGTGTGTACACTGTGTGTGTACTGTGTGTACTGTGTGTGTACTGTGTGTGTGTACTGTGTGTGTGTACTGTGTGTGTACTGTGTGTGTACTGTGTGTGTGTACTGTGTGTGTACTGTTTGTGTGTACTGTGTGTGTACTGTGTGTGTGTACTGTGTGTGTACTGTGTGTGTGTACTGTGTGTGTACTGTGTGTACTGTGTGTGTACTGTGTGTGTGTACTGTGTGTGTAATGTGTGTGTGTGTGTACTGTGTGTGTACTGTGTGTGTACTGTGTGTGTACTGTGTGTGTGTACTGTGTGTGTACTGTGTGTACTGTGTGTGTACTGTGTGTGTGTACTGTGTGTGTAATGTGTGTGTGTACTGTGTGGGTGTACTGTGTGTGTACTGTGTGTGTGTACTGTGTGTGTACTGTGTGTACTGTGTGTGTACTGTATGCACTGTGTGTGTACTGTGTGTACTGTGTGTGTACTGTGTGTGTGTACTGTGTGTGTGTACTGTGTGTGTACTGTGTGTGTGCTGTGTGTGTACTGTGTGTGTAATGTGTGTGTGTACTGTGTGTGTACTGTGTGTGTGTACTGTGTGTGTGTAATGTGTGTACTGTGTGTGTACTGTGTGTGTACTGTGTGTGTACTGTGTGTGTGTAGTGTGTGTGTGCTGTGTGTGTACTGTGTGTGCACTGTGTGTACTGTGTGTGTACTGTGTGTGTACTGTGTGTACTGTGTGTGTACTGTGTGTGTCTGTGTACTGTGTGTGTACTGTGTGTGTACTGTGTGTGTGTACTGTGTGTGTACTGTGTGTGTACTGTGTGTGCCTGTGTACTGTGTGTGTACTGTGTGTACTGCGTGTACTGTGTGTACTGTGTGTACTGTGTGTGTACTGTGTGTACTGTGTGTGTACTGTGTGTGTACTGTGTGTGTACTGTGTGTACTGTGTGTGTGTACTGTGTGTGTACTGTGTGTACTGTGTGTGTACTGTGTGTACTGTTTGTGTACTGTGTGTGTACTGTGTGTGTGTACTGTGTGTGTACTGTGTGTACTGTGTGTGTGTGTGTACTGTGTGTACTGTGTGTGTGTACTGTGTGTGTACTGTATGTGTGTACTGTGTGTATACTGTGTGTACTCTGTGTGTACTGTGTGTACTGTGTGTGTACTGTGTGTACTGTGTGTGTACTGTGTGTGTACTGTGTGTGTAGTGTGTTTTTACTGTGTGTGTACTGTGTGTACTGTGTGTGTACTGTGTGTGTACTGTGTGTACTCTGTGCGTGTACTATGTGTACTGTATGTACTGTGTGTGTACTGTGTGTGTACTGTGTGTGTACTGTATGTGTGTACTGTGTGTGTACTGTGTGTACTGTATGCGTACTGTATGTGTGTACTGTGTGTGTACTGTGTGTACTGTGTGTGTACTGTGTGTGTGTGTACTGTGTGTGTACTGTGTGTACTGTGTTTGTACTGTGTGTGTACTGTGTGTGTACTGTGTGTGTGTACTGTGTGTACTGTGTGTACTTTGTGTGTACTGTGTGTGTGTAATGTGTGTGTACTGTGTGTGTACTTTGTGTGTGTATTTTGTGTGTGTACTGTGTGTGTACTTTGTGTGTGTACTTTGTGTGTGTACTGTGTGTGTACTGTGTGTGTACTGTCTTTACTGTGTGTGTACTGTGTGTGTACTTTGTGTGTGTACTGTGTGTGTACTTTGTGTGTGTAGAGTTTGTGTGTACTGTGTGTTTGTACTGTGTGTGTACTGTGTCTACTGTGTGTGTACTGTTTGTGTACTGTGTGTGTGATGTGTGTGTACTGTGTGTGTGTACTGTGTGTGTACTGTGGTCACTGTGTGTACTGTGTGTGTACTGTGTGTGTGTACTGTGTGTGTTTACTGTATGTGTACTGTGTGTGTACTGTGTGTACAGTGTGTGTACTGTGTGTACTGTATGTGTACTGTGTGTGTGCACTGTGTGTGTACTGTGCCTGTACTGTGTGTGTACTCTGTGTGTGTACTGTGTGTGTACTGTGTGTACAGTGTGTGTACTGTGTGTGTACTGTATGTGTGTACTGTATGTGTGTACTGTGTGTGTACTGTGTGTGTACTGTGTGTGTGCTGTGTGTGTACTGTGTGTGTGTACTGTGTGTACTGTGTATACTGTGTGTGTACTGTGTGTGTGTACTGTGTGTGTGTACTGTATGTGTACTGTGTGTGTACTGTGTGTGTACTGTGTGTACTGTATGTGTACTGTATGTGTGTACTGTGTGTGTACTGTGTGTGTACTGTGTGGGTACTGTGTGTGTGCTGTGTGTGTACTGTGTGTTTACTGTGTGTGTACTGTGTGTACTGTGTGTGTACTGTGTGTGTGTACTGCGTGTGTGTACTGTATGTGTACTGTGTGTGTGTGTACTGTGTGTGTACTGTGTGTACTGTATGTGTACTGTGTGTGTGTACTGTGTGTGTACTGTGTGTGTGTACTGTGTGTACTGTGTGTGTACTGTGTGTGTACTCTGTGTGTGTACTGTGTGTGTACTGTGTGTACTGTATGTGTGTACTGTGTGTGTACTGTGTGTGTACTGTGTGTGTGTACTGTGTGTGTACTGTGTGTGTATGTACTGTGTGTGTGTACTGTGTGTGTGCTGTGTGTACAGTGTGTGTACTGTGTGTGTGTACTGTATGTGTGTACTGTGTGTGTACTGTGTGTGTGCTGTGTGTGTACTGTGTGTGTGTACTGTGTGTGTACTGTGTGTACTGTGTGTGTACTGTATGTGTCCTGTATGTGTACTGTGTGTGTGTACTGTGTGTGTGTACTGTATGTGTACTGTTTGTGTGTACTGTGTGTGTACTGTGTATACTGTATGTGTACTTTGTGTGTGTACTGTGTGTGTACTGTGTGTACAGTGTGTGTACTGTGTGTGTACTGTATGTGTGTACTGTGTGTGTACTGTGTGTGTACTGTGTGTGTGTACTGTGTGTATACTGTGTGTGTACTGTGTGTGTGTACTGTGTGTGTACTGTGTGTGTACTGAGTGTGTACACTGTGTGTGTGTACTGTGTGTGTACTGTGTGTGTACTGTGTGTGTGTACTGTGTGTGTACTGTGTGTGTACTCTGTGTGCGTACTGTGTGTGTGTACTGTGTGTACAGTGTGTGTACTGTGTGTGTACTGTGTGTGTACTGTGTGTGTGTACTGTGTGTACTGTGTGTGTACTATGTGTGTGTACTGTGTGTGTACTGTGTGTGTAATGTGTGTGTGTACTGTGTGTGTAATGTGTGTGTACTGGGTGTGTGTACTGTGTGTGTACTGTGTGTGTGTACTGTGTGTGTACTGTGTGTACTGTGTGTGTGTACTGTGTGTGTACTGTGTGTGTACTGTGTGTGTACTGTGTGTGTGTACTGTGTGTGTACTGTGTGTGTACTCTGTGTGTGTACTGTGTGTGTACTGTGTGTGTGTACTGTGTGTGTACTGTGTGTGTACTCTGTGTGTGTACTGTGTGTGTGTACTGTGTGTGTACTGTGTGTGTACTGTGTGTGTACTGTGTGTGTCTAGGAGGTCACATCATCGGATCCGTGCGGCAGTCTTCAAACACAGACAGGGCAAGTGACAGCCGCAGTGGCGATGGCGAGGAGAATCCTCCAGTGGATGAGGTTAGTGGTGTACTGTGTGTACTGTGTGTGTGTACTGTGTGTATACTGTGTGTGTGTGTACTGTGTGTGTACTGTGTGTGTGTACTGTGTGTGTGTACTGTGTGTGTACTGTGTGTGTGTACTGTGTGTGTACTGTGTGTGTACTGTGTGTAGTGTGTGTGTACTGTGTGTGTACTGTGTGTGTGTGTGTGTACTGTGTGTAGTGTCTGTGTACTGTGTGTGTACTGTGTGTGTGTGTACTGTGTGTACTGTGTGTGTACTGTGTGTGTACTGTGTGTGTACTGTGTGTGTGTACTGTGTGTGTACTGTGTGTGTACTGTGAGTGTACTGTGTGTGTACTGTGAGTGTACTGTGTGTGTGTACTGTGTGTGTACTGTGTGTGTGTACTGTGCGTGTACTGTGTGTGTACTGTGTGTGTACTGTGTGTGTGTACTGTGTGTGTACTGTGTGTGTACTGCGTGTACTGTGTGTGTGTGTGTGTACTGTGTGTGTACTGTGTGTGTGTACTGTGTGTGTACTGTGTGTGTACTGTGTGTGTGTACTGTGTGTTTACTGTGTGTGTGTGTGTACTGTGTGTAGTGTCTGTGTACTGTGTGTGTACTGTGTGTGTGTACTGTGTGTACTGTGTGTGTACTTTGTGTACTGTGTGTGTGTACTGTGTGTGTGTACTGTGTATGTGTACTGTGTGTGTACTGTGTGTGTGTACTGTGTGTGTACTGTGTGTGTGTACTGTGTGTGTACTGTGTGTGTGTACTGTGTGTGTACTGTGTGTACTGTGTATACTGTGTGTGTGTACTGTGTGTGTGTACTGTGTGTGTACTGTGTGTACTGTGTGTAGTGTGTGTGTACTGTGTGTGTACTGTGTGTACTGTGAGTGTACTGTGTGTACTGTGTGTATACTGTGTGTGTGTGTACTGTGTGTCTACTGTGTGTGTCTACTGTGTGTGTACTCTGTGTACTGTGTGTACTGTGTGTGTTTGTACTGTGCGTACTGTGTGTGTACTGTGTGTACTGTGTGTGTGTACTGTGTGTACTGTGTGTGTACTGTGTGTGTGTACTGTGTGTGTACTGTGTGTGTACTGTGTGTGTGTACTGTGTGTCTGTGTGTACTGTGTGTGTACTGTGTGTGTGTGTACTGTGTGTGTACTTTGTGTGTGTACTGTGTGTGTGTATTGTGTGTGTGTGTGTACTGTGTGTGTACTGTGTGCGTGTACTATGTGTGTACTGTGTGTACTGCGTGTGTACTGTGTGTGTACAGTGTGTGTCTGCTGTGTGTACTTTATGTGCTTACTGTGTGTACTGTATGTACGGTGTGAGTCTACTATGTGTACTGTATGTACTTTGTGTACTGTGTGTACTGTGTGTGTACTCTGTGTGTGTACAGTGTGTGTACTGTGTGTGTACTGTATGTGCCTACTGTGTGTACTGTGTGTACAGTGTGTGTCTGTTTGTGTCCTGTGTACTGTGTGTACTGTGTGTGTGTACTGTGTGTGTACTGTGTGTGTGTACTGTGTGTACTGTGTGTGTACTGTGTGTACTGTGTGTACAGTGTGTGTACTGCGTGTGTCCTGTGTACTGTGTGTACTGTGTGTGTGTACTGTGTGTGTACTGTGTGTACTGTGTGTACAGTGTGTGTGTTTGTGTCCTGTGTGTACTGTGTGTGTGTACTGTGTGTGTACTGTGTGTACTGTGTGTGTGTACTGTGTGTGTGTACTGTGTGTGTACTGTGTGTACTGTGTGTGTACTGTATGTGCCTACTGTGTGTACTGTGTGTACACTGTGTGTGTCTGTTTGTGTACTGTGTACTGTGTGTACTGTGTGTGTGTACTGTCTGTGTACTGTGTGTACTGTGTGTGTACTGTGTGTACTGTGTGTACAGTGTGTGTGTTTGTGTCCTGTGTACTGTGTGTACTGTGTGTGTGTACTGTGTGTGTACTGTGTGTACTGTGTGTGTGTACTGTGTGTGTACTGTGTGTGCCTACTGTGTGTACTGTGTGTACACTGTATGTGCCTACTGTGTGTACTGTGTGTACACTGTGTGTGTCTGTTTGTGTACTGTGTACTGTGTGTACTGTGTGTGTGTACTGTCTGTGTACTGTGTGTACTGTGTGTGTACTGTTTGTGTACTGTATGTGTATTGTGTATGTGTACTGTGTGTGTGTGTACTGTGTGTGTACTGTATGTGTACTGTGTGTGTACTGTGTGTGTGTACTGTGTGTTTGTACTGTGTGTGTGTGTACTGTGTGTGTATACTGTGTGCGTGTACAGTGCGCGTACAGTGCGTGTACAGTGTGTACAGTGCACGCGAGCGTTAAAACCCCCCGCTGTGGATGCTGCCCACTGCTACCCCAAGGCCACCGTCAAAATTCCTCAATCTCAGCTCGGGGGGACCGGTTAACCCCCCAAAACTCCGCCTCCAGTTGCTTGTGGCGGGGAGGGGCACGACGCCCCCTCCCCGTTGAGCCTCCTGCCGAGGAGAACCGAGACCGACACCGACACCGGCACCGGCGGCTCGAAGCGGGGGAGAGGCTGCCGCTGCTCCTGTCCGGAGCTGGAGCGGTACCGCGTGGATCTCTGTGGCATTCAGGAGGTCCGGTGGACCGGTTTTTCAGCGCGGGGTGTTTATAGAGGAGAGGCTGCCGCTGCTCCTGTCTGGAGCTGGAGCGGTACCGCCTGGATCTCTGTGGCATTCAGGAGGGTCCCCCTGGACCGGTTTTTCAGCGCGGGCGTTTGTGGAGGAGAGGCTGCCGCTGCTCCTGTCCGGAGCTGGAGCGGTACCGCGTGGATCTCTGTGGCATTCAGGAGGTCCGGTGGACCGGTTTTTAGCACGGGCGTTTGTAGGGGAGAGGCTGCCGCTCCTCTGTCGGGAGCTGGACCGGTACCGCCTGGATCTCTGCGGCATTCAGGAGGTCCGGTGGACCGGTTTTCAGCGCGGGGTGTTTATAGAGGAGAGGCTGCCGCTGCTCCTGTCTGGAGCTGGAGCGGTACCAACTGGATCTCTGCGGCTATTCAGGAGGTCCCGGTGGGCCGGTCCTGGTGTGTGTGTGTGTGTGTAACAGAGGAGAGGCTAAATTTTGATTGAAAGCTTTCGTGACTGCAGGGATTCACAAACCAGGAGGTCCCCGTGGACCGGCTCTGGCTCCTGCCACCGTGAGGGGTGGACAGTCCTCTACTCGAAGGCAGGAGATTGCCAAACGACAGGGTGTGGCTCTTCTTTGGAAAAAAAATAATGAAGGTGGCGTGGGAGCGTGGCGATGAGGTGTGGGAAGCTGTAAGCCCCAGGCTACTTTGGGCTCGCCTTCCCATCAACCGGAGGCGAGGAGTGGTGGTCGTGGTTACTTATGCCCCCACCGAAGACGAACATCCGTGGAGGGATGCAGGCAAAGCCGATGAGTCAGATGCCTTCTATGACCTCCTGTCACAGGTGCTGGCTAAAGTGGCCCCTCGGGATAGAGTCATCTTGTTGGGCAACTTCTATGCCCGAGGGCATGGGTCAGATCAGCTCAATAACAACGGTAGGAGGCTGCTAGATAATTGTGCAGCCGATGGGCTTGTAATTACCAACACGCTGTTCCGGCATCGGCGCATCCACACAACATCATGGATGCATGCCGGGTCCAAGCAAGAACATCTGCTGGACTACGTAGTGACGGACCAGCGGATGCGAGCCCATGTTCCTGACACCAGGACCTACCGTGAAGCTGATCTGCCCTCTGACCATCGACTAGTCATCTGTAAGATGCACCTGCCATTCTTCCACTCCGGTGGTGGGTGTACACCCAGGACCCCATTCAAACCCATAGTCACCTGGTCTCAGCTAGCCGATGAAAGTGTCAATCGAGAATTACATCATCGCTTGCGGCTGGGATTGGCATCGTCCCCGACTCCTCCTGATGTCGAGGGGGAATGGGCGAGGTTTAGGACTGTGACTCATGCAGCTGCAATGGCTGCTTTGGGTACGCGGTCCAGACCTCCCCAGAGACCCTGGCTGACAGAGGAGTTGTTCAGGATGGTTGAGAAAAAGCGACAGGCCCACTGTCATTGGCTACAGAATCCTACGTCAGAGAATGAGGAGGCTTACCGCAGCCTTCGCTCGGAGGTTCGGAGAGCCGTGAGGCGCTGCAAGGATGGGTGGGTTGCTGAGGAGATGGAATCTTCCTCAGTGGCCCGCGATCACATATCGCTCTTGAATTCCATCAAAAAGTAACTTGCAGCGCCATGCCTATTACCATCATTAGGGGAAAGAACGGTGATCCAATCTCCCACCCCCAGGAACGGGTTTGCAGATTTTGCTGAGCATTTCTGTGGGGTCCTGGGGGAGGGGAAATCCCTCAGCCAGGAAAACATCGTGGCACAAAGTGAGGATGACCCTGCTGAGGCTGCGGTGCCTCAAATGTTAGCAGAAGTCACCCCCTGTGAGTGGCTGGCTGAGGTGCCATCTGTTGAGGAAGTACTGAAGGCGATCCGGAGTCTGAGACCAGGAAAGTCACCAGGCAGAGATGATCTCCCAAGCGAAATGCTGAGGGAGGGTGGCGTTTGTTCGTAGATTGAATTTAGCGCAACCCTATATGACGTAATAATAACTATATACTGTTCTTTACACTGCACTATACAACTATACACTACACTATACACTACACTACTATACACTACACTATACACTACTATCCACTACACTATACACTACACTACACTATCCACTACTATACACTACACTATACACTACACTACACTATCCACTACTATACACTACACCACTATACACTACACCACTATATACTACACTACTATACACTACTATACACTACTATACATTATACTATACACTACACTATACACTACACTATACACTACACTATACACTACACTACTATACACTACTATACACTACTATACATTACACTATACACTACACTACTATATACTACACTACTATACACTACATTATAGACTACACGACTATACACTACACTGCTATAAACTACACTACTATACACTACACTACTATAGACTACACTACTATACACTACACTACTGTACACTACACTATACACTACACTATACACTAAACTACTATACACTACTATACATTACACTATACACTACACTACTATATACTACACTACTATACACTACATTATACACTACACGACTATACACTACACTACACTGCTATACACTACAATACTATACACTACACTACTATATACTGCACTACTATACACTACACTACTATACACCACACTATAAACTACACCTCTATACACTACTATACACTACACTATACACTACACGATACAGTACACTATACACTACACCTCTATACAATACACTATCCACTACACCACTATACACTACACTACTATCCACTACACTCTACAGCACTATACACTACACTACTATACACTACACTATACACTACACGATACAGTACACTATACACTACACCTCTATACAATACACTATCCACTACACCACTGTACACTACACTATTATCCACTACACTCTACAGCACTATACACTACACTACTATACACTACACTATACACTACACTCTACACTACTATACACTACACTATACACTACACTACTATACACTACACTATACACTACACTATACACTACTATCCACTACACTCTACACTACTATACACTACACTATACACTACTATACACTAGACTACACACTACACTATACACTACACTATACACTACTACACACACTACACTATACACTACACTATACACTACACTACACTGTACACGACATTATACACCACACTACAGCAGCAAAAGCAGCTCGAGCAGAAGCAGCAACAGCAGCAACAGCAACAACAACAACATCAACAACTACAACATCAACAGCAGCAACATCAACAACAACATCAACAACAACAACATCAACAGCAGCAACATCAACAACATCAACAACAACATCAACAACATCAACAACATCAACATCAACGACATCAACAACATCAACAACAACAGCAACAACATCAACAACAACAACATCAACAGCAACATCAACAACATCAACAGCAGCAACATCAACAACTACAACATCAACAACATCAACAACAACAACAACATCAACAACAACAACATCAACAACAACAACATCAACAACAACATCATCAACAACATCAACAACAGCAGCAACATCTACAACAACATCAACAACAACATCAACAACAACAACAACATCAACAACAACATCAACAACATCAACAACAGCAGCAGCAGCAGCAACAACAACAACAACAACAGGGACATAAATCGTATTAGTTCCAGTAGACACAGAGACACACAGAGACACAGAGACACACAGAGACACACAGAGATACACAGAGACACACAGATACACACAGAGACACACAGATACACACAGAGAGACACAGAGACACACAGAGATACACACAGACACACAGAAACACACAGAGACACACAGAGAGACACAGACACACAGAGACACACAGAGACACACACAGACACACAGAGATACACAGAGACACACAGAGACACACAGAGACACACAGAGATACACAGAGACACAAAGATACACACAGAGATACACAGAGACGCACAGAGACACACAGAGACACACAGAGACACACAGACACAGAGACACACAGAGACACACGGAGACACACAGAGACACACAGAGACGCACAGAGATACACAGAAACACAGATACACAGAGACACACAGAGACGCACAGAGATACACAGAAACACACAGAGATACATACAGACACAGAGACGCACAGAGACACACAGAGACACACACAGAGACACACAGAGACACACAGAGATACAGAGACACACAGAGACACACAGAGACACACAGAGATACACAGAAACACACAGAGATACACACAGACACACAGAGACACACAGAGATACACAGAGACACACAGACACACAGAGACGCACAGAGACACACAGAGACACACAGATACGCACAGACACACAGAGACACACAGAGATACACAGAGACACACAGAGACACACAGAGACACAGAGATACACAGCGACACAGAGACACACAGAGATACACAGAGACACACAGAGACGCACAGAGACGCACAGAGATACACAGAGACACAGAGACACACATAGAGACACACAGAGACACACATAGAGACACACATAGAGACACACAGAGACACACAGAGATACAGAGACACAGAGACACACAGAGACACACAGAGACACACAGAGATACAGAGACACAGAGATACAGAGACACACAGAGACACACATAGAGACACACAGAGACACACATAGAGACACACAGAGACACACAGAGATACAGAGACACAGAGACACATAGAGACACACAGAGACACACAGAGACACACAGAGATACAGAGACACAGAGATACAGAGACACACAAAGACACACAGAGACACACAGAGACACATAGAGACACACAGAGACACACAGAGATACAGAGACACAGACACATAGAGACACACAGAGACACACAGAGACACACAGAGTGTTGTATATGGGCCTTTTCCCACAATTGATATTAATGATAATATTTACCGATTTTTTATTTTTTAATAAAAATCGGTAAATATTATTTTCATGAAGCTCGATGAGAGGGGTGAAGAGCGCTTGACAAAGGAGTTCACGTGTCAGGACAGGAGGAATTTAACATTGAACAAAAGCTGAGGAGGGATTAGCTCGTGACAGAAAATAGCTTAAATGTCGCTATGGTTTGCTTTATGATAGTTGGTAATTGGAGGACTTTAGCATCCATATACTGAATGCCTCCGTGGATATGTAAGCTTTGACTTTAACACAGATATTTTTTTGTCACAAGCTAATCCCTCAGCTTTGTTCAATGTTAAATTTCTCCTGCCCTGGCACGTGAACTCCTTTGTCAAGGGCTCTCCACGCCTCTCACCGAGCTTCATGATAGTTGGTAATTGGAGGGCTTTAGAGTCCATATACTGAATGCCTCCGTGGCTATGTAAGCTTTGACTTTAACACGGATATTTTTCTGTCGCAAGCTAATCCCTCAGCTTTGTTCAATGTTAAATTTCTCCTGGTCCGGCACGTGAACTCCTTTGTCAAGGGCTCTTCACGCCTCTCACCGAGCTTAAAAGTCGCTATGGTTTGCTTTTGGATAGTTGGTAATTGGAGGGCTTTAGCGTCCATATACTGAATGCCTCCGTGGATATGTAAGCTTTGACTTTAACACGGCTATTTTTTTGTCACGAGCTAATCCCTCAATCTTCTTGTTCAATGTTAAATTTCTCCTGGTCTGACACGTGAACTCCTTTGTCAAGGGCTCTTTACCCCTCTCACCGAGCTTAAAAGTCGCTACGGTTTGCTTTATGATAGTTGGTAATTGGAGGGCTTTAGCGTCCATATACTGAATGGCTCCGTGGATATGTGAACTTTGACTTTAACACGGCGATTTTTCTGTCACGAGCTAATCCCTCAGTCTTCTTGTTCAATGTTAAATTTCTCCGGCTCCGACACGTGAACTCCTTTGCCAAGGGCTCTTCACGCCTCTCACCGAGCTTCATGATAGTTGGTAATTGGAGGGCTTTAGCGTCCATATACTGAATGCCTCCGTGGATATGTGAACTTTAGACTTTAACACGGCTATTTTTCTGTCGCGAGCTAATCCCTCAGCTTTGTTCAATGTTAAATTTCTCCGGCTCCGACACGTGAACTCCTTTGCCAAGGGCTCTTCCCTCATGCCCTGACACGTGAACTCCTTTGTCAAGGGCTCTCCACCCCTCCCGCCGAGCTTTAAAAAAAGGACGCTGCGAATCTCAGCGGCGGTCGTTGATGAGCTCCGATCCCGCCGGCAGGTTTCTCTTCTTTCGCCTGAAGGAGGCCGCTTGTGCCGTGGCCGAAACGCCGTGAGAATTTCACCGTGCACGTTTTTAGAAAAAAAATTTTTTTTAAACTTTTCACCATCTTACTCCCATCCTACGCGGTCGCGACTTTGCCGAAAGAACCGCGGAAGAACGGCGCCTTGAGTCACGCATGGCATCATAACTGCGGGTGGTACGGCGCCACATCACGGATAGCTACATGAAGCCTCAACACACCTTGCTTGCTAGGTTCGAGGCTTCCGTGACTGCAACGATCCACTCGGTAAAGTCACCGCGTGGGTTAAAAAAAAAAAAATTTAAACCACAAAAAAAAATCACGACGTTTCAGGCCACAGCACAAACGGCCTTCAGCAGGTGAATGGGGGCCAGCGCTGTCCAGCGGACAGCGTTGGAGTGAAGAAAGCCAAGCCGCTGGTCCGCCTCCCTTTAAGCTGTGAGGGGGGGGGGCAAACAGCTAAACGCCCTGACCAAAGGACATGAGCATGAAACGCACCACTGACAAAGCTTGGGATTAGCACAAGATGATAATGCACCACCCTGGGAGTTTGGAATGCCACTGCTAGAATAAATACACTGTACCATTGACATTTAGATTCGAAGCTTTCGTGCCTGCAAGGATCCATACTCATTGCTTCTATTAGGTAAAGTCACGTAGGTAAAAAAAATAATAATAAAACAGCAAAAATCACGACCTTGGAATTGTGGAGTGCCACTATTTGAAATAAATATAATGTACCATTGAAATTAGTTTAATGTTTGGTTCGATTACAGAACGTCTTTCCAATGGTTTGCTTAATTTGAGACCATCTTCTCGGTTGAAATTGTGCCTGTGTTTTAAAAAAAAAGACAATCTGAATTGCCTCGTGGACAAATCTCTGATGATAACCCATAGGTTTGCAAACGGCCCTTGGTATCGGAGAAAATTGTATCGTGGCAAACCCACAGCGTTGAAACGGTGATCAGCTACGGCGGAAGAATTCGTTCTGCCGTGTTTCAAACCCTTTGTGTGCGTCGGGAAATGTCATGCCGGGGGTGAGGAGGAGGAGGAGGAGGAGGAGGAGGAGGAGGAGGCTCGCCCCTCCTTCCAGACTCATCAGAGCGAGACTAAGGACGCACTCGGAGCATCAGTTAACTTCCGATGGTCTCTGTGGACGCGAGGAAGTCGAGGTGGCCGGTGGCTTAACCGAGACTAACATCCCCTCAATAAATGACACGCGCACACGGACACACGGCAATCCATACCACCACCACCACCACCGCCACCCACCGCACAAAAGCGAGCTCAAAGCGAGATGATCCGGTCCTCTGCGAGAAGGCGTAGCCAGAGAGAGAGAGAGAGACTTTGGCGGATGATGAAAACAAAAACAAAAACGAAAACAAAAATAATTTAAAAAATCCGGAGACCCGCGAGCGTTGAGGTCATCGGCGACCGGCTGATGACCTCAACGCGGGAAAAGACTCGGCAACGCGCCGCACGGATTCGGCAAAAGGCGTTCCGCCCGGCACCTCGACTCGCAAGAGTTCAGCGGGTCCTGGCTAAGCTGGCGGGGGTTCCGGCATCGGCGACTTAGGCAGAACGCCTTCTTTGGGTTCCTTTCGGTAAAAGGCTCTTTGGTTCTATTGGGTAAAGTTCACCACGTAGGTGAAAATGAAACAACAACAACAACAACAACAAAATTCTCACGAGACGTTTCGTCCGCGACAACAAGCGGCCTTCATCAGGCGAAGGGACGAGTGTGGATCCTAGCAGTCACGAAAGCTTTAAATCTAGAATTATTTCGGTAAAGTCACCACCGCGTAGGATGAGGATAAGATAATAAATAAAATAAAATAACACGATCAAAATTCTCACGACGTTTCGGCCACACAACACAAGCGGCCTTCATCAGGCGAAGGGACGAGACTGTCTGGTAGGACCAGCGCTGGAGTGAAAGAGCCACGTTCAGATCGCGACCTTTAAGCTGTGTGAGAGGAAACAAAGCGCCTTGACAAACACAGCTTAAAGGTCGTGATCTAAGCGTGGCTTCTTTCACTCCAGCGCTGTCCTACCAGACAGTCTCGTCCCTTCGCCTGATGAAGGCCGCTTGTGTTGTTGTTGTTGCGGCCGAAACCGTCGCGTCTTCTGGTCCAACACCAGCGGAGAGACTAAAGGGCTCTAAGAAAAGCTGTCTCTGGTGTGGACCAATCAAATTCAAGGACAGTGCCAATATTATTATTATCAGAGCTGTCTTTTTGTTTGCATTTTGACTGTTTGTGTTGTGGTTATTGCAGACACGATGCCTTGAATAAAGGTGTCAGTTTTTGTGCCAGTTAAAAGGGTAAAAACCTATTCCTATATCTTATTACTGGCAAAGGAGGTCTCATAATGTAAATGTTCACCCCGAGCCCCTCAATAACTCTGATAGTGCGCTGCTGTTTTTGAGTTGTACGCCTTTTGGCGTCTTCTGGTCCAACACCATCGGAGAGACTAAAGGGCTCTAAGAAAAGCCGTCTCTGGTGTGGACCAATCAAATTCAAGGACAGTGCCAATATTATTATTATTATCAGAGTTGTCTTTTATTATTATCAATATTATTATCAATATTATTATCAGAGTTGTCTTTTATTATTATCAATATTATTATCAATATTGTTATCAGAGTAGTCTTTTTGTTTGCATATTGATATTGATAATATTGATAATAATATTATTATCAGAGTTGTCTTTTATTATTATCAATATTATTATCAGAGTTGTCTTTTATTATTATCAATATTATTATCAATATTATTATCAGAGTTGTCTTTTATTATTATCAATATTATTATCAATATTATTATCAGAGTTGTCTTTTTTTGTTTGCATATTGATATTGATAATATTGATAATAATATTATTATCAGAGTTGTCTTTTATTATTATCAATATTATTATCAATATTATTATCAGAGTTGTCTTTTTTTGTTTGCATTTTGGCTACTTGTGTTGTGGCTATTGCAGACATGATGCCTTGAATAAAGGTGTCAGTTTTAGTGCCAGTTAAAAAAGGGTTAAAACCTATTCCTATATCTTGTTACTGGCAAAGGATGTCTCATAATGTAAATGCTCACCCGGAGCACCTCAATAACTCTGATGGTGGCGCTGTTTTTGAGTTGTGTGACGCCTTTTGGCGTCTTCTGGTCCAACACCAGCGGAGAGACTAAAGGGCTCTAAGAAAAGCCGTCTCTGGTGTGGACCAATCAAATTCAAGGACAGTGCCAATATTATTATTATCAGAGTTGTCTATTTTTATTATTATCAATATTATTATCAATATTATTATCAGAGTTGTCTTTTATTATTATCAATATTATTATCAGAGTTGTCTTTTATTATTATCAATATTATTATCAATATTATTATCAGAGTTGTCTTTTTTTGTTTGCATATTGATATTGATAATATTGATAATAATATTATTATCAGAGTTGTCTTTTATTATTATCAATATTAATATCATTATTATTATCAGAGTTGTCTTTTTTTGTTTGCATTTTGACTGCTTGTGTTGCGGCTATTGCAGACACGATGCCTTGAATAAAGGTGTCAGTTTTTGTGCCAGTTAAAAAAGGGTAAAAACCTATTCCTATATCTTGTTACTGGCAAAGGAGGTCTCATAATGTAAATGTTCACCCCGAGCCCCTCAATAACTCTGATGGTGGCGCTGTTTTTGAGCTGTACGCCTTTTGGCGTCTTCTGGTCCAACACCAGCGGAGAGACTAAAGGGCTCTAAGAAAAGCCGTCTCTGGTGTGGACCAATCAAATTCAAGGACAGTGCCAATATTATGATCAGATTTGTCTCTTTTTGTTTGCATTTTGACTGTTTGTGTTGTGGATATTGCAGACACGATGCCTTGAATAAAGGTGTCAGTTTTTTGTGCCAGTTAAAAAAGTGTAAAACCTATTCCTATATCCTGTTACTGGCAAAGGAGGTCTCATAATGTAAATGCTCACCCGGAGCACCTCAATAACTCTGATGGTGCTCTGCTGTTTTTGAGCTGTACGCCTTTTGGCGTCTTCTGGTCCAACACCAGCGGAGAGACTAAAGGGCTCTAAGAAAAGCCGTCTCTGGTGTGGACCAATCAAATTCAAGGACAGTGCCAATATTATTATTATCAGAGTTGTCTTTTATTATTATCAATATTATTATCAATATTGTTATCAGAGTTGTCTTTTATTATTATCAATATTATTATCAGAGTAGTCTTTTTGTTTGCATATTGATATTGATAATATTGATAATAATATTATTATCAGAGTTGTATTTTATTATTATCAATATTATTATCAGAGTAGTCTTTTTGTTTGCATATTGATATTGATAATATTGATAAAAATATTATTATCAGAGTTGTATTTTATTATTATCAATATTATTATCAATATTATTATCAGAGTTGTCTTTTTGTTTGCATTTTGACTGTTTGTGTTGTGGTTATTGCAGACACGATGCCTTGAATAAAGGTGTCAGTTTTTTGTGCCAGTTAAAAAAGGGTAAAACCTATTCCTATATCTTGTTACTGGCAAAGGAGGTCTCATAATGTAAATGCTCACCCGGAGCACCTCAATAACTCTGATAGTGGCGCTGTTTTTGAGTTGTGTGACGCCTTTTGGCGTCTTCTGGTCCAACACCAGCGGAGAGACTAAAGGGCTCTAAGAAAAGCCGTCTCTGGTGTGGACCAATCAAATTCAAGGACAGTGCCAATATTATTATCAGAGTTGTATTTTATTATTATCATCAATATTATTATCAATATTATTATCAGATTTGTCTTTTATTATTATCAATATTATTATCAGAGTTGTCTTTTATTATTATCAATATTATTATCAGAGTTGTCTTTTATTATTATCAATATTATTATCAATATTATTATCAGAGTTGTCTATTATTATCAATATTATTATTATCAGAGTTGTCTATTATTATCAATATTATTATCAATATTATTATTATCAGAGTTGTCTTTTATTATTATCAATATTATTATCAATATTATTATCAGAGTTGTCTTTTTTTGTTTGCATATTGATATTGATAATATTGATAATAATATTATTATCAGAGTTGTCTTTTATTATTATCAATATTATTATCAATATTATTATCAGAGTTGTCTTTTTATGTTTGCATTTTGACTGTTTGTGTTGTGGTTATTGCAGACACGATGCCTTGAATAAAGGTGTCAGTTTTTTGTGCCAGTTAAAAGGGTAAAAACCCTATAACTATACTAATGACGTATGTTTGTGCCTTTGGGGCACAATCATTGCTTTGATCGCCTTTTGCATGAATATCGTCGTTTGAATTTTTAAGGACTTCAGTCCTAAAATTTTGATTTAAAGCTTTCGTGACTGCGGGGATGATTCATATTCTTGGTTCTTTCGGTTAAGTCACCACCACATTAGAAGGGAAACAATGAAATGATAAAAATATAAAACAATAAAATTATTATTCTTGGTTCTTTGGGTAAAGTCACCACCACGTTAGAAGGGAAACAATAAAATGATAAAAATATAAAACAATAAAATTATTGTAAAACAATACAATTGTTATTCTTGGTTCTTTGGGTAAAGTCACCACCACGTTAGAAGGGAAACAATAAAATAATAAAAATATAAAACAATAAAATTATTATTCTTGGTTCTTTCGGTAAAGTCACCACCACGTTAGAAGGGGAAACAATAAAGTAATAAAAATATAAAACAACAAAATTATTGTAACACAATACAATTATTATTCTTGGTTCTTTCGGTAAAGTCACCACCACGTTAGAAGGGAAACAATAAAATAATAAAAATATAAAACAATAAAATTATTATTCTTGGTTCTTTCGGTAAAGTCACCACCACGTAGAAGGGGAACAATAAAATAATAAAAATATAAAACAATAAAATTATTATTCTTGGTTCTTTCGGTAAAATCACCACCACGTTAGAAGGGAAACAATACAATAATAAAAATATAAAACAATAAAATTATTATTCTTGGTTCTTTGGGGGTAAAGTCACCACCACGTTAGAAGGGAAACAATAAAATAATAAAAATATAAAACAATAAAATTGTTATTCTTGGTTCTTTCGGTAAAGTCACCACCACGTAGAAGGGAAACAATAAAATAATAAAAATATAAAACAATATATAATTATTGTAACACAATAAAATTGTTATTCTTGGTTCTTTCGGTAAAGTCACCACCACGTTAGAAGGGAAACAATAAAATAATAAAATTATAAAACAATAAAATTGTTATTCTTGGTTCTTTCGGTAAAGTCACCACCACGTTGAAGGGGAAACAATAAAATAATAAAAATATAAAACAATAAAATTATTATTCTTGGTTCTTTGGGTAAAGTCACCACCACGTTAGAAGGGAAACAATAAAATAATAAAAATATAAAACAATAAAATTATTATTCTTGGTTCTTTGGGTAAAGTCACCACCACGTTGAAGGGAAACAATAAAATAATAAAAATATAAAACAACAAAATTATTATTCTTGGTTCTTTCGGTAAAGTCACCACCACGTTAGAAGGGAAACAATAAAATAATAAAAATATAAAACAACAAAATTATTGTAAAACAATAAAATTATTATTCTTGGTTCTTTCGGTAAAGTCACCACCACGTTAGAAGGGAAACAATAAAATAATAAAAATATAAAACAATAAAAAAAATTCTCACGACGTTTCGACCGTAACACAAACAGTCCTCATCAGGTGTGCAAACCAACGGCAAGAATCATTTGAAAGAAGTGGCGTGAGAATTTTTACTGTTTCACATAATAATTTTATTATTATTTGATTGTTTCCCCTTTCAACGTGGTGACTTCACCTAAAAGAGCCAAGGATACGCCTCCTCTACACTTACGATGATTACATAATTGCCACAACAATTGCGCATTAGCAACAGACATCGGCCTTAGAAGCAAGCGTACACGTTGCCTTATTCACCGTCACAGGTGAGTTAAGCAAATGCAAAATTGCACGTTTTGTAAAAGCGAACTTCGATTGAACGTTTCGTTGATTTTCTAGCCGATAGAAAGGTAACCCGAGCGGCTCTTTAAACGCTTTGACCGAGGTGCTTTCCAGTTGCTAGTCTCTGTTTACTGGGGTTTGCAATGAACTACTAGCAAAGAAATTTTGATTTGAAAGCTTTCGTGACTGCAGTGATTCACGCTCTTGGCTCTTTGGGTAAAGTCACCACCACGTTAGAAGGGGAAACAATAAAATAATAAAAATATAAAACAATTAAATTGTTATTCTTGGTTCTTTGGGTAAAGTCACCACCACCACGTTAGAGGGGAAACAATAAAATAATAAAAATATAAAACAATAAAATTATTATTCTTGGTTCTTTGGGTAAAGTCACCACCACGTTAGAAGGGGAAACAATAAAATAATAAAAATATTAAACAATATAATTATTATTCTTGGCTCTTTGGGTAAAGTCACCACGTTAGAAGGGGAAACAATAAAATGATAAGAATCATTCGAAAGAAGTGGCGTGAGAAGTTTTATTGTTTTATATATATGCATTTGATTGTTTGATTGTTTCCCCTTCCAACGTGGTGACTTTCACCGAAAGAGCCAATACTATTGACGTGTATATCCTATTTGCCGTGCATGCCCGTGTTACTCTGTCCACCCGGTTAACAACGTCGCTATCGAGGGCTGAATGCGTGTTCAATGAGCGGAAACGTTTGCCTGGAGTACTGTGGTGACAATTTCAAGTGTAATCATTGGCATTGGAGGGGGTGTTACGGTTTTAGTTTAGGGTATCGTTGCATGCCGGTTTTAACGAATCCTCCATATCGAGAGCGTCCAAAGTTTTGTTGGAATTAAAAAATTTTGCCTGACTGCAGGAGTGTCCGAGTGTTCCTTTTCCCGTCGCGCGGATGCTATCCTGCGTTGAGATTTTTGACTTTGGTGACCTGACATAATCAGAATCAGAAAGGGTTTTATTCGCCATGTAAGTTCACACCGACACGGAATTTACTTTGGCAGGATGGTGCATGCATTCAACATATAGCAATCTAAAATCTTAAATAAGTTTTAAACAAGTCTTATACTATAATAATAAGGGTTAAAAGTCTAACTAACAACAAGGGGCTGAAGTATATCAAATTAAATAAATATCGAATATAAAATAGCTCTAAGATATAATTTTAAAATAAAAAAATACAAATAGGGTAACATAGTTAATATCGGCAAGGTGTCATTATGTAGATCAAATGTTAAAGTCAGTGTAAGCCCTTGGCCTTGTTTAACAGGCCAACAGCGGACGGGAAGAATCTGTTTTTTTATGGCGTGATGTTTTGGTCCTGATGCACCGAAGCATTCTGCCGGAGGGGAGTAGCTGGAACAGAGAGTGTCCAGGGTGGGAGGAATCGGCCACAAATCTTCCTCGCTCGCCTCGTGCTCCTTGTCGTGTGCAGGTCCTCGAGGGTTGGTAGATTGCAGGCAAATCACCTTCTCAGCAGTGTGGATGATTCGCTGCCAGTCTGCTCTTGTCCTTGGCAGTTGCAGCAGCGTTCCAGACGGTTATGGAGGAGGTGAGGATGGATTCAATGATCGCCGTATAGAAGTGCACCATCATTGTCTTTGGCAGGTTGAATTTCTTTAGCTGCCGTAGGAAGCACATCCTCTGTTAAGCACACCCAACGACATAATCGGTGAATGTTCAAAGCGAGAATAATTGTACCATCTCGATTGACGATACGACCCTCCTCAGCGAGGAGGGGCCTAATTATCATAACGGCTCTCGCATTAGCATAATCGCACGCGTTCGCATACGTCAATGCGGTCGTCTCTCGAATTTGCATAATTTATATGCATAATTGCATGCATTAACGTAATTTCGGATAATTACGCATTTACCCAAGTTTCATTTTTTTTTATTATTTCCATCGAATCTTCAATGCCAACATATACAACAAGAGACACACACAGAGACACACACAGAGACACACAGAGATACACAAATACACAGAGATACACACAGAGACAGAGAGATACACAGAGACACACAGACACACAGAGACACACAGAGACACACAGAGATACACAGAGACAGAGATACACACAGACAGAGAGATACACAGAGACAAACAGAGATACACAGAGATACACAGAGACACACAGACACACAGAGATACACAGAGACAGAGAGACACACAGAGACAGAGAGATACACAGAGACACACAGAGATACACAGAGACACACAGAGATACACATAGACAGAGATACACACAGAGACAGAGAGATACACAGAGACACACAGAGATACACAGAGATCTCCGATACCAAGGTCCTTTGTAAACCCACGGGTTTTTATCGGAGATTTATCCACGAGGCAATTCAGATTCACAAACACACAAGACACAATTTCTAACCGAGACGATGGTTTCGAGTGAAGCAACCATCGGAGAGATGTTCTGAATCATACGAAAACATTAAAACGAATTCTCAATGCTATTTCTCCAAAATAGCGACGTACAAAACTTTCACACAGAAGCTCATTTCACTTCACCACCTACATTTGTAAACTCCCCCGTCCCACCCACCCACTCCGTGGTGGTCCGCTTGTAGCTTTGCGGTCATTTTGATTCTAACTCCTTTGTTCCAAAGCGTTTTGTTTCCTCCCGCGCAGGGCTTTAAAAGTAGGCCGCCTGGGCTGGACCGTCTTCTTCACTCCAACGCTGTCCTCGTGACAGCACGGTCCCCCCTTCACCTGACGGAGGCCACGCGTGTTGAGGCCGCGAACGTCGCGATTTCCGCCGTTCTAATTTTTTGTTTTTGCACCATCGTGGGTTGACTTCGCCGAATAGAGGGAGCGTGTTATTTTTGACGGCTTGCAACCCAAAACTTGGGAATGTTTGCACGAGGCTTTTCCTTTTTCCACCCCGTCTTCTTCACTCCAACGCTGTCCTCGTGACAGCACGGTCCCCCCTTCACCTGACGGAGGCCACGAGTGCTGAGGCCGCGAACGTCGCGATTTCCGCCGTTCTAATTTTTTGTTTTTGCACCAACGTGGTTGACTTCGCCGAACGGAGGGAGCGCTGTGTCCTACCAGACAGTCTCGCTCCCTTCACCTGATGAAGGCCGCTTGTGTTGTGGCCGAAACGTCTCGTGAGAATATTATTGTGTTATTTTATTTTATCAATTTATAATTTTATTCTCATTCTACGTGGTGGTGGTGGTGACTTTACCGAAAGAACCAAAGAAGATGAATCATTGCAGTCACGAAAGCTTTGAATCGAAATTTAACCGCCTCTACGGGGTAGGGATTCCACACATCCTTAAGATCATTCAACAGACTTCGGGATAAGAAGGCTCAACTAAATCGAGTCTCTCACCTTTCTGAAGAGATGCCGCGACTCTAAGATCATTCAACAGACTTCGGGATAAGAAGGCTCAACTAAATCGAGTCTCTCACCTTTCTGAAGAGATGCCGCGACTCTAAGGCTCTCTGTTTCCTCTCACACAGCTTAAAAGACGTGATCTGAACGTGGCTCTCTCACTCCAGCGCTGTCCCACCAGACAGTCTCGCTCCCTTCACCTGATGAAGGCCGCTTGTGTTGTGGCCGAAACGTCTTGTGAGAATATTACTGTGTTATTTTATTTTATCAATTTATTATTTTATTCTCATTCTACGTGGTGGTGGTGGTGGTGGTGACTTTACCGAAAGAACCAAAGAAGATGAATCATTGCAGTCACGGAAGCTTTAAATCGAAATTTAGAGGGAGCGTGTTATTTTGCACGGCTTGCAACCCAAAACTTGGGAATTTTTGCACGAGGCTTTTCCTCTTTACCCCCGTCTTCTTCACTCCAACGCTGTCCTCGTGACAGCACGGTCCCCCCTTCACCTGACGGAGGCCACGCGTGTTGAGGCCGCGAACGTCGCAATTTCCGCCGTTCTAATTTTTTGTTTTTGCACCAACGTGGGTTGACTTCGCCGAATAGAGGGAGCGTGTCATTGTGCACGGCTTGCACCCAAAACTTGGGAATGTTTGCACGAGGCTTTTCCTCTTCCCCGCCCCACCCGTCTTCTTCACTCCAACGCTGTCCTCGTGACAGCACGGTCCTCCTTCACCTGACGGAGGACACGCATATAAATATAAAAATATAAATATAAAAAAGGGGGCAAAGTTGTGATTGTGTGCGTCGCCTGTTCAAAATGTTCAGCCTACTTTCGCGACATGCGACAAACTGGAAGATTTGCCGTGCGGGTTGCTTTCCAGACTGTACACCGTGCCAACGGTTTACAAAACACGTGGCTAATGAGCTGTGACGTCAGATCTGTCACGTGACCCACGCACGTGGAAGCGTCACGCATTGCAGAGTGGCGGATAGCGCGATGTCTCTGTGTGTGTGTGTGACTGTGTGTGTGTGTGTGACTGTGTGTGTGTGTGTGTAACTGTGTGTGTGTGTGTGTCTGTGTGTGTGTGTGTGACTGTGTGTGTGTGTGTGTAACTGTGTGTGTGTGTAACTGTGTGTGTGTGTAACTGTGTGTGTGTGTGTAACTGTGTGTGTGTGTAACTGTGTGTGTGTGTAACTGTGTGTGTGACTGTGTGTGTGTGTGTGTAACTGTGTGTGTGTGTGTAACTGTGTGTGTGTGTAACTGTGTGTGTGTGTGTAACTGTGTGTGTGACTGTGTGTGTGTAACTGTGTGTGTGTGTGTGACTGTAACTGTGTGTGTGTGTAACTGTGTGTGTGTGTGACTGTGTGTCTGTGTATCTGTGTGTGTGTGACTGTAACTGTGTGTGTGTGTGTGTAACTGTGTGTGTAACTGTGTGTGTGTGTAACTGTGTGTGTGTAACTGTGTGTGTGTGTAACTGTGTGTGTGTGACTGTGTGTAACTGTGTGTGTGTATGTGTGTAACTGTGTGTGTGTAACTGTGTGTGTGTCTGTCTGTGTGTAACTGTAACTGTGTGTGTGTGTGTGACTGTGTGTCTGTGTATCTGTGTGTGTGTGACTGTAACTGTGTGTGTGTGTGTAACTGTGTGTGTGTGTAACTGTGTGTGTAACTGTGTGTGTGTGTGACTGTAACTGTGTGTGTGTGTGTCTGTGTGTGTGTAACTGTAACTGTGTGTGTGTGACTGTGTGTGTGTGTAACTGTGTGTGTGTGTGTAACTGTGTGTGTGTAACTGTGTGTGTGTGTGCGTGTAACTGTAACTGTGTGTGTGTGTAACTGTGTGTCTGTGTATCTGTGTGTGTGTGACTGTAACTGTGTGTGTGTGTAACTGTGTGTGTGTGTAACTGTGTGTGTAACTGTGTGTGTGTGACTGTGTGTGTGTGTAACTGTGTGTGTGTATGTGTGTAACTGTGTGTGTGTAACTGTGTGTGTGTCTGTGTGTGTGTAACTGTGTGTGTATGTGTGTGTGTGTAACTGTGTGTGTGTAACTGTGTGTGTGTAACTGTGTGTGTGTGTAACTGTGTGTGTGTGTAACTGTAACTGTGTGTGTGTATGTGTGTGTGTGTGTAACTGTGTGTGTGTAACTGTGTGTGTGTAACTGTCTGTGTGTGTGTAACTGTGTGTGTGTGTAACTGTGTGTGTGTGTTACTGTGTGTGTGTGTGTGTGTAACTGTGTGTGTGTAACTGTGTGTGTGTGTAACTGTGTGTGTATGTGTGTGTGTGTAACTGTGTGTGTGTAACTGTGTGTGTGTGTAACTGTGTGTGTGTGTAACTGTGTGTGTGTGTGTAACTGTGTGTGTGTGTATGTCTGTGTGTGTGTAACTGTAACTGTGTGTGTGTAACTGTGTGTGTGTGTGTGTAACTGTGTGTGTGTGTAACTGTGTGTGTGTGTGTGTAACTCTGTGTGTGTGTAACTGTGTGTGTGTGTAACTCTGTGTGTGTGTGTGTAACTGTGTGTGTAACTGTGTGTGTGTGTAACTGTGTGTGTGTGTGTAACTGTGTGTGTGTGTAACTGTGTGTGTGTGTAACTGTGTGTGTTTGTGTAACTGTGTGTGTGTGTAACTGTGTGTGTGTGTAACTCTGTGTGTGTGTAACTGTGTGTGTGTGTAACTGTGTGTGTGTGTAACTGCGTGTGTAACTGTGTGTGTGTGTAACTGTGTGTGTGTGTGTGTGTAACTGTGTGTGTGTAACTGTGTGTGTGTAACTGTGTGTGTTTGTGTAACTGTGTGTGTGTGTGTGTAACTGTGTGTGTGTGTAACTGTGTGTGTGTGTAACTGTGTGTGTGTGACTGTAAGGTGCTCAACCACGTTATGTATGCTGATGATTTGGTAATAGCTGCTCATTCAGAGGAGGAGTTGGAGACGCTGCTGCTGAGACTGGAGCGTGCCACTAAGAAGTGGGGCCTTACCATCAGCCCCACCAAAACTAAGCACCTGCCTGGGTATTTTGTACCATCGGACACTCCACCCCCACAACTCCCAATCGGTGGTGGGGCAGTTGTGGAGAGAGTGGAGAGTTTCCCATACCTGGGTAGTGTGCTTATGACTGGCTCCAGTTTAACAGCAGAGGTCTCACTCAGAATCAGTCGAGCGGCAATATCTTTTCATCGGTTGCGTAACGCTGTGTGGAAGCTACCTGGTCTGTCGCTCCGCACTAAGCTTCAGGTCTTCTCGGCCACGGTCATTCCCTCCCTTCTCTACGCTTGCGAAACGTGGACCCCCCCTAATGGAACATCTTCGCCGGTTGGAAACATTTAGGCTGGCCTGCCTACGATCCATCCTGGGTTTAACCTGCACCACCTGTGCCCCCTACTGTGCCAACCTGCTGTGCTTTAGCCACCCGGCGCTCCGCTCGTTGTTGTGAGCGTCGCTCCTCCGCCCTCCGTTGTTGTTGGAGGGCGACTGCCTCCATCTGCCCAGTAGCGTCCTTCACGAGCCTCCTCCACAGAGGCCGATCTTGACACCGCTGGTATCAGTCATCGGCAAGTCCACTCAGCTCCACGTCCTCCTGTACCACATCACTCCATCTCTTCTCTAGCCCGTGCCGCGCCCGCTTAGCCCCTCAATCCGGACGAACAAAAGCTGTTTCGGCATGCGGTGGCTGGGCATGCGGGCTACATGACCCAGCCATCGCAGCCTTGCCCGCCGGAGGAGCTCACCGATGGGACCTTGCCCAGATCTTTCAAGGATTTGTGAGCTCCTCACACAATCCAGCCTGCAGGTTAAACCCAGGATGGTTTCGTAGGCAGGCCAGCCTAAATGTTTCTAACCGGCGAAGATGTTCCATTTGGGGGGGTCCACGTTTCGCAAGCGTAGAGAAGGGAGGGAATGACCGTGGCCGAGAAGACCTGAAGCTTAGTGCGGAGCGACAGACCAGGTAGCTTCCACACACAGCGTTACGCAACCGATGAAAAGATATTGCCGCTCGACTGATTCCGAGCGAGACCTCCGCTGTTAAACCGGAGCCAATCATGAGCACACTGCCCCAGGTACGTGAAACTCTCCAACTCTCTCCACAACTAAACCCCGTCACCGATCGGGAGTTGTGGGTGTGGAGCGTCCGATGGCACAACATACCCAGGCAGGTGCTTCGTGTTTTTTTTCGTGGGGCCGATGGTAACCTCCTTGTTCTCCAGGTCAGGCAGCGGTGCCTCCAACTCAACCCCTCCCACCACCCTCTGAGTGAGCATCAACCGTCAGACCATCGGGGATACATCACGTGGTTGACCGACAGGGCAGCCAGATGGACGCTCACCACCGAAATTTAACACAAAATAAACCCCGCAGGCGTTTATCTTTACAGGTGACAAGGCGATGGGTGGTGAGTGGCCAGGTCACCTACAGGGAGTAGGTCCTGGTGTCAGGCACACACGTGCGTGCGTGCACTCCCATCCACTGTTCCGTCACTATGTGCGGCTTCTCCTGGCGAATACTTCTTTCTTGGACCTCGGAGTGCTTGCGAGACGTACGGGGGGCACGGGGGGGAAGGATGAATCCGATGAGCAACGAAGCTCTTGTCCGGTCGAGGGGGCACAAGTGGTTGGCCAGTGACCAGCAACAACAACAACAACGAACAGCACTCAATCTTGAGCTAAAGCTTTCGTCACTGCAGGGATTCAAATTCGTCCGGTCTTTTGGGTGAAGTCACCGAAAGAGCCAACGAGTATCATGAACGCGACGCTAAGCCACTGTTAGCAGTGCACGGAGAGAGAGACGTGGCAAGTAAATTTACTAAGTAAAATGTTTTTTTTAATGAATGAATTGGATGCAACCCCATGAATGGCTTTGATATTTTGACTTTATTAAGAAATGTATTAATTACTCTTTTTTTTTAGTAACTTTATTGGTGACTTTATTGATAGCTTTATTAATAACTTTATTAACTTTATTAATAACTTTATTAATAACTTTATTGTTAACTTTATTAATAACTTTGTTAATGACTTTATTTATAACTTTATTGTTAACTTTATTAATAACTTTATTAATAACTTTATTAATAACTTGATTATTAACTTAATAATTAACTTTATTAATAACTTGATCAATAACTGTATTATTAACTTTATTATTAACTTTATTAACAACTTTATTAATAACTTTATTAATGACTTTATTATTAACTTTATTAATAACTTTATTAATAACTTTATTATTAACTTTATTATTAACTTTATTATTAACTGTATTATTAACTTTATTATTAACTTTTTATTAACTTTATTAATAACTGTATTATTAACTTTATTATTAACTTTATTATTAACTTTATTGATAACTTTATTAATAACTTGATTATTAACTTTATTATTAACTTTATTGATAACTTTATTAATAACTGTATTATTAACTTTATTCATAACTTTATTAATAACTTTATTTATTGATAACTTTATTAATAACTTTATCAATAACTTTATCAGTAACTTTATTATGAACTTTATTAATAACTTTATTAGTAACTTTATCAATAACTTTATTAGTAACTTTATCAAAAACTTTATTATGAACTTTATTAATAACTTTATTAGTAACTTTATTATTAACTTTATTAGTAACTTTATCAATAACTTTATTATTAACTTTATTATTAACTTTATTAATAACTTTACTAATAACTTTATTATTAACTTTATTAGTAACTTTATTAGTAACTTTATTAATAACTTTATCAGTAACTTTATCAATAACTTTATCAATAACTTTATTAATGAATGTATTCGTTGACTCTGTAGACTGCAGGAGGTCTAACGAGACACTACGACGATTGGGCTGACCCCATCCCACCCTAGAGCCCAATGGTGAATCGTGACCGCGCCCCTTATAGTTAGAGGGCGTGCTGAGCTGTCACGGAATATTTACACTCCTGGTTTCACATTATCAATGGGTTCCTCTTTGGTTTCACAGCTGCTGAAAATCAAGAGCTTTGTTGACATTTGCTGGAGCTCAATATCGGGAGTGATAGTCTCAAAAATAAGACTCGCCGCTAACATCATCATCAGCAGCAGCCCTCCATAATACTAACGTAGAGCCTTCTTGGATGTGAATTAGAGACGGAGTTCTTTCCATTTCAGTGAAAGAGAGTTTTGTTTAACGAGGTTGAGACACACGGTGGGTGACATTTTAAAGTGTGTGAGTGAGTGAGTGGGTAAATGGATGAGTGTTTTGTGGTGACAGTGAGTGTGTTGGTGGGTGAGTCGGTGGGTGGGTGAATTCGTTCTTGACTGAGTGAGTGGGTGAGTAAGTGGGTAAATGGATGAGTTATTGGGTGACAGTGTGTAAGTGGGTGAGATGGTGGGTGGGTGAATTCGTTATTGACTGAGTGGGTGAATGAGTGGGATGGTGGGTGAGTGAGTGAGTGGGTGAATGAGTGGGATGGTGGGTGAGTGTGTGAGTGAGTGAACGAGTGGGATGGTGGGTGAGTGTGTGAGTGAGTGAGTGGGTAAATGGATGAGTGTTTGTGGTGGCAGTGAGTGTGTTGGTGGGTGAGTCGGTGGGTGGGTGAATTCGTTCTTGACTGAGTGAGTGGGTGAATTAGTGGGATGGTGGGTGAGTGTGTGAGTGAGTGAGTGGGATGGTGGGTGAGTGTGTGAGTGAGTGAGTGGGTAAATGAGTGGGATGGTGGGTGAGTGTGTGAGTGAGTGAGTGGGTAAATGGATGAGTGATTGGGTGATAGTGAGTGTGTTGGTGGGTTAGATGGTGGGTGGGTGAATTCGTTATTGACTGAGTGTGTGAGTGAACGAGTGGGATGGTGTGTGAGTGTGTGTGTGAGTGAACCTGCCACCTGGTCTGGAGTGATTGGAGGGCATGGGCCAGATCAGCTCAATAACAACGGTAGGAGGCTGCTAGATTTTTGTGCAGCCCATGGGCTTGTAATTACCAACCACGCTGTTCCGGCATCGGCGCATCCACACAACATCAAGGATGCATGCCGGGTCCAAGCAAGAACATCTGCTGGACTACGTAGTGACGGACCAGCGGATGTGAGCCCATGTCCTTGACACCAGGACCTACCGTGGAGCTGATCTGCCCTCTGACCATCGACTAGTCATCTGTAAGATGCGCCTGCCATTCTTCCACTCCAGTGGTGGGTCTACACCCAGGACCCCTAATTCCAACATAAAGTGGCCTGGTCTCAGTTATCTGATGAAAGTTGCAAGCGAGAATTTCATCATCGCTTGCGGCTGGGATTGGCATCGTCCCCGACTCCTCCTGATGTCGAGGGTAAATGGGCGAGGTTTAGGACTGTGACTCATGCAGCTGCAATGGCTGCTTTGGGTACGCGGTCCAGACCTCCCCAGACACCCTGGATGACAGAGGAGTTGTTCAGGATGGTTGAGAAAAAGCGACAGGCCCACTGTCATCGGCTACAGAATCCCACGTCAGAGAATGAGGAGGCTTACCGCAGCCTTCGCTCAGAGGTTTGGAGAGCCGTGAGGCGCTGCAAGGATGGGTGGTGGTCGCGGGTTGCTGAGGAGATGGAGTCTGCTTCATTGGCCCGCGATCACAAATCTATATTTAACTCCATCAAAAAAGTAACCTGCAGCGCCACACCTATTACCAGCATTAGAGGAAAAAACGGTGACCCAATCTCTGACCCCCAGGAACAGGTTTGTAGATTTGCTGAGCATTCATGTGAGGTCCTGGGGGAGGGGAAAATACCCACCCATCCACTCACTCACTCACCCAGCCACCCACTCACTCACTCAATCACCCAGCCATCCACCAACTCACTCACCCACCCACTCACTCACCCAGCCACCCACCCACTTACTCACCCACTCACTCAACCACTCACCCAGCCACCCACCCACTCACTCACCCACCCACCCACCCAGCCATCCACCCACTCACTCACCCACCCACCCATTCACTCACCCAGCCACCCACCCATTCACTCACCCACTCACTCACCCACCCACCCACCCACTCACGCACCCACCCACTCACCCACCCACTCACCCAGCCACACACTCACTCACTCACCCAACCACTCACTCGGCCACTCACCCAGCCTCCCACCCACTCACTCACCCACTTACTCATCCAGCCATCCACTCAACCACTCACTCAGCCACCTACTCACTCACTCACCCACTCACTCACCCACCCAGCCACCCACCCACTCACTCACCCACCCACTCACTCAACCACTCACCCAGCCACACACTCACTCACCCACCCACTCACCCAGCCAGCCACCCATTCACTCACCCACTTACTCACCCAGCCATCCACTCACTCACCCAGCCACCTACTCACTCACCCAGCCACCCACTCACCCACCCAACCACTCACCCAGCTACCTACTTACTCACTCACACAGCCACCCAATCACTCACCCACTCACTCACCCACCCACCCACCCAGCCATCCACCCACTCACTCACCCACTCACTCACCCAGCCACCCACTCACCCACCCACTCACCCAACCACTCACCCAGCCACACACTCACTCACTCACCCAACCACTCACTCGACCACTCACCCAGCCACCCACCCACTCACTCACCCACTTACTCACCCAGCCATCCACTCAACCACTCACCCAGCCACCTACTCACTCACTCACTCACCCACTCACTCACCCACCCAGCCACCCACCCACTCACTGACCCACCCACTCACTCAACCACTCACCCAGCCACCCACCCACTCACTCACCCACCCACCCAGCCACCCACTCACCCACTCACTCACCCACCCACTCACTCAGCCACCCACTCACCCACTCACCCACCCACTCACTCAGCCAGCCACCCACCCATGCACTCACCCAACCACTCACTCAACCACTCGCCCAGCCACCCACCCACTCACTCACCCAGCCACCCACCCACTCACTCACCCAACCACCCACCCACCCACTCACCCACCCACTCACCCACTCACTCACCCATTCACTCACTCACTCCTCACCCATTCACTCACCCACTTACTCACCCAGCCATCCACTCACTCACCCAGCCACCCACTCACTCAACCACTCATCCACCCACCCACCCACTCACTCACCCACCCACCCAGCCATCCACCCACTCACTCACCCACCCACTCACCCACCCATCCACTCACCCACCCACTCACTCAACCACTCACCCACCAGAGCCGTGTTATCCTATAGGCCGCAGGAGGCACTTTGCCTGGGGGCCTACGGAAACTAAAGTTGCCTACAAAAAAATGCATCTACTTGGTTAATAATAATAATGCATCTATTCGGTTAATTTGCGTGTGGTAATAGTTTATTTTTGGACATCGAATGGAAATTTAAATAAAGCGGAATTGCTTTGAATGTCAGCTCGGCGGAGTTTCACTTTGACTTTAGTAAACACCGACCTCCCAACTCTTTGGAAAGAGCTAAAGAATAACAATTTTATTGTTTTACAATAATTATATTGTTTTATATTTTTATTATTTTATTGTTTCCCTTCTAACGTGGTGGTGACTTTACCCAAAGAGCTAAAGAATAACAACTTTATTGTTTTACAATAATTTTATATTGTTTTATATTTTTTATTATTTTATTGTTTCCCTTCAACGTGGTGGTGACTTTACCCAAAGAACCAAGAATGATAATTTTATTGTTTTATATTTTTATTATTTTATTGTTTCCCTTCTAACGTGGTGTTGACTTTACCCAAAGAGCTAAAGAATAACAATTTTATTGTTTTACAATAATTTTATTGTTTTATATTTTTATTATTTTATTGTTTCCCTTCTAACGTGGTGGTGACTTTACCCAAAGAGCTAAAGAATAACAATTTTATTGTTTTACAATAATTTTATTGTTTTATATTTTTATTATTTTATTGTTTCCCTTCTAACGTGGTGGTGACTTTACCCAAAGAACCAAGAATAATAATTTTATTGTTTTATATTTTTATTATTTTATTGTTTCCCTTCTAACGTGGTGGTGACTTTTACCCAAAGACCCAAGAATAATAATTTTATTGTTTTATATTTTTATTATTTTATTGTTTCCCTTCAACGTGGTGGTGACTTTAACCGAAAGAACCAAAGAATTTGATTCGCTGCAGTCACGAAAGATTGAAATCAAAGTTGAAGCATAGAGGCGCTATGGTAGTGCATGGACACAACCACGTCCGCTACAGCCACCACCCTGCAGGTGCAGGTGGCTGTGTGGGGGGTGAGGGTGGCGCTGAGATCACTCCCAGCCCCGACCCTCGGCCAGGGACTCTATAAAAGATGAGACCCGGGGAGCCGAGAGGCGGTTCGACTCAGTCAAGACGAAGAGCCGGTTTGAAGAACGGAGACCGACCAGCCAGACCCCTGGGGGCTCCTTTGGCCCTCTTGCCCCTTCCGAGGGCCGGGCAAGGCAAGCCAGGGTGTGACCCCCAGAGCCACGAGGGCCCTCTGCCCCTTCCGAGGGCCGGGCAAGGCAAGCCAGGGTGTGACCCAGAGCCACAAGGCCCCATGTCCTTCTGAGGGCCGGGCAAGGCAAGCCAGGGTGTGACCCAGAGCCATGAGGCCCTCTGCCCCTTCTGAGGGCCAGGCAAAGCCAGCCAGGGTGTGACCCAGAGCCACGAGGCCCCATCTCCTTTTGAGGGCCGGGCAGGCAAGCCAGGGTGTGACCCTGAGCCACGTGGCCCCATGTCCTTCTGAGGGCCGGGCAGGCAAGCCAGGGTGTGACTCCCAGAGCCACGAGGCCCTCTGCCCCTTCCGATGGCCGGGCAGGCAAGCCAGGGTGTGACTCCCAAAGCCACGATGCCCTCTGCCCCTTCTGAGGGCCGGGCAAGGCAAGCCAAGGTGTGACCCCCAGAGCCCCGAGGCCCCATGTCCTTCTGAGGGCCGGGCAAGGCAAGCCAGGGTGTGACCCAGAGCCACGAGGCCCTCTGCCCCTTCTGAGGGCCGGGCAAGGCAGGCCAGGGTGTGACCCAGAGCCACGTGGCCCCATGTCCTTCTGAGGGCCGGGCAAGGCAAGCCAGGGTGTGACCCAGAGCCACGAGGCCCCATGCCCTTCTGAGGGCCGGGCAAGGCAAGCCAGGGTGTGACCCAGAGCCACGAGGCCCTCTGCCCCTTCCGAGGGCCAGGCAAGGCAAGCCAGGGTGTGACCCAGAGCCACGAGGCCCTCTGCCCCTTCTGAGGGCCGGGCAAGGCAAGCCAAGGTGTGACCCCCAGAGCCGTGAGGCCCCATGTCCTTTTGAGGGCCGGGCAGGCAAGCCAAGGTGTGACCCAGAGCCACGAGGCCCCATGTCCTTCTGAGGGCCGGGCAAGGCAAGCCAGGGTGTGACTCCCAGAGCCACGAGGCCCTCTGCCCCTTCCGAGGGCCGGGCAAGGCAAGCCAGGGTGTGACCCAGAGCCACGAGGCCCCATGCCCTTCTGAGGGCCGGGCAAGGCAAGCCAGGGTGTGACCCCCAGAGCCACGAGGGCCCTCTGCCCCTTCCGAGGGCCGGGCAAGGCAAGCCAGGGTGTGACCCAGAGCTACAAGGCCCCATGTCCTTCCGAGGGCCGGGCAAGGCAAGCCAGGGTGACCCCCAGAGCCACGAGGCCCTCTGCCCCTTCCCAGGGCCGGACTCGTGTGGCTGGTGATGGTGACCTGCGCGGAAGCTGGCCCAGGTCAGAGAGCCTCCCGAGAGAGGACCGGGATAGAGGGGACCTGGGAGCTGTCATGGGCTAAGGCTCGGGGGACGTTCCCCTCCGTAGAGAACGGGCGAAGAGGCTGTTACCTTCTTTGGTTCTTTCGGTAAAGTCACCACGACCACCACGTAGAATGAGAATAAAATAATAAATTGATAAAATAAAATAACACAACAATAATGTTCTCACGAGACGTTTCGGCCACAACACAAGCGGCCTTCATCAGGTGAAGGGACGAGACTGTCTGGTGGGACAGCGCTGGAGTGAAAGAGCCACGTTCAGATCACGGCCTTGAAGCTGTGTGAGAAGAATCAAAGCGCCTTGACAAAGGCATTAGCATTGAATTTAGCATTGAAATGGCTGAGTGATTAGCTTGTGACTGGTCACAGAAATAGTTATGTTAAAAGTTAAAACATACACATCCGCAGAGGCACCCCTTGACAAAGGAATTAGCATAGAATTTAGCATTGAAATAGCTAAGTTAAAGCATACACATCCGCAGAGGCACCCCTTGACAAAGGAATTAGCATGTAATTTAGCATTGAAATGGCTGAGTGATTAGCTTGTGACTGGTCACAGAAATGGCTATGTTAAAAGTTAAAGCCTACACATCCACAGAGGCACCTAGTACAAATCAAACAGGAGAATTTAGCATTGAAATAACTAGGCGACTTTAGCATTGAAATAACTGAGTGATTAGCTAGTGACTGGTCACAGAAATGACTATGTTGAAGTCAAGGCCTACACATCTGAGCTATTCACAGTACTATACAGTGAACCAATAAAAAACTAAAATATAAATTACCTTAATGTTATCAATAAACTCTATATTCTCCAATCATCTAAGCTACCAACAATAAGTCGTTATATTATATATTATATTATATATACCTCTTCAAGGAACTCATCCGCCGCTCTAATTGAAGCGTCTGTAATAAATACGTGTTGCCTCCGGTGAGCAGTCTCTCCGACGTCAATAAGGCCACTACGAAAGCATCGACTTACTTTGATTCTGCATTGAAGTTAATGCGAAAATAATCATTCACAAACAGGAAGGTCGGTCTTGATTTGAAGCTTTGGGTGAGTGCAGGAATCCATACGCTTTCTGTAAAGTCACGGAGGTAGAACTCAAATCAATCATACTCTTTGGTTCTATTGGGTAAAGTCACCACGTAGGTGAAAATAAAATAACAAAAATTCTCACGACGTTTCGGTCACAACACAAGCGGCCTTCATCAGGTGAAGGGACGAGACTGTCTGGTAGGACAGCGCTGGAGTGGGAGAAGCCACGTTCAGATCACGACCTTTAAGCCGTGTGAGAAGATAAAGACCAAGCGCCTTGACAAAGGAATTATAATATAATTTAGCATTGAAATGGCTCATTGAAATAGCTAAGTTAAAGTATACACATCCGCAGAGGCACCCCTTGACAAAGGAATTAGCATATAATTTAGCCCTTGAAATGGCTCATTGAAATAGCTAAGTTAAAGTATACATATCCGCAGAGGCACCCCTTGACAAAGGAATTAGCATATAATTTAGCATTGAAATGGCTCATTGAAATAGCTAAGTTATAGTATACACATCCGCAGAGGCACCCCTTGACAAAGGAATTAGCATAGAATTTAGCCCTTTGAATGGCTCATTGAAATAGCTAAGTTAAAGTATACACATCCGCAGAGGTACCCCTTTACAAAGGAATTACTATCGAATTTAGCATTGAAATGGCTCATTGAAATAGCTAAGTTAAAGTGTACACATCCGCAGAGGCACCCCTTGACAAAGGAATTAGCATAGAATTTAGCCCTTTAAATGGCTCATTGAAATAGCTAAGTTAAAGTATACACATCCGCAGAGGCACCCCTTGACAAAGGAATTAGCATATAATTTAGTCCTTGAAATGGCTCATTGAAATAGCTAAGTTAAAGTATACATATCCGCAGAGGCACCCCTTGACAAAGGAATTAGCATAGAATTTAGCATTGAAATGGCTCATTGAAATAGCTAAGTTATAGTATACACATCCGCAGAGGCACCCCTTGACAAAGGAATTAGCATAGAATTTAGCATTGAAATTGCTCATTGAAATAGCTAAGTTAAAGTATACACATCCGCAGAGGCACCCCTTGACAAAGGAATTAACATATAATTTAGCCCTTGAAATGGCTCATTGAAATAGCTAAGTTAAAGTATACACATCCGGAGAGGTACCCCTTTACAAAGGAATTACTATCGAATTTAGCATTGAAATGGCTCATTGAAATAGCTAAGTTAAAGTATACACATCCGCAGAGGCACCCCTTGACAAAGGAATTAGCATAGAATTTAGCCCTTGAAATGGCTCATTGAAATAGCTAAGTTAAAGTATACACATCCGCAGAGGTACCCCTTGACAAAGGAATTAGCATATAATTTAGCCCTTGAAATGGCTCATTGAAATAGCTAAGTTAAAGTATACACATCCGCAGAGGCACCCCTTGACAAAAGAATTAGCATATAATTTAGCCCTTGAAATGGCTCATTGAAATAGCTAAGTTAAAGTGTACACATCCGCAGAGGCACCCCTTGACAAAAGAATTAGCATATAATTTAGCATTGAAATGGCTCATTGAAATAGCTAAGTTAAAGTATACACATCCGCAGAGGTACCCCTTGACAAAGGAATTAGCATCGAATTTAGCCCTTGAAATGTCTGAGTGATTAGCTTGTGACTGGTCACAGAAATGGCTATGTTAAAAGTTAAAGCATACACATCTGCAGAGGCACCCCTTGACAAAGGAATTAGCATAGAATTTAGCATTGAAATAGCTGAGTGATTAGCTTGTAACTGGTCACAGAAATAGCTATGTTAAAGTCAGAGCATACACATCCACAGAGGCACCTAGTACAAATCAAACAGGAGAATTTAGCATTGAAATAGCTGAGTGATTAGCTTGTAACTGGTCACAGAAATAGCTATGTTAAAGTCAGAGCATGCACATTCACCGAGGCACTTAGTACAAATCAAACAGGAGAATTTAGCATTTAAATAACTAGGCGAATTTAGCATTGAAATAACTGAGTGATTAGGTAGTGACTGGTCACAGAAATGGCTATGTTGAAGTCAAGGCCTACACATCTGAGCTATTCACAGTACCATATAGTGAACCAATAAAAAAACTAAAATATTAATTACCTTAATGTTATCAATAAACTCTATATTCTCCAATCAGCTAAGCTACCAACAATAAGTCGTTATATTATATATTATATTATATATACCTCTTCAAGGAACTCATCCGCCGCTCTAATTGAAGCGTCTGTAATAAATACGTGTTGCCTCCGGTGAACAGTCTCTCCAACGTCAATAAGGCCACTACGAAAGCATCGACTTACTTTGATTCTGCATTGAAGTTAATGCGAAAATAATCATTCACAAACAGGAAGGTCGTTCATGATTTGAAGCTTTCGTGAGTGCAGGAATCCATACGCTTTCTGTAAAGTCACGGAGGTAGAACTCAAATCAATCATACTCTTTGGTTCTATTGGGTAAAGTTCACGTAGGTGAAAATAAAATAACAAAAATTCTCACGACGTTTCGGTCACAACACAAGCGGCCTTCATCAGGTGAAGGGACGAGACTGTCTGGTAGGACAGCGCTGGAGTGGGAGAAGCCACGTTCAGATCACGACCTTTAAGCCGTGTGAGAAGATAAAGACCAAGCGCCTTGACAAAGGAATTATAATATAATTTAGCATTGAAATGGCTCATTGAAATAGCTAAGTTAAAGTATACACATCCGCAGAGGCACCCCTTGACAAAGGAATTAGCATATAATTTAGCCCTTGAAATGGCTCATTGAAATAGCTAAGTTAAAGTATACATATCCGCAGAGGCACCCCTTGACAAAGGAATTAGCATATAATTTAGCATTGAAATGGCTCATTGAAATAGCTAAGTTATAGTATACACATCCGCAGAGGCACCCCTTGACAAAGGAATTAGCATAGAATTTAGCCCTTTGAATGGCTCATTGAAATAGCTAAGTTAAAGTATACACATCCGCAGAGGTACCCCTTTACAAAGGAATTACTATCGAATTTAGCATTGAAATGGCTCATTGAAATAGCTAAGTTAAAGTGTACACATCCGCAGAGGCACCCCTTGACAAAGGAATTAGCATAGAATTTAGCCCTTTAAATGGCTCATTGAAATAGCTAAGTTAAAGTATACACATCCGCAGAGGCACCCCTTGACAAAGGAATTAGCACATAATTTAGCCCTTGAAATGGCTCATTGAAATAGCTAAGTTAAAGTATACACATCCGCAGAGGTACCCCTTGACAAAGGAATTGCATCGAATTTAAACATTGAAATGGCTCATTGAAATAGCTAAGTTAAAGTATACACATCCGCAGAGGTACCCCTTGACAAAGGAATTAGCATCGAATTTAGCATTGAAATAGCTGAGTGATTAGCTTGTGACTAGTCACAGAAATAGCTATGTTAAAAGTTAAAGCCTACACATCCACAGAGGCACCTAGTACAAATCAAACAGGAGAATTTAGCATTGAAATGGCTGAGTGATTAGCTTGTGACTGGTCACAGAAATGGCTATGTTAAAAGTTAAAGCATACACATCCACAGAGGCACCTAGTACAAATCAAACAGGAGAATTTAGCATTGAAATGGCTGAGTGATTAGCTTGTGACTGGTCACAGAAATGGCTATGTTAAAAGTTAAAGTATACACATCCACAGAGGCACCTAGTACAAATCAAACAGGAGAATTTAGCATTGAAATGTCTGAGTGATTAGCTTGTGACTGGTCACAGAAATGGCTATGTTAAAAGTTAAAGCATACACATCCACAGAGGCACCTAGTACAAATCAAACAGGAGAATTTAGCATTGAAATGGCTGAGTGATTAGCTTGTGACTGGTCACAGAAATGGCTATGTTAAAAGTTAAAGTATACACATCTACAGAGGCACCTAGTACAAATCAAACAGGAGAATTTAGCATTGAAATGGCTGAGTGATTAGCTTGTGACTGGTCACAGAAATGGCTATGTTAAAAGTTAAAGCATACACATCCACAGAGGCACCTAGTACAAATCAAACAGGAGAATTTAGCATTGAAATGGCTGAGTGATTAGCTTGTGACTGGTCACAGAAATGGCTATGTTAAAAGTTAAAGCATACACATCCACAGAGGCACCTAGTACAAATCAAACAGGAGAATTTAGCATTGAAATGGCAGAGTGATTAGCTTGTGACTGGTCACAGAAATAGCTATGTTAAAAGTTAAAGCATACACATCCACAGAGGCACCTAGTACAAATCAAACAGGAGAATTTAGCATTGAAATGGCTGAGTGATTAGCTTGTGACTGGTCACAGAAATGGCTATGTTAAAAGTTAAAGCATACACATCCACAGAGGCACCTAGTACAAATCAAACAGGAGAATTTAGCATTGAAATGGCTGAGTGATTAGCTTGTGACTGGTCACAGAAATGGCTATGTTAAAAGTTAAAGTATACACATCCGCAGAGGTACCCCCTTGACCTTCACCTGATGAAGGCCGCTTGTGTTGTGGCCCGAAACGTCGTCATTTTTTGTCATTTTATTTTCACCTACGTGTCTTTACCCAATAGAACCAAAGAGGATGGATCCTAGCAGTGACGGAAGCTTCAAATCTAGAACTCAAATCAATCACCGCGTTAAAACAGTCTGCCCCAGCAGCAGACCATCAAGGCCTTCACACCTGATGACGGACGCTGGTGTAGTGCTCGAAACTTCGTGATTTATTTCATTTTAAAACCCACGTGACTTTACCGAAAGAACCAAAGAGTAGGGAGGTCGGTGTTTACTAAAAGTCAAAGTGAAACTCCGCCGAGCTGACATTCAAAGCAATTCCGCTTTATTTAAATTTCCATTCGATGTCCAAAAAAAAATAAACTATTATCACACGCAAATTCACCGAATGGATGCATTATTATCATCATTATTATTATTCTGTAATGGTTTCTGCAAAACTAAAAGTCAAAATATAAAAAAACGGGGGCGCACTTGGACTTATCAAAAGCGGCACTGGCATATTTTTTGCAGAACATTGATTGTTCTCATGGCAAACTAATAATTAGTTTTAATAACAAGCCTTGAAGGAAAAAACAAAACATCTGATATTGCATGAAATGTCCACGTAGCCTAGCAAGCGGTACACACAACGTAGTGTCAGGCATTAGGCACAAACCACTAAAACTATATAATTCTTATTCACAAAGATATCTTGGTTAAATAAAGATTAGATATCTTGGTAAACATTTTTAATTGTACAAACATTTTTTTTTTGCAGGCACCCTTAGTTTCCGTAGGCCCCCAGGCAAAGTGTTTCCAGTGGCCAATAGGATAACACGGCTCTGGTGGGTGGTGAGTGGTTGAGTGAGTGGGTGGGTGAGTGGGTGGGTGAGTGGGTAGGTGAGTGGATGGGTGAGTGGGTGGGTGAGTGGGTGGGTGGGTGAGTGGGTGAGTGGGTGGGTGAATGGGTGGCTGGGTGAGTGGGTGGGTGAGTGAGTGGGTGGGTGAGTGAGTGGGTGGATGGCTGGGTGGGTGGGTGAGTGAGTGGGTGGGTGAGTGGGTGGGTGGGTGAGTGGGTGGGTGAGTGAGTTAGTGGGTGGATGGCTGGGTGGGTGGGTGGGTGAGTGAGTGGGTGGGTGAGTGGGTGGGTGGGTGGGTGAGTGGGTGGGTGAGTGAGTGAGTGGGTGGGTGGGTGGGTGAGTGAGTGAGTGGGTGGGTGGGTGAGTGAGTGAGTGGGTGGATGGCTGGGTGGGTGGGTGGGTGAGTGAGTGGGTGGGTGAGTGAGTGAGTGGGTGAGTGACTGGGTGGATGGCTGGGTGGGTGAGTGGGTGGGTGAGTGGGTGGGTGGGTGAGTGGGTGGGTGAGTGAGTTAGTGGGTGGATGGCTGGGTGGGTGGGTAGGTGAGTGAGTGGGTGGGTGAGTGGGTGGCTGGGTGAGTGGGTGGCTGGGTGAGTGGGTGGGTGAGTGAGTGGGTGGATGGCTGGGTGGGTGGGTGAGTGAGTGGGTGGGTGGGTGGGTGGGTGGATGAGTGGTTGAGTGAGTGGGTGGCTGGGTGAGTGAGTAGGTGGCTGGGTGAGTGAGTGGATAGCTGGGTGAGTAAGTGGGTGAGTGAATGGGTGAGTGAGTGAGTGAGTGAATGGGTGAGTGAGTGGGTGAGTGGGTGGCTGGGTGAGTGAGTGGGTGAGTGGGTGGCTAGGTGAGTGAGTGGATGGCTGGGTGAGTGGGTGGGTGAGTGAGTGAGTGGGTGGGTGAGTGAGTGGGTGGATGGCTGGGTGGGTGGGTGGGTGAGTGAGTGGGTCGATGGCTGGGTGGGTGGGTGGGTGAGTGAGTGGGTGGGTGAGTGGGTGGCTGGGTGAGTGGGTGGGTGGATGAGTGGGTGGGTGAGTGGATGGCTGGGTGGGTGGGTGGGTTAGTGAGTGGGTGGGTGGCTGGGTGGGTGGCTGGGTGAGTGAATGGGTGGGTGGCTGGGTGAGTGGGTGCGTGAGTGAGTGAGTGGATGGCTGGGTGGGTGGCTGGGTGAGTGGGTGGGTGAGTGAGTGGGTGGATGGCTGGGTGAGTGGTTGAGTGAGTGGGTGGGTGAGTGAGTTGGTGGATGGCTGGGTGGGTGAGTGGGTGAGTGACTGGGTGGGTGGGTGGGTGAGTGGGTGAGTGACTGGGTGGGTGGGTGGGTGAGTGGTTGAGTGAGTGGGTGGGTGAGTGGGTGGCTGGGTGAGTGAGTGAGTGTGTGGCTGGGTGAATGGCTGGGTGGGTGAGTTAGTGGGTGCGTGGCTGGGTGAGTGAGTGGGTGGGTAAGTGAGTGGGTGGGTGGGTGAGTGAGTGGATGGCTGGGTGAGTGGCTGAGTGAGTGGGTGGGTGAGTGAGTGGGTGGGTGGCTGGGTGAGTGAGTGAGTGGATGGGTGGGTGATTTTCCCCTCCCCCAGGACCTCACATAAATACTCAGCAAAATCTAGAAACCTGTTCTGGGGGTCGGTGATTGGGTCACCGTTCTTTCCCCTAATGCTGGTGATAGGTGTGGCGCTGCAGGTAACTTTTTTTATGGAGTTAAATATAGATTTGTGATCGCGGGCCAATGAAGCAGACTCCATCTCTTCAGCAACGCGCTACCACCACCCATCCTTGCAGCGCCTCACGGCTCTAAAAACCTCCGAGCGAAGGCTGCGGTAAGCCTCCTCATTCTCCGACGTGGGATTCTGTAGCCGATGACAGTGGGCCTGTCGCTTTTTCTCAACCATCCTGAACACCTCCTCTGTCAGCCAGGGTCTCTGGGGAGGTCTGGACCGCGTACCCAAAGCAGCCATTGCAGCTGCATGAGTCACAGTCCTAAACCTCGCCCATTTACCCTCGACATCAGGAGGAGTCGGGGACGATGCCAATCCCAGCCGCAAGCGATGATGAAATTCTCGCTTGCAACTTTTATCAGATAACTGAGACCAGGCCACTTTAGGTTGGAATGGGGTCCTGGGTGTACACCCACCACTGGAGTGGAAGAATGGCAGGCGCATCTTACAGATGACTAGTCGATGGTCAGAGGGCAGATCAGCTCCACGGTAGGTCCTGGTGTCAAGGACATGGGCTCCCATCCGCTGGTCCGTCACTATGTAGTCCAGCAGATGTTCTTGCTTGGACCCGGCATGCATCCATGATGTTGTGTGGATGCGCCGATGCCGGAACAGCGTGTTGGTAATTACAAGCCCATGGGCTGCACAAAAATCTGGCAGCCTCCTACCGTTGATATTGAGCTGATCTGGCCCATGCCCTCCAATCACTCCAGACCAGGTGCCAGGTTCACTCACACACACACTCACACACCATCCCACTCGTTCACTCACACACTCAGTCAATAACGAATTCACTCACCCACCATCTCACCCACTTACACACTCACTGTCACCCAATCACTCATCCATTTACCCACTCACTCACTCACACACTCACCCACCATCCCACTCATCCATTCACCCACTCACTCACACACTCACCCACCATCCCACTCATTTACCCACTCACTCACACACTCACCCACCATCCCACTCATTCACCCACTCACTCACACACCCACCCACCATCCCACTCACTCACTCACACACTCACCCACCATCCCACTCATTCACCCACTCACTCAGTCAAGAACGAATTCACCCACCCACCGACTCACCCACCAACACACTCACTGTCACCACAAACACTCATCCATTTACCCACTCACTCACTCACCCACCATCCCACTCATTCACCCACTCACTCACTCACACACTCACCCACCATCCCACTCATTCACCCACTCACTCACTCACACACTCACCCACCATCCCACTCACTCACTCACACACTCACCCACCATCCCACTCATTCACCCACTCACTCATTCAAGAACGAATTCACCCACCCACCGACTCACCCACCAACACACTCACTGTCACCACAAAACACTCATCCATTTACCCACTCACTCACTCACACACTCACCCACCATCCCACTCATTCACCCACTCACTCAGTCAAGAACGAATTCACCCACCCACCGACTCACCCACCAACACACTCACTGCCACCACAAACACTCATCCATTTACCCACTCACTCACTCACACACTCACCCACCATCCCACTCATTCACCCACTCACTCACACACTCACCCACCATCCCACTCATTCACCCACTCACTTACACACTCACCCACCATCCCACTCATTTACCCACTCACTCACACACTCACCCACCATCCCACTCATTCACCCACTCACTCAGTCAATAACGAATTCACTCACCCACCATCTAACCCACCAACACACTCACTGTCACCACAAAACACTCATCCATTTACCCACTCACTCACTCACACTTTAAAATGTCACCCACCGTGTGTCTCAACCTGGTTAAACAAAACTCTCTTTCACTGAAATGGAAAGAACTCCATCTCTAATTCACATCCAAGAAGGCTCTACGTTAGTATTATGGAGGGCTGCTGCTGATGATGATGTTAGCGGCGAGTCTTATTTTTGAGACTATCACTCCCGATATTGAGCTCCCGCAAATGTCAACAAAGTTCTTGATTTTCAGCAGCTGTGAAACCAAAGAGGAACCCTTTGATAATGTGAAACCAGGAGTGTAAATATTCCGTGACAGCTCAGCACGCCCTCTAACTATAAGGGGCGCGGTCACGATTCACCATTGGGCTCTAGGGTGGGATGGGGTCAGCCCAATCGTCGTAGTGTCTCGTTAGACCTCCTGCAGTCTACAGAGTCAACGAATACATTTATTGATAAAGTTATTAATACAGTTATTGATAAAGTTATTAATAAAGTTATTGATAAAGTTACTAATAAAGTTATTGATAAAGTTAATAATAAAGTTATTAATAAAGTTATTAATCAAGTTATTAATAAAGTTACTATTAAAGTTCTTAATAAAGTTACTAATAAAGTTAATAATAAAGTAACTAATAAAGTTAATAATAAAATTAATAATAAAGTTATTGATAAAGATACTAATCAAGTTATTAATAAAGTTATTAATAAAGTTACTGATAAAGTTATTAATAAAGTTAATAATAAAGTTATTGATAAAGTTACTAATAAAGTTAATAATAAAGTTAATAATAAAGTTACTGATAAAGTTATTAATAAAGTTACTAATAAAGTTATTAATAAAGTTAATAATAAAGTTATTAATAAAGTTATTAATAAAGTTATTAATAAAATTATTAAAAAGTTATGAATAAAGTTAATAATAAAGTTGTTAATAAAGTTAATAATACAGTTATTAATAAAGTTTATAATAAAGTTAATAATAAAGTTATTAATAAAGTTATTAATAAAGTTATTAATAAAGTTCTTAATAAAGTTAATAATAAAGTTATTAATCAAGTTATTAATATAGTTATTAATAAAGTTATTAATAAAGTCCTTAATAAATTCTTAATAAAGTTATTAATCAAGTTAATAATACAGTTATTAATAAAGTTAATAATAAAGTTCTTAATAAAGTTAATAATAAAGTTATTAATAAAGTTATTAATAAAGTTAATGATAAAGTTAATAATAAAGTTATTAACAAAGTTATTAATAAAGTTAATAATAAAGTTAATAATAAAGTTATTAATAAAGTTACTAATGAAGTTATTAATCAAGTTATTAATAAAGTTAATTATAAAGTTAATAATACAGTTATTGATCAAGTTATTAATAAAGTTAATTATAAAGTTAATAATCAAGTTATTAATAAAGTTAACAATAAAGTTACTAAAAAAAATTATTAATACATTTCTTAATAAAGTTAATAAGAAAGTTAATAATAAAGTTATTAATAAAGTTATTAATAAAGTTCTTAATAAAGTTAATAATAAAGTTCTTAATAAAGTTATCAATAAAGTTAATAATAAAGTTAATAATACAGTTATTAATAAAGTTAATAATAAAGTTAACAATAAAGTTATTAATAAAGTCATTAACAAAGTTAATAATAAAGTTAACAATAAAGCTATCAATAAAGTCACCAATAAAGTTACTCCAAAAAAAAGAGTCATTAATAAATTTCTTAATAAAGTCAAAATATCAAAGCCATTCATGGGGTTGCATCCAATTCATTCATAAAAAAAAACATTTTTACTTAGTAAATTTACTTGCCACGTCTCTCTCTCTCCGTGCACTGCTAACAGTGGCTTAGCGTCGCGTTCATGATACTCGTTGGCTCTTTCGGTGACTTCACCCAAAAAGACCGGACGAATTTGAATCCCTGCAGTGACGAAAGCTTTAGCTCAAGATTGAGTGCTGTTCGTCGTTGTTGTTGTTGTTGTTGCTGGTCACTGGCCAACCACTTGTGCCCCCTCGACCGGACAAGAGCTTCGTTGCTCATCGGATTCATCCTCCCCCCCGTGCCCCCCGTGCCCCCCGCGCGTCTCGCAAGCACTCCGAGGTCCAAGAAAGAAGTATTCGCCAGGAGAAGCCGCACATAGTGACGGAACAGTGGATGGGAGGGTTAAAACTACGTGGCCGGGAGTCGGAGCCATTCCCCCGTACACCTTGGGGTGCGACAGGGATGTCCTCTGGCTCCCACATTATTTAACGTCTATTTTGACCACGTAGTTCGTGAAGCCTTCAAAAGCTCTACCGGGGGAATCTCCATATGGTAGAGATATAATGGGAGGTTGATCGATGCCCGGGTGCGGTCAAGGGATGGCTCCCTATTGCTCAAGCACGTTATGTATGCCGATGATTTGGTAATAGCTGCTCAGTCAGAGGAGGAGTTGGAGACGCTGCTGCTGAGACTGGAGCGTGCCACTAAGAGGTGGGGCCTTACCATCAGCCCCACCAAAACTAAGCACCTGCCTGGGTATTTTGTACCATCGGACACTCCACCACCACAACTCCCAATCGGTGATGGGGTTTAGTTGTGGAGAGAGTTGGAGAGTTTCCCATACCTGGGCAGTGTGCTTATGACTGGCTCCAGTTTAACAGCAGAGGTCTCACTCCAAATCAGTCGAGCGGCAATATCTTTTCATCGGTTGCGTAACGCTGTGTGGAAGCTACCTGGTCTGTCGCTCCGGACTAAGCTTCAGGTCTTCTCGGCCACGGTCATTCCCTCCCTTCTCTACGCTTGCGAAACGTGGACCCCCCTAATGGAACATCTTCGCCGGTTGGAAACATTTAGGCTGGCCTGCCTACGAAACCATCCTGGGTTTAACCTGCAGGCTGGATTGTGTGAGGAGCTCACAAATCCTTGAAAGATCTGGGCAAGGTCCCATCGGTGAGCTCCTCCGGCAGGCAAGGCTGCGATGGCTGGGTCATGTAGCCCGCATGCCCAGCCACCGCATGCCGAAACAGCTTTTGTTCGTCCGGATTGAGGGGGCTAAGCGGGCGCGGCATGGGCTAGAAAAGAGATGGAGTGATGTGGTACAGGAGGACGTGGAGCTGAGTGGACTTGCCGATGACCGGTACCAGCGGTGTCAAGATCGGCCTCTGTGGAGGAGGCTCGTGAAGGATGCTACTGGGCAGTTGGAGGCAGTCGCCCTCCAACAACAACGGAGGGCGGAGGAGTGACGCTCACAACAACGAGCGGAGCGCCGGGTGGCTAAAGCACAGCAGGTTGGCACAGTAGGGGGCACAGGTGGTGCATCAGCCAGTCATCTCATTCATCTCAGTCAGTCGACCCGTGGCACCTGCTGGGTCTGCCCAGTGACCTCCTGCCAGCGGGCGTTCAACACTTCACGTGGCCTCAAGGTGCACATAGCCTGGCACAAGCGTCGTGGTGACGTCACCGCCACTTAGTGGCGAATGGCGGTTGTTGTTGTATGTATGTGTGTATGTATGTGTGTATGTGTGTATGTATGTGTGTGTATGTGTGTGTATGTGTGTGTATGTGGGTGTGTGTATGTGTGTATGTGTGTGTAAGTGTGTGTATGTATGTGTGTATGTGTGTGTAAGTGTGTGTATGTATGTGTGTGTATGTGTGTACACTCTGTGTAGGTATGTGTGTGTGTGTGTCTGTGTGTATGTGTGTCTGTGTGTGTGTCACGGTAGTGTAGTGGTTAGCGCTACGCTGCGCTATGAACCTGGCGACCCGGGTTCGATTCCCGCTCACGGCCAACACCAGTGACGATTATCTGAACCGGTCCCAGGCCTCCCCTAGGTCGACTCAGCCTCAAATGAGTACCTGGCGCGGTGTGTAGTAAACATCGCTATCACTGGGGAGACAAAGGCGGTCGGGCGTGGTGCTGGCCACCCACCCCCTCGTGTACCGTTCCGGCCTTCATAGGTGCTCGCTAACAGCACTTGCCCCTACAGTCTGTTAAGGCTACATGGGGGATCTTTGTCTTTGTATGTGTTTACACTCTGTGTAGGTATGTGTGTGTGTATGGGTGTGTGTGTTTATGGGTGTGTGTGTATGTATGTGTGTGTATGTGTGTGTATGTGTGTGTATGTGTGTACACTCTGTGTAGGTATGTAGGTATGTGTATGTGTGTGTTTATCACCAGCTTGACATTCTATAATATGAAAAATAGAAGTTGTAAAGAGCAGCTAATGCTGCAGGTGATTCCCCTAAGTGACGTCTCCTGTTGATTCTAGTTTCAGCTGAACTCGACTGATACTCTACTCTACAATAATAATAATATTATTATTCTTCTTCTACGATACTAGATACTATTGTACTACGAATTCAACACGATATACTTTATTACTTGAAATCATTATACGATATACTACATCCACATACTCGCCCACTAACCCACCCACTCACTCACCCACCCACTCACTCACCCACTCACCCACTCACCCACTCATTCACCCACTCACCACTCACTCACCCACCCACTCACTCACTCACCCACCCACTCACTCACCCACCCACTCACCCACCCACTCACCCACGCACTCACTCACTCACCCACCCACCCACTCACCCACTCACCCACCCACTCACCCACTCACCAACCCACCCACCCACTCACCCACTCACCCACTCACCCACTCACTCACCCACTCACTCACCCACTCACCCACCCACTCACTCACCCACCCACTCACTCACCCACTCACTCACCCACTCACTCACCCACCCACTCACCCACTCACTCACCCACCCACTCACTCGCTCACCCACCCACTCACCCACCCACCCACTAACCAACTCACTCACTCACCCACCCACTCACCCACCCACTCACTCACTCACCCACTCACCCACCCACCCACTCACCCACCCACTCACTCACCCACTCACCCATTCACCTACTCACTCACCCACTCACTCACTCACTCACCCACTCACCCAATCACTCACCCACTCACTCACCCACTCACCCATTCACTCACTCACCCACTCACCCACTCACCTACTCACCCACCCACTCACCCACTCACCCAATCACTCACCCACTCACTCACCCACTCACCCATTCACTCACTCACCCACTCACCCACTCACCTACTCACCCACCCACTCACCCACTCACTCACTCACCCACTCACCCACTCACTCACCCACTCACCCACTCACCCCACCCACTCACTCACCCACCCGCTCACTCACCCACTCACCCACCCACTCACCCACTCACCCACCCACTCACCCACTCACTCACTCACCCACTCACCTACTCACCCACTCACTCACCCACTCACCCACCCACTCACCCACTCACTCACCCACTCACCCACCCACCCACTTACCCACTCACCCACCCACCCACTCACCCACTCACTGACCCACCCACCCACTCACCCACCCACTCACCCACTCACTCACCCACTCACCCACCCACTCACTCACCCACCCACTCACTCACCCACTCACCCACTCACCCACCCACCCACTCACTCACCCACTCACCTCACCCACCCACCCACTCACCCACTTACCCACTCACCCACCAACCCACTCACCCACCCACTCACCCACTCACCCACTCACCCACCCACCCACTCACCCACTAACTCACTCACCCACCCACCCACCCACTCACCCACCCACCCACTCACCCACCCACTCACCCACTCACTCACTCACCCACCCACTCACCCACCCACTCACCCACTCACCCACTCACTCACCCACTCACTCACCCACCCCACCCACTCACTCACCCATCCACTCACTCACCCACTCACCCACTCACTCACTCACCCACCCACCCACTCACCTACTCACTCACTCACTCACCTACTCACCCACCCACCCACTCACCCACTCACCCACCCACCCACTCACTCACTCACCTCACCCACCCACTCACCCACCCACCCACTCACCCACTCACTCACCCACCCACCCACTCACTCACTCACCCACCCACTCACCCACTCACCCACCCACCCACTCACTCACTCACCCACCCACTCACCCACTCACTCACTCACCCACTCACTCACCCACTCACTCACTCACCCACTCACCTACTCACCCACCCACTCACCCACTCACCCCACCCACTCACTCACCCACCCGCTCACTCACCCACTCACCCACCCACTCACCCACTCACTCACCCACCCACTCACTCACCCACTCACTCACCCACTCACCCACCCACCCACTTACCCACTCACCCACTCACTGACCCACCCACCCACTCACTTACCCACTCACCCACCCACCCACTCACCCACTCACCCACCCACCCACTCACCCACTCACTCACCCACTCACCCACTAACCCACCCACTCACCCACCCACTCACCCACCCACTCACCCACTCACTCACTCACCCACTCACCCACTCACTCACTCCACCCACCCACTCACCCACTAACCCACCCACTCACCCACCCACTCACCCACCCACTCACTCACTCACCTACTCACTCACCCACTCACTCACCCACTCACCCACTCACTCACTCACCCACCCACCCACTCACCTACTCACTCACTCACCTACTCACCCACCCACCCACTCACCCACTCACCCACCCACCCACTCACTCACTCACCCACTCACTCACCCACCCACCCACTCACTCACCCACTCACCTCACTCACCCACCCACTCACTCACCCACCCACTCACCCACTCACCCACCCACTCACCCACCCACTCACCCACTCACCCACCCACTCACCCACCCACTCACCCACTCACCCACTCACCTACTCACCCACCCACTCACCCACTCACCCCACCCACTCACTCACCCACCCGCTCACTCACCCACTCACCCACCCACTCACCCACTCACTCACCCACCCACCCACTCACTCACCCACTCACTCACCCACTCACCCACCCACCCACTTACCCACTCACCCACCCACTCACCCACTCACTGACCCACCCACCCACTCACTTACCCACTCACCCACCCACCCACTCACCCACTCACCCACCCACCCACTCACCCACTCACTCACCCACTCACCCACTAACCCACCCACTCACCCACCCACTCACCCACCCACTCACCCACTCACTCACTCACCCACTCACCCACTCACTCACTCACCCACCCACCCACTCACCCACTAACCCACCCACTCACCCACCCACTCACCCACCCACTCACTCACTCACCTACTCACTCACCCACTCACTCACCCACTCACCCACTCACTCACTCACCCACCCACCCACTCACCTACTCACTCACTCACCTACTCACCCACCCACCCACTCACCCACTCACCCACCCACCCACTCACTCACCCACCCACCCACTCACTCACCCACTCACCTCACTCACCCACCCACTCACTCACCCACCCACTCACCCACCCACTCACCCACCCACCCACTCACCCACCCACTCACCCACTCACTCACCCACTCGCTCACACATTGACTCATCTCGAAACTTTACCATTGCAACTTCTGTATTTCCACCCCCATCACCACCACCCCATCACCACCACCAATCACTATCGATACCTAAATCTGCGCCCACAGCCCTCTGCTGCCATGGTGACGTCACCCTACTGCTGCTGCTATTTAAGACCGTGAGCAAGTAGAAAGAGCTTCACCATTCTGTCGAAGTGATCCGTCTCGCTTGATGTTATTACAAGCAAATCCTCAAACAACTCCAGTTATAAATGGATAAAGTAATGAACGATTTAGTCGTTCGTCAGCGTAACACTTTTTTGCTGATTGGCCGTATTGGGTGGTGGTGGGTTACAGCTCAGTCTTAAGCAATATTGTTCGTGAAAAGCCTGCTACTACGTGTTAAACAGGTACTACATCTACTACAGCAACTACCACTACTACTACCACTACTACTACCACTACTACTACACCTACCACTACTACTACCAACACTACTACTACCACTACTACTACACCTATCACTACTACTACAACTACTACTACCATTACTACTACTACTACCACTACTACTACCACTACTACTACATCTACTACAGCAACTACCACTACTATTACTGCTACCACTACTAATACAGATATCACTACTACTACAGCTACCACTACTACTACCACCACTACTACTACCACTACTACTACCATTACTACTACTACCACTACTACTACTACTACACCTATCACTACTACTACCACTACTACTACAGCTACCACTACTACTACACCTACTACTACCATTACTACTACTACCACTACTACTACCACTACTACTACCATTACTACTACTACTACCACTACTACTACCACTACTACTACATCTACTACAGCAACTACCACTACTACCACTACTACTCCAGCTACCACTACTACTACACCTACCACTACTACTACACCTACCACTACTACTACCACCACTACTACTACCACCACTACTACTACCACTACTACTACATCTACTACAGCAACTACCACTACTACCACTACTACTACAGCTACCACTACTACTACCACTACTACTACAGCTACCACTACTACTACAACTACTACTACCATTACTACTACTACTACACCTACCACTACTACTACAACTACTACTACCATTACTACTACTACTACCACTACTACTACCACTACACCTAACACAACTACTACAGCTACCACTACTACTACACCTACCACTACTACTACACCTACCACTACTACTACTACCACTACTACTACACCTACCACTACTACTACAACTACTACTACACCTACCACTACTACTACCACTACTACTACCATTACTACCACTACTACTACCACTACTACTACACCTACCACCACTACTATCACTACTACTACCACTACTACTACTACCACTACTAATACACCTACAGCCCTGCTAGAGGCTACCTGGGGGAGCTTTGTCTGTGTCTGTGTGACTGCACTTGCCCCTACAGCCCTGCTAGAGGCTACCTGGAGGAGCTTTGTCTCTGTGTCTGTGTAACAGCACTTGCCCCTACAGCCCTGCTAGAGGCTACCTGGGGGAGCTTTGTCTGTGTCTGTGTGACTGCACTTGCCCCTACAGCCCTGCTAGAGGCTACCTGGGGGAGCTTTGTCTGTGTCTGTGTGACTGCACTTGCCCCTACAGCCCTGCTAGAGGCTACCTGGGGTAACTTTGTCTCTGTGTCTGTGTGACTGCACTTGCCCCTACAGCCCTGCTAGAGGCTACCTGAGGGAGCTTTGTCTCTCTCTGTGTAACACAGCACTTGCCCCTACAGCCCTGCTAGAGGCTACCTGGGGGGAGCTTTGTCTGTGTCTGTGTAACTGCACTTGCCCCTACAGCACTGCTAGAGGCTACCTGGGGGAGCTTTGTCTGTGTCTGTGTAACTGCACTTGCCCCTACAGCCCTGCTAGAGGCTACCTGGGGGAGCTTTGTCTGTCTCTGTGTGTGACTGCACTTGTCCCTACAGCCCTGCTAGAGGCTACCTGGGGGAGCTTTGTCTGTGTCTGTGTAACTGCACTTGCCCCTAGGGCCCTGCTAGAGGCTACCTGGGGGAGCTTTGTCTGTGTCTGTGTTACTGCACTTGCCCCTACGGCCCTGCTAGAGGCTACCTGGGGTAGCTTTGTCTGTGTCTGTGTAACTGCACTTGTCCCTACAGCCCTGCTAGAGGCTACCTGGGGGAGCTTTGTCTGTGTCTGTGTAACAGCACTTGCCCCTACAGCCCTGCTAGAGGCTACCTGGGGGACCTTTGTCTGTGTGTCTGTGTGACTGCACTTGCCCCTACAGCCCTGCTAGAGGCTACCTGGGGGAGCTTTGTCTGTGTCTGTGTGACTGCACTTGCCCCTACAGCCCTGCTAGAGGCTACCTGGGGGAGCTTTGTCTGTGTGTCTGTGAAACTGCACTTGCCCCTACAGCCCTGCTAGAGGCTACCTGGGGGAGCTTTGTCTGTGTCTGTGTGACTGCACTTGCCCCTACAGCCCTGCTAGAGGCTACCTGGGGAAGCTTTGTCTGTGTCTGTGTGACAGCACTTGCCCCTACAGCCCTGCTAGAGGCTACCTGGGGAAGCTTTGTCTGTGTCTGTGTGACAGCACTTGCCCCTACAGCCCTGCTAGAGGCTACCTGGGGGAGCTTTGTCTGTGTCTGTGTAACTGCCCTTGCCCCTACAGCCCTGCTAGAGGCTACCTGGGGGAGCTTTGTCTGTGTCTGTGTCTGTGTGACTGCACTTGCCCCTACAGCCCTGCCAGAGGCTACCTGGGGGAGCTTTGTCTGTGTCTGTGTGACTGCACTTGCCCCTACAGCCCTGCTAGAGGCTACCTGGGGGAGCTTTGTCTGTGTCTGTGTAACTGCACTTGCCCCTACAGCCCTGCTAGAGGCTACCTGGGGTAGCTTTGTCTGTGTCTGTGTGACTGCACTTGCCCCTACAGCCCTGCTAGAGGCTACCTGGGGGAGCTTTGTCTGTGTCTGTGTAACTGCACTTGCCCCTACAGCTCTGCTAGAGGCTACCTGGGGGAGCTTTGTCTGTGTCTGTATAACTGCACTTGCCCCTACAGCCCTGCTAGAGGCTACCTGGGGGAGCTTTGTCTGTGTCTGTGTGACTGCACTTGCCCCTACAGCCCTGCCAGAGGCTACCTGGGGGAGCTTTGTCTGTGTCTGTGTGACTGCACTTGCCCCTACAGCCCTGCTAGAGGCTACCTGGGGGAGCTTTGTCTGTGTCTGTGTGACTGCACTTGCCTCTACAGCCCTGCTAGAGGCTACCTGGGGTAGCTTTGTCTGTGTCTGTGTGACTGCACTTGCCCCTACAGCCCTACTAGAGGCTACCTGGGGGAGCTTTGTCTGTGTCTTTGTAACTGCACTTGCCCCTACTGCCCTGCTAGAGGCTACCTGGGGGAGCTTTGTCTGTGTCTGTGTAACTGCACTTGCCCCTACAGCCCTGCTAGAGGCTACCTGGGGGAGCTTTGTCTTTGTCTGTGTCTGTGTAACTGCACTTGCCCCTACAGCCCTGCTAGAGGCTACCTGGGGGAGCTTTGTCTGTGTCTGTGTGACTGCACTTGCCCCTACAGCCCTGCTAGAGGCTACCTGGGGTAGCTTTGTCTGTGTCTGTGTGTGACTGCACTTGCCCCTACAGCCCTGCCAGAGGCTACCTGGGGGAGCTTTGTCTGTGTCTGTGTGTGACTGCACTTGCCCCTACAGCCCTGCTAGAGGCTACCTGGGGTAGCTTTGTCTGTGTCTGTGTGTGACTGCACTTGCCCCTACAGCCCTGCTAGAGGCTACCTGGGGGAGCTTTGTCTGTGTCTGTGTGTGACTGCACTTGCCCCTACAGCCCTGCTAGAGGCTACCTGGGGGAGCTTTGTCTGTGTTTGTTTTGCCATCTGCAGCGATTTGAAAGCAGAAGTTGACCCGGATCGAAAGTTTCGATTCTGCTGCGTCCAAGGCCCCCAGCTGCTGATACCACCACAGGTACCACCACAGGTACCACTACTACCACTACAGGTACCACTGGTACCACCACAGGTACCACTATAGGTACCACTACTACCACTACTACCACTACAGGTACCACAGGTACCACTATAGGTAACACTACTACCACTACTACCACTACAGGTACCACCACAGGTACCACTATAGGTACCACTATAGGTACCACTGGTAGCCACTACTACCACTTCAGGTACCACTACAGGTACCACTGGTACCACTACTACCACTACTACCACTACAGGTACCACTGGTACCACCACAGGTACCACTGGTACCACTACAGGTACCACTGGTACCACTACTACCACTACTACCACTACAGGTACCACTGGTACCACCACAGGTACCAATGGTACCACTACAGGTACCACTGGTACCACTACAGGTACCACTGGTACCACTACTACCACTACTACCACTACAGGTACCACTACAGGTTACACTACAGGTACCAGTAGTGGTACCACTGGTACCTGTACCAGTGGTACCTGTAGTGGTACCACTACTACTACTACCACTACAGGTACCACTGGTACCACTACTACCACTATTACCACTATAGGTACCACTGGCACTACTACAGGTACCACTACAGACACCACTGGTACTACTACAGGTACCACCACAGGTACCACTACAGGTACCACTACTACCACTACAGGTACCACTACTACCACTACAGGTACCACTACTACCACTACAGGTACCACTGGTACCACTACAGGTACCACTATAGGTACCACTACTACCACTACTACCACTACAGGTACCACCACAGGTACCACTGGTACCACCACAGGTACCACTGGTAGCCACTACTACCACTTCAGGTACCACCACAGGTACCACTGGTAGTCACTACAGGTACCACTACTACCACTACTACCACTACAGATACCACCACAGGTACCACTGGTACCACCACAGGTACCACTGGTACCACTACTACCACTACAGGTACCACTATAGGTACCACTACTACCACTACTACCACTACAGGTACCACCACAGGTACCACTGGTAGCCACTACTACCACTTCAGGTACCACTACAGGTACCACTGGTAGCCACTACTACCACTATTACCACTACAGGTACCACTGGTATCACTGGTAACACTACTACCACTATTACCACTACAGGTACCACCACAGGTACCACTGGTACCACCACAGGTACCACTGGTAGCCACTACTACCACTTCAGGTACCACTACAGGTACCACTGGTAGCCACTACTACCACCACAGGTACCACTGGTAGCCACTACTACCACTATTACCACTACAGGTACCACTACAGGTACCACTGGTACCACTACTACCACTACTACCACTACAGGTACCACCACAGGTACCACTGGTAGCCACTACTACCACTATTACCACTACAGGTACCACTGGTATCACTGGTAACACTACTACCACTATTACCACTACAGGTACCACCACAGGTACCACTGGTACCACCACAGGTACCACTGGTAGCCACTACTACCACTACAGGTACCACCACAGGTACCACTGGTAGCCACTACAGGTACCACCACAGGTACCACTGGTAGCCACTACAGGTACCACTGGTACCACTGGTAACACTACTACCACTATTACCACTTCAGGTACCACCACAGGTACCACTGGTAGCCACTACTACCACTATTACCACTACAGGTACCACTGGTATCACTGGTAACACTACTACCACTATTACCACTACAGGTACCACCACAGGTACCACTGGTAGCCACTACTACCACTACAGGTACCACCACAGGTACCACTGGTACCACTACTACCACTACTACCACTACAGGTACTACTGGTATCACTGGTATCACTACTACCACTACAGGTACCACTGGTACCACTACTACCACTACAGGTACCACTACAGGTACCACTACAGGTACCACTGGTACCACTACTACCACTACTACCACTACAGGTACCACTGGTACTACTACCACTACAGGTACCACTGATACCACTACTACCACTACAGGTACCACTGGTACCACTACTACTACAGGTGCCAGTGGTACTACTACAGGTTCCACTACAGGTCCCACTACTACCACTACAGGCACCACTGGTACCACTACAGGTACCACTACAGGTACCACTGGTACTACTACTACAGGTACCTCTACAGGTACCACTACAGGTTCCACTACAACCACTACAACCACTACTACCACCACAGGTACCACTACAGACACCACTGGTACCACTACAGGTACCACTGGTACCACTACACGTACCACTACACGTACCACTACTACCACTACAGGTACCACTACAGGTACCACTGGTACCACTACAGATACCACTACAGCTACCACTACAGCACCACTGGTACCACTACTACCACTACAGGTACTACTACCACTACAGGTACCACTGGTACCACTACAAGTACCACTGGTACCACTACAGATACCACTACAGCTACCACTACAGGCACCACTGGTACCACTACTACCACTACAGGTACTACTACCACTACAGGTACCACTGGTACCACTACAGGTGCCACTGCTACTATTATAGGTACCACTGCTACAGGTACCACTGGTACCACTACAGGTACCACTGGTACTACTACATGTACCACTACTACAGGTACCACTACTACCACTACTACAGGTACCACTGGAACTACTACTACTACTACCACTAATACCACTACTACCACTACTACTACTACACCTACCACTACTACTACCACTACTACACCTACCACTACTACTACCACTACTACACCTACCACTACAACTACCACTACTACAACACCTACCACTACTACTACATCTACTACAACAACTACCACTACTACTACCACTACTACTACCACTACTACAACACCTACCACTACTACCACCACTACTACTACCACTACTACTACCACTACTACACCTACCACTACTACTACACCTACCACTACTACTACCACTACTACTACAGCTACTACTACCACTACTACACCTACACCTACCACTACTACTACCACTACTACACCTACCACTACTACTACACCTACCACTACTACTACACCTACCACTACTACCACCACTACTACACCTACCACTACTACTACCACTACTACTACAGCTACTACTACCACTACTACACCTACACCTACCACTACTACTACCACTACTACACCTACCACTACTACTACACCTACCACTACTACTACACCTACCACTACTACTACCACTACTACACCTACCACTACAACTACCACTACTACAACACCTACCACTACTACTACATCTACTACAACACCTACCACTACTACTACCACTACTACTACCACTACTACTACACCTACCACTACTACTACCACACCTGTCTTTGTGTGTGTGTGTCTGTGTGTGTGTGTCTGTGTGTGTGTCTGTGTGTGTGTCTGTGTGTGTATCTGTGTCTGTGTGTGTGTGTGTGTGTCTGTGTGTGTGTCTGTGTGTGTGTGTCTGTGTGCGTGTCTGTGTGTGTCTGTATGGCAATGTAGGGGGCACAGGTGGTGCATCAGCCACTCATCTCAGTGATCTCAGCCAGTCATCTCAGTGATCTCAGTCAGTCGACCCGTGGCACCTGCTGGGTCTGCCCCGTGACCTCCTGCCAGCGGGCGTTCGACACTTCACGTGGCCTCAAGGTGCACATAGCCTGGCACAAGCGTCGTGGTGACGTCACCGCCACTTAGTGGCGAATGGCGGTTGTTGTTGTATGTATGTGTGTGTATGTATGTGTGTATGTGTGTATGTATGCGTGTGTATGTGTATGTATGTGTGTATGTATGTGTATGTATGTGTGTGTATGTGTGTGTATGTGGGTGTGTGTATGTGTGTATCTGTGTGTGTCTGTGTGTGTATCTGCGTGTGAGTGTATCTATGTGTCTGTGTGTGTGTGTATCTGTGTGTGTGTATCTGTGTGTGTGTCTCTGTGTCTGTGGGTGTATCTGTGTGTGTATCTGCGTGTGAGTGTGTGTGTTGCTGTGTGTGTATCTGTGTCTGTGTGTGTGTATATCTGTGTGTGTATCTGTGTGTGTATCTGTGTGTCTGTGTGTGTGTCTGTGTGTGTATCTGTGTGTGTGTCTGTGTGTGTGTGTCTGTGTGTGTATCTGTATCTGTGTGTGTATCTGTATCTGTGTGTGTATCTGTGTGTGTATCTATGTGTGTCTGTGTGTATCTGTGTGTCTGTGTGTGTGTATCTGTGTGTGTATCTGTGTGTGTGTGTATCTATGTGTCTGTGTGTGTGTATCTGTGTGTGTGTATCTGTGTATCTGTGTGTGTGTGTGTGTGTATCTATGTGTCTGTGTGTGTGTATCGGTGTGTGTGTGTCTGTGTGTGTGTGTCTGTGTGTATCTGTGTGTGTGTCTGTGTGTGTCTGTGTGTGTATCTATGTGTGTCTGTGTGTATCTGTGTGTGTATCTGTGTGTGTCTGTGTGTGTGTGTCTGTGTGTGTATCTGTGTGTGTCTGTGTGTATCTGTGGGTGTGTATCTGTGTGTGTGTGTCTGTGTGTGTGTATCTGTGTGTGTGTATCTGTGTGTGTGTGTGTATCTGTGTGTCTGTGTGTGTATCTGTGTGTGTGTATCTGTGTGTGTGTCTGTGTGTCTGTGTGTGTGTGTATCTGTGTGTGTCTGTGTGTGTGTGTCTGTGTGTGTATCTGTGTGTGTCTGTGTGTATCTGTGTGTGTGTATCTGTGTGTGTGTATCTGTGTGTGTGTGTCTGTGTGTGTGTATCTGTGTGTGTGTATCTGTGTGTGTATCTGTGTGTGTATCTGTATATATCTGTGTCTGTGTGTATCTGTGTGTCTGTGTGTGTGTGTGTGTATCTGTGTGTGTATCTATGTGTATCTATGTGTCTGTGTGTGTGTCTGTGTGTGTATCTGTGTGTTTGTCTGTGTGTGTGTCTGTGTGTGTATCTGTGTGTGTGTCTGTGTGTGTATCTGTGTGTATCTGTGTGTGTGTGTCTGTGTGTGTGTGTCTGTGTGTGTGTCTGTGTGTATGTGTGTGTATCTGTGTGTCTGTGTGTGTGTGTCTGTGTGTGTGTATCTGTATATATCTGTGTGTGTATGTCTGTGTGTGTATCTGTGTCTGTGTGTGTGTCTGTGTGTGTGTCTGTGTGTGTATCTGTGTGTGTCTGTGTGTGTGTCTGTGTGTGTGTCTGTGCGTGTGTCTGTGTGTGTCTGTGTGTGTGTCTGTGTGTGTCTGTGTGTGTGTCTGTGTGTGTGTATCTGTGTGTGTGTCTGTGTCTGTGTGTGTGTGTCTGTATATGTCTCTGTGTGTATCTGTGTGTCTGTGTGTGTGTCTGTGTGTGTATCTGTGTGTGTCTGTGTGTGTGTCTGTGTGTGTGTCTGTGCGTGTGTCTGTGTGTGTCTGTGTGTGTGTCTTTGTGTGTCTGTGTGTGTGTCTGTGTGTGTGTATCTGTGTGTGTGTGTGTCTGTGTGTGTGTGTCTGTATATGTCTCTGTGTGTATCTGTGTGTCTGTGTGTGTGTCTGTGTGTGTATCTGTGTGTGTCTGTGTGTGTGTCTGTGTGTGTGTATCTGTGTGTGTGTGTCTGTGTGTGTGTGTCTGTGTGTGTATCTGTGTGTGTATCTGTGTGTGTATCTGTGTGTGTGTATGTGTGTGTGAATCTGTGTGTGTGTATCTGTGTGTGTCTGTGTGTGTGTATCTGTGTGTGTGTCTGTGTGTGTATCTGTGTGTGTGTATCTGTATATATCTGTGTGTGTCTGTGTGTGTCTGTGTGTGTGTATCTGTGTGTGTCTGTGTGTGTGTCTGTGTGTGTGTGTCTGTGTGTGTGTGTGTCTGTGTGTGTATCTGTATATATCTGTGTGTGTGTGTGTATCTGTGTGTCTGTGTGTGTGTGTATCTGTATATATCTGTGTGTGTATCTGTGTGTGTGTGTGTATCTGTGTGTCTGTGTGTGTGTGTATCTGTATATATCTGTGTGTGTATCTGTGTGTCTGTGTGTGTGTATCTGTGTGTCTGTGTGTGTGTGTATCTGTATATATCTGTGTGTGTCTGTCTCTGTCCGCCGTTCAACATGCGATAGACCCCTTGGCAGCCTGGTTGCACTGCAGAACAAGGCGCGGAGTCCGACGTTCCGTTCCCTGACCTACCCCAGCGTGCGTCAGTGTGGAGCAACTCGTTGCATCCCCCATGTATCACGGAAGGTGAGCGAGAGAGTGGAGGAAGTAGTGGTGGTGGTACCACAACTACCACCACTACCACAACTATCACTATCACAACTATCACCACCACCACCACTATCACTACCACCACTACCACAACTACCACAACTACCACCACTACCACAACCACCACCACTACCACAACTATCACTATCACAACTATCACCACTACCTCTATCACAACTACCACTACCACCACTACCACTACTACTACCACTACTACCACCACTACTACCACTACCACTACCACAACTACCACTATCACTACTACCACTACCATTACCACTACTATCACAACTACCACTACCACCACTACCACCACTACTACTATCACAACTATCACTACCACTACCACAACTACCACTACCACCACTACCACCACTACCACTACCACAACTATCACTATCACTACTACCACCACTACTACTACCACTACACCACTACCACTACCACGACCATCACTACCACTACCACAACCACCACCACTACCACAACTATCACTATCACAACTATCACCACCACCACTATCACTACCACTACTACCACCACTACCACAACTACCACTACCACAACTATCACTACTACTACTACCACTACTACTACCACTACTACTACCACTACTACAATTATCACTACCACTACTGCTACCACTACCACAACTACCACCACTACCACAACTACTACTACTACTACCACAACTATCACCACGACCACAACTACTACTACCACAACTATCACCACCACTACTACCACCACTATCACTACCACTACTACTACCACTACTACTACCACCACTATCACTACCACTACTAGTACCACTACTACACCACTACTACCACTACTACTACCACTACTACTACCACTACTACTACCACTACTACTACTACCACTACTACTACCACTACCACAACTATCACTACCACTACTACCACTACTACTATCACAACTATCACTATCACTACCACTACCACAACTACCACTACCACTACCACCACTACTACAACTACTACCACTACCACAACTACCACTACTACTACCACCACTACCACCACCACTACCACCACTACTACTATCACAACTATCACTACCACTACTACTACCACAACTATCACTACCACAACTATCACTAGTACTACCACTACTACCACCACTACTACTACCACTACACCACTACTACTACCACTACCACTAAGACTACTACTACCACTACTACTACCACTACTACTACCACTACTACTACCAC